>NC_084958.1:16056198-16394770 GCF_949316205.1 Platichthys flesus | reverse complement strand
AGCGAGGTCATCTTCCGCAGCGAGCACTGACTCATCTCACACCCACAAACACACGCACACAGAAACTGAGGAGAAAATACTGCTCTCTATTGTAAATTTAAAAACTTGCTATTGTAAACTACTTATCCATCAACATGTATTGCCTCTGCAACCTCATAAGAACACCAGCTCCATTAAGAGCCTTTTATACAGAGTAGCCTGCAAAATGGATGGGCTGAATCTCCCCACAGCAGGCAGTTAAGACACGTCTCTTTGGTAAAGACTACTGACAGCACGCACACATCGAGCCTGGGAGCGTCACAGTGGCACTGCCTTTGCAGACAAGTCATGTCCTCTACACAGAGGGCCCTTCACAGAGCAGCGTCAAGGACAAACATGAGCATGGAGCGCCCTCTAGGGGACAGAGCTCTGAGCTGATTGAAACAGAGAGCGAGCACAGACGCCATCAAAGCTCAGACATTGCAATTGAAGAATAGAAATAAAAGCTGCTACTTTTGATACAAAAATGCTGATATGCATTTTTGTTTGGTTTCAAATATGTAACCGTGTGTAAATGTAGATAGGTGTGTATTTAATTATTTATATGAGAAAGCACATTGGGACCAGAGGACCCCAGCAGGACACAAAAGAGAGAGAGGGGGGGATTCATGGGAGATTGTTTGAATCATCACCAGGCCGAGCTTGAGCCTCGCTGCTGTGACAGGACAGGTCACATTGTGGCCAGCAGCCACGTTCACATCCCAGACCAGCAGCCTGCAGTCGGGCTCGGCTGCAGCGAGGGAGATATACGGCCACGAAAGGTCACAGAGGTCGAATGCAGAAGCCGCCACAGTTCATCACGTTAACATGTCACAAGCAGGCATGACACACGTGAGAAGACGTGTACGCTTCGGAGGACATCGAGGGGCCAGTAGCTTTTCCAAACTTCCACATCCATCACAGAGGTAGTCACAATATCAGATTGATGTCACGAGCTCGGGGCAGAAGGACAAATGATGAAGCGAAACATCAAGCGATGGATTGGACTGACGGCCCAATGCGACTCAAAAGATTAATCCCTCCCTTAAATCGCTGAGTCTGTGGATTATGGGAATGGAAATCGCAGAAATCCACTCAACTCTCACTGGAACAAAGAAGGACGCCATCAATTCTACAAAATTGAAAAAAGATAAATTCAACGATGCTTTTGCGGCACATCATTTAAACAGACATATTGAGTGTTTATTGAGGATGGAAGTTTGCACCACCAGCAGTAGAATGTCTGAAAAATACCCATTTGGTTAATTAAATGTAACTAATGATCTACCAGCTGAGAAGCAACAAAAGGCCAGTTCCTCAGAGGAAACAGTAGCCTCTGCTCTCGCTGCCGTATTAGATATCTTCTACAGAGCACTGCAGCATCAGGAGAGTGGACGAGAAGAACTAGTTCACAGCATAGCGAGGTAGGAGGGAGGGGGGTGTGTGTGTGGACTGTCAATCAGGAGAAGTGTTCTTCTAATGGATATGCCACTGAATGAGCTGTGGTGTGAAGTATAAAGTGTTTTGATTCTATTATTCTAATGAGAACAAATATCATGTACTGTGTCAGGTATCTGCAGTGTGGTGTCACTTCATTAACATGGGTTCCATGACAGGGCCGACTCTCCACCTAACCCCAACCTGGCATGTCAGCAGAGGCCCCCTTGTGGTTAAACAGGCTTCTGGAGCCAAGGTGTGAAATAAACTTCGACCGCTGGATTTGATTCCATTTTTTCTCTTTTTTTTGCAGACAGTGATTTTTAATGTCAGAAAATCACAACTCCATACAACTGTCATTGTGACTGGAAGTTAAATGCAAGGGTTTCAGAACGGAACAGGCTTCAACGTCTGTTACATGTCAAAGAGCTGCAGAACAGAAATATGGTATTGTGTCAAGTACAGATATATATATTTATATATTTATTTAAAAAAAAAAACGTTCTTACCTTGTGACACTACTTTTTAGACTACAGCCACAGTTCAATGATTCTGTCATCTTGTAATGATATTTCAATGAACCTGCTAAATTTGACTAACATCTCCAAAAAAAAAAAAAAAAAGTGGCTTCTCTTCGACTAGGTTATTAATTACAGAACATGCCATCGTACACACATCTTGCCATTTTACTTCAGTGATCAGTTGTTTGAACATAAAACTTGGGACAGCCTCTGCGTGGCGCCAGGCTTCCTTCTTCAAGCCCACTCAAGCCGGAACAGGTGGAACATAGACGTCGTTGTCAAAGAAACTTTATTAAAGGCAGATAACTGTGGTCTTAAAGTCTTTTTGACCATTTTTCAGTGCTCAACTGCAGGGACATTATCAATGAATGAGCTACGTAATTACAAAGTCCAATCTTGCTCTTGCAGACGATATTGTAGATGTGCGAAGTGCGCCTCTCGATGATTTTACACAATATTTCTAAGAGAGTAAGGTTTAAGACAGAGGGTCGACACAATCCATACGATTAAGTGCTGTAGCTTTGGCCTTCTGGTGGTTGTGGAAGCTTTATATTTTCTTTGGACATCATTAGACGCCTTAACTCTTGAAGAATAATTTTAATGCTATAAGAATTCTGCCATTTTGCTAATACTGGTATGCTACGTGAATCCACCTGTGAGACAAAAACAAGAGAGAGAGAGAAGACAAATACACAACATCAGTCATCGTGACAGGACTGCTGACAGTGAGTTATTGAACGCATCACGTCTGAGCATCACAGAACTGGGACGCAAAAAAAAAAACTATTTCTGAACTCGACACTTGTATATAACCATGTCAGACTGAGCGATGACACTTACCGACCCGTTGGAATTATTTATCCCGTTCATGCTAATTTTTGTTACAAATCTAACAGTCGGGGCTGACTCTGGGTATTTTTGTCCACACTCGACTCTCAGACTGTATATCCTGTTCTCATAACTGGTCTGAAAAACAGAGAAACAGAAAAAACACATTTGTAACATCAGCTGTGAGACAGTATTCTACGACTGTGGTGGAAGGACAATCCCCTCTGCTTACTCTTGCTGGTCCGATGATCATGCCTGTCCACCGTGTGAGAGTCATGTCCTCATCGTCCTCCAGGCCCCAGCTGACTGTGCCGTCTCCATCGCCCTTTTGTCCCTCTTCAAGCTCCTCCAACAAGCGGAAATTGCGTGGAACTTTAACTCCTGCAATGACAGAAACGGATCATGAAATAAACAGATTATAAAAAGATAGAAGGGTAAGAAGAGTTGGTTGCAGATGACACATTGCTTTGAAGCGTGTATTTTTTTTTTTTATTTATCAGTTATAAAACTAATAAATAGGAAAAAGGCCCAAAACCAAAGTTTAGGCACCTCGCATCGTCAGTACTCTCACGTGCATCACAACTTGTAAACCCCTCATTGTAGCAGCTGAGTCTTTCAGTTATTGGCCCTGTTGAGACCTGAACATCCAATCAGGTCCAATCATAAGTGGACAGCTCCTCTCTTCAGTTATCATCAGGTTTCAGAATGTGTCTCCTGTGACCACTTATGATTCGATCTCACTTCTCCGCTCGTACATCATTCCACAAAGACTAAATTATGTTTCTATCTGATTATGCAGATGGTTTGATACTGGGACAGTGGCCGCAAATTAACAAATGTATGAAAAATACTTTGGACAATGTTACCACATGGGCCTGGACCACCTCTGAATGGGGTCCGATCTAAAAGGTGTCCTGGGTGAGTTCAGACCTTAGAGGGAGCTGTTCACATTTTAAACTCTCAGGACGAATGTTACAACCAGGTCTGCACAGGGCCATTGTTTGGGAGGATTTTCACCCGTTCCCTCCTGCAAAAGATTCTTGGACATCTTGCATGCACTGTTACGATCTACAGTATCTACTATTTTTGAAGATGTTTAGATGAGGGGGGGGGGGTCAGGGGGCCACAGCAAAGTGTTTAGCGCTACACCTCTTCAGTTGGAAGTAAAAAAAGGTTCGGATTTTTATTTCTTGCATCCTGTGAGCAGTTTTCTCTCTCTCTCTTCCAGACCACAACCTGACCTCCACCCTTTCCATTAACTGCCATTTCTTAATTACATTGTGAACTGAGGCATCGGCCACTGAAATCACTTTATTATCTTTTTATAGCTTTTTCCTGCTTTGTGGGCATCAGTTATTTTAATTTTCAGAGTGCTAGGCGGCTGCTTAGACGAGCCCACGGCTGCTTAGACGAACCCACGGCTGCTTAGACGAGCCCATGGCTGCAGACTGTTGAGACAATGTTTGAGGAGTCTGAGTATTTAAAAAGCTATGAAATTTGCAGCAGTGGATCTTTTCTAATCATGACTTAACAAGCCAAATAAGGTCTGAGACGTTGGTAAAACAGATGAGAGCACCACTGTTTCCCAATAAAACATTTTATAAACTAATATTGATTAAACCCTTAGTGTATTCACAGCGACAGACGTTTTGACCAGGTGAGACCAAACTTCGGGCCTCTTACAGGAGATATTCTGTATAATTCTTACTGGCAACACGTCATTGAAAGCATAAAACAAACAATTCACTGGCTGGACTAACAGGTAAAGAGGCGGTGTAGCCAACGCCTATTTAAAAGGTTTACCTCCAGTCAGTCAAACATGACCCACCCTGCTTCTGTAAAGCAGAATCTAAATCAAGAAACCCCATCAAAGAACACACTTAAAAATGAAAACTCAAGCAACAGTAAAATGGTTGGGAATAGTTTTTTGGCCATTTATCAATGCCATAAATGTGATGGTCCTACCTCAAATGTGAGAGACAAATAAGGAAGAATTACCAATAGAGTAAATCAAGCTCAAACAATAAGCTGATCAGCAGAAAAAAAAATCTGCAGATACTATAGCTTGTATTGAAAATCAATTCATTCTTTCAATCATTTCTTTTCAATTTACATTGTTGGTGAGACAAACCATATTAAGAGAAAATTGTGACAGAGAAAATAAGTTTTGTTTTTCCTTTACAATTAATTAATGCAAATTATCAACAGTCCAACACCAATTTTTTATCAAATGGTTATAAATAAAGCTGTGACATGTCTATCCTGTGCCTTTGTCACCATCGGTGCCCCCACTTCACGGAAACATTTATGGAAACATTCATGGCTCCATTCATTGAAAAACAATGCATCTAAATGATTAGGATCAAGAAGTATGTACAAGACAGGACAGGTTATACAGGAATGATACAACAGATTGATGCTCTGTACGCACAAGCCACAGACTACAGCAACGTTACATCTCCCTGCTGTGGAGCTGCATCTCATTTGAGAGACATTTCCTAAAGATATCCGATACTGCTAAATACATTGGTGCACTCTCGGCAGCACTTGGTAGACAGTCATGAGATTTGGAGCACATGGGCCTGTGCTGCTGATTTTTAAACAAACGATCCAGTCGTCTTATGACCAATGTGGTAAACTGGTCAAAGTGTTCAGCTAATGGGAAGATGTTCTTGGAGGATGGCTCAAACATTGGTATAAAACCCATCCTGACAGGCACTCCTGGTGTAAATGCTGAACCACTTACAGCTCATGACTGGCAGAGTGGTGGAGGTTGAGGCGGCAGCACTTTAAGTAAAACTGATGCTATTCATAATAATGATCCAGAGAGGGAAGGCAAATGGGCTTTTTCAGACACACACATGACTGAAGCTGTGACCACACAAAACATGTCCCCTGCCACTTAACTATTCATTTCACACTCTCTGGTTTCATACATTAAATCATACTTAGAAATGACACCTTTTTGTAAATAAGTAAATCTGTATTTCACATCTGTTGTGCAGCGAATGGTATGAAGGGTTGGCCCAAAGGGGGTGTACGAGCTTTACTGTTTGCTAAAATAGAAATTTGCTTAGAACTTTTTCAAGATTTCACTTCCTCATCGACATGCTAATGCTGCTCAGTTTAGCTCAGAGCAGCTGCTAAGTATCACTAAACTATAATGCAGACATGCTGACACCAGCAACTGTGCTAATGATTTAGAATGTTTTCGAATCGTGCATATTTCTCCAGGCTAGCTAGCTTTAGAGTGAACGGCCATGCTAAGTGGCCAATGTTCCCTGCAGGTTTCAAATGATGAGATTGACGAATATTACATTTACCAACCAAGATTGCATGTCACCTTCTTGTGGTTTCTTTACACTCAAAAGGATACAACACTATGAATTTCCTGTCTGACACAGCGTATGTAGTCACTAATAACCAGCAGGGGAAACGTACCCCTACTTCCTGTGGAGTTTGTCTTTTGTACCCTGGCCGAAGATAATTTGGTCGATTAAGCCTCTACGCATCGAGGTACGGTTAACAGTTTGAATGCAGCCCCACGAAATATTATGATTAATTTTCTGTGAAACTATGAATCATTCATTTGAGTTCCAGTCGTAACAGATACTATGTGGTCAGCATACAGGGCTGTGCTCACCACACCCTACTTCCTTATAGTGTATTATAGCTCACATTCTTTTATTTAATGTTGTTTTAAATGACAAGACTACCTTTTCATACAATTACTCCTAGATTTTGATAGATATCCATGGTAATTCGCTTTTACCTTTTACGTTGGTGTTTTGTTCTTGACAAATTTTAGGTGAGTTTGAACGAAATCTAAAAGGATAACTTCATAAATATATACGTTTTGTATAAAATGCATAAAAATACTGACCCATAAATTCCTATTAGGCTGTTTAAATTTGCAGCTGGCCTCGGAAATCTTACATCCCTTGAGTTTGAACAAGGTAGTGAAGCTAAGGGGTTGCACATCCTCAGAAATGAGTAATTGAAATATATATATCTATACACACACAAGGTATAATCATGATCAGCTTTAGTTTGTGCCACTTATGTTTTAATTAAATTACCTTTATTGTTTGTTTGCCATTGTTTGCTGCCTTGTCACGTCAGATTAATGACCCATGGTGGGTGGCTGATATGTAGTAATATTAATTCTAAGGCACCAGGTGTAAAGTGAAATGTGTAATTCACTTTCTGATTTCTTAAAACAGACTCTCAGCTGCACTGTGGCCCCGGTAACCATATAAACACGACAACCATAAACCTCGCTACGTTAACACGGAACCAGCAGCAGGTCGCCACCAGCTCCTGAGTCAGTTTATTGTATGATTGAACCACTTCCTGATGCGCAACGTTGTCGCCAACGTCTCCGTGACGCACGGTTCCACTCACACAACAGAAAAAACTACTTCGATCGCGTGGAACTTGTGTAGATCGTGTTTTTTTCCATTTGATCCAAATACTCTACGTTGCAAGTTTTGAGAACCACGCTTCTTCCTGGTCGCTTGCGCAGGCCCCGGCTATTTGCTGCGCCGAGCATGCCAACTACGGTGGCTGTAGCGTTATGGCGAATAGGGGAGCGTTACTCCAAAAACGTCAAACATGTGGAGCATAATTAAAAATGCATAGTTGAACCCTGATGAGATATTTAACGTCACAAATGTGGAGCTGCTGGTAAGATGTAGAACATAACGCGTTAGCAGGAAGTGAGCCTGCACTGAAACAATTCCACCACCGTCATATTGTGCACCACAGTGGCGTCCCCAGAATCAGATATATTATATTGATACCAGCTAGATAACTGTATTATAGTTAGTATTTCAGTTCACAACACAAGTGTGTGTTCACAGTTCCTGGTTTAAACCAAACGACTCGTGCGTAGCGTAATGGGCACTGTGCCGCGCCGTGATAGAATATTCTAGTAGCTCAGTTGGCTAAGCTAGCTGGCAGCGTCTGCGCTTGTTTACAATTATCATACAAATAAAACCGTTTCAGCTTCGTAAACTCTCACATCGCATTGTTTAGATCGTGGGGGTTTTCTCTGTGACACGTTAAATCAGCATTTGCAACCCTGCCGCTGATTTCTAACACCGTGGTCTAATTCAGCTAACTCACGGGGCGAGCTATGCACAACGCCTTGCTTTAGCTCCGTTAGCCAACACGGTAGCTTCACGACATAGACGGCCCCCGCGAAGATCGCAGCCGTGCCCAGAGGAGACATTTACGGATAAATCACAGCTCAGAGCGACGCTGCGAACACGTTAAGTCGGGGTTAACGGACGCGCTCGCCGGGTTCCGGGCTGAGGTGGCCCCGGGTCCGGCCGCACGCCGGGCCTGGGTAGATGTTTAGTTTTGAAGGCACACCAACCTGAGACGGCCGCCATCTTCTTCTTCAGCCGAGTCCAGAAGAAGCACACACATACACACACTGACACACACCAGTGTGACATCACAGCCGGTGAAACCGGCAGCACAGCAGAGGCCCGGTCCCCCAACGCCCCAGTGAGGACACGTTGTCCCGGTCGGTGTGCTGACCGGTCCACACCGGACACCTTCACCAAATGTTTGTTAAATTGTTTTCAATAAATAATAATACAACATTTTAAAAAGACTGAAGAAGGGTTTGCACTCGCTACACAGTTCATTTATTTATCAAGTTAAGAAACAATGAATCTAAAATCAACAGTAATTGTGGCACAAAGACCAGTATCTATCTATTCATCCATCCATCTATCTATTTATCTCTATCTATTCATCCATCCATCTATCTATCTATCTCTATATCTATCTATTCATTCATCCATCTATCTATCCATCTATCCCTTTATCTATCCATCTATTTATCCCTTTATCTATTCATCCATCCATCTATCTTTCTATCTATTCACCCATCGATCCCTATATCTATATATCTAGCTATTGATCCATCCATCTATCCCTCTATCCATCCATCACTCCTTTAAGTTAAGTTCATTGATGTAAATATGAAAATTAGGTTTCAGATGAGATAAACATGATACATGATGAAAATATTTACATTTGACTCCTACAGCTGTAATTAACATTTTGTCGATAAATATGCGAATCAGATTGCCCTGACAGACAATCTTCACCTGGACAGCAGCGTGTGCGGCAGCTGGATGTTCTCGATGGTCGTCTTCTTCGCGTTCCACTGAGACTCCACCGGGTTGGCGGCGGCCAGCACAGCGGTACGGGCGTTCAGCTGGCAGATGATTCCAGAGGAGACAGGGTTCACGTGTTGGATCTCTCGCTTATTAAACTCTCTGCTAAAGACCGAACCAACTAATCATGGTACGACACCACTCCCTAAAATAAACTTGTTTATTTTAACCACTTTTAAGCAAAAGGAAAATGAAATTTAAATCCAGTCACTAAAAACAAAAACACTTTCCAAGCACCTTGAGTGAGCAACATTTTATTTTTTTTCTATTAACAAATGGTCAATGCAAGCTGCAAGTCAGAACTGGAATGAGTCGAGAAGAGAACTTTCGTATTTAGAAATCTGATACAAACACAAAATGGCTTCGAGCTCACAAAACAAAACAGAAACTCAGTGATAATGTACAAGTTGGAAGAAAAGAGCTTTTTACCGTCAGATCACAAAACATCAAGAGCATCACTTGAAACCAAGTGGAGATGAAAGCATGTTTAAAGCATGCTCTATTTACTGTGAGGCTGTTTTTATTCTATTTTTATTTGAATGACTCATCTGGTGAATCACGTCTCCAAAATCCAGGAAATATAAACATCTAACACACGGTGCTTCAATTATACAGATTTTTTTTTTTTTTTTAACAGCATGAGAAAAGAGGTGGACACGGGACAGGATTTTAAAATAACGACTGTACATAATTGCTGGTTGCGTCTCAGGCGAGGAGACGAACCGTCTTTCCAGTAACCGTCAAGTAATCCTCGTCAGCCAGCGCCCGGAGCGCCTCGTCGAACAGCTCCTTCGTGATCGCCTGAAAACAAAGCCCAGGAGTCAGGACAGGAAGTGGCGGCGACGTTCATGGACACGGAAAATGTCTAAGATATCTACCGAAAGCTTAATTACTGATGCTTTTAAGGCTTTTTGTTTTCTTGGGAGGAAATTTACTTTGACTACCAAAACTGCTGAATAATTGGATTTTTTTGAAAAATATCATTTAAAAATTGTTTATCTTCACTTGATATTACGTTTATATTTCTGTGTACCGCTGTAAAACGGTTAGCTCATATCTAATGAAGGATTTATGCACTGTAACCAATGCATAAATGTAAAACAAACTGTTACGGCTCCAGATTTCTCTCAGCCTTAAAAAAAGCTGAATAAACATTTACCGTTTCCGACTGTCCTCGGAGGTCATCCAGCAGCTGCTGGTATTTTATGGCCGGCATCTTTCCCTTGGCCTGGATCACCTTCTTTAGAGCTTGGGCAACTTCCTCCCTACGCTTACGGGCGGTGGTGCTCATACCTGTGAACAGAAATCAACATGATGAAATACACAACCATTAGATTGGTAGATCCAGAGCAGAGCTGGAGAATGAGACGATGAATCTGGTAATACATTTTTTTTATATCGTTAGGGTAAATTTTAAAAGGATTGTCAGAGATTGAATGGCTTCAGCCTTTCCAGTGTCAGAGGTTGTAGTTTTCCTTTATAATAATAAACCATATTTGGGTTTTTTAAACTTTCTTTTGAACAAATAAGACATTTTAAAATGTCACTTGGGACTTTGGCCGTTTTCCTCTTTTTCTTCTCCTTTTATTGTTTAACAGATTAAACACAATCAGTGTCAGCGTTAATTCCAACATAAGAAAACAGTCCTGAAGCGATAAATTGATTTATAAGAAAACTACCATTTTACACTTTGAGTTATCACAGTATGAAAAACCATATGAATGATTTGATATACATCATTTGAGTTTTAATCCGAGCCCAAGCTCAGGTACCATATTACAAGCCTGTGTTTAAAAATAGTTGCTACAATTCAAAGTGCATCACGGCAGTGAGTTAAAAACATTCTCCAGGCCTCTCCATCTTACGAACCTGTTGTGAGAATAGAGATGTCCACGAAGCCCGTCCTGGGATCTGTGGCCGACTGTTTGAGGGCCTCGCGGTGGAGCCGCTTGGCCTCCTCCACGTCGATCGTCTCCACCTTCTCAGAGAGGCGCACCTTAGCGTGGGCCTCTGCCAGCCGGATCAGGGACTCCAGCTGCCGGGGGTAGGCGGACACCATTCCTCGACCGCTCCCTATCTTCCTCATGTCCACGTAGGCCTGTGGACCAACACGCACAAGGTCTTCAAAGGTTCTCAAAACAAATCTGTCTGGACATTTTCAACATCAGGCTCAGAGACTGTAGAACTGGGTAGAATGAACAGACCTCAATGAGGGCCTGGCCGGCTTCTTCGCTCAGTCTTGGTTGGATGGTGGTTCGTGCATAGGCGATGTAGTCCTTCAACACGGCCATGTCCAGGTACTCCTCCTCGATCTGCTCCTCGCTCTGGTAGTAGAGCGACACCAGGTGGTGGGCCAGCCGGCGGTCGTACGCCTCGTCTTGAGGGTCCAGCATCAAGAAAATCAGATCGAATCTGGTGGAGCGCGAAAACTTCACGTTAAAAACCGACAGTGTGAGAATAAATCATGAAGATCTGATGAAAAAGAACTTTAGGCCGGATGTC
Organism: Platichthys flesus; assembly: GCF_949316205.1. Taxonomy (NCBI): domain Eukaryota; kingdom Metazoa; phylum Chordata; class Actinopteri; order Pleuronectiformes; family Pleuronectidae; genus Platichthys; species Platichthys flesus. The sequence continues at coordinate 16,383,270 of NC_084958.1, read as the reverse complement.
GATCCGTCATATCTGAGAAACTGTTTTCTCAAAACAGTTTTTATTCAGCATCATATGCAGGTGACAAGTATTTCTAAGTAAATCAGTTATAAAACCCAAGGATGCTCCAAATATCCTTCAAATCATTCACTGGTTTGTTCTAATCATGATTTCATGATTTGCCCTGACAGACAATCTTCACCTGGACAGCAGCGTGTGCGGCAGCTGGATGTTCTCGATGGTCGTCTTCTTCGCGTTCCACTGAGACTCCACCGGGTTGGCGGCGGCCAGCACAGCGGTACGGGCGTTCAGCTGGCAGATGATTCCAGCCTGAGGAGACAGGGTTCACGTGTTGGATCTCTCGGTCTCATATGCTCCTCGTTTTTTTCCGCACATGTATGCAATGAATCACATGTACCTTGGCAATGGAGAGGGTCTGCTGCTCCATGACCTCGTGCAGCACCGAGCGCGTGCTGTCGCTCATCTTGTCGAACTCGTCGATGCAGCAGACGCCGTTGTCGCTCAGCACCAGAGCTCCCGTCTGCAGGACCAGCTGCCGGGTCTCCGGGTCCTTCATCACGTAGGCGGTGAGACCCACGGCGCTGGAGCCCTTCCCCGAGGTGTACTGGCCGCGGGGCACCAGGTTGTGGACGTACTGCAGCAGCTGGGACTTGCTGGTGCCGGGGTCTCCGCAGAGCAGGATGTTCACATCCGCGCGGAAGTGGCCGCGGCCGGTCTGACTGAAGTCCTTAGTGGTGCCGCCGAACAGCTGCAGCAAGATGCCCTGGAGGGAGCGGACGAGTTAGCATTATTTTTTGTTCAGATTATATTCCGTCAAATTCTCGATGAAGTGCTGGATTAGATGCATATTCAAATTTGTCCCGAGCCCTGAAACTAACACACCCACATAAATAGAGCAGTTGCACTTCACCTATTGTTTCCTGCTGCACTCTATCAAACATAGATTGTCTATAAAAACACATGTGGCCATTAAATCCCTTCACCGGGCATTGTCATGTGTGCGACAGACTTCTGACAGAATTCCACGCTCATTTTCTGTTCTGCATCCGTTTACACACACAGACCTTTTTGATGTCCTCGTGCTCGTAGATGCTCGGTGCGAGTGCAGAGGAGAGGCGCTCGTAGACGTCCGGCTTGGCCGCCAGCTCCTTCAGCGTCTGCACCCGGACCTCGGTGAACAGCTTCTGGTCGGTCTCGTCGGTCAAGCCGTGGAGACGCTTCTCGTCCGTCTTGCGGAAGTGGATGGCGTCTATGTGGGTCTTGTACACGGACTTCACGTTGCCCTGGCGGGGGTTCACGCGCATGGGGACGGCTCTGTAGACGCCTGCAGGGACGTTTGAGAAACTGCTCAGTGATCGTTCAACAGCTCTACTCAAGAGTTTGGTGCAGACATGATTGACTTTATCAGTAACTTTGATAAGTGATGGATTATTCATGGGGAGCGTCTCAAATATGAGGATTTTCTGTAGAGTTATCATTGAATTGTTGACAGTTGGTCAGAAAAACGAAGCAGTATAGTAGAAATGATTCAAATGAAAGGCAATATTCTAGTTATCAATAATAAATTTATGGTTTTCTGTCATTTTTCCCCCAAAAGAAAATATTCTGTGCTGGAGGACTTTAAGATTTCAAATATTGAATGTTTTGGGGGGGTAAGAAGCAGGTTGATGACTAAATCTGATAACATCTATTGAAAATTGGGATAAAAAGAAAAGAAAGAAACTCCGATAGAAAGATGAGACCTTACCAGTGATGTTTATTCGGTCTCCTGGCTGCACTTTGTCCACCAGGTCGTTATGAGCATAGATAATAGTTGTGTGTGGCGTCTGACCGGCCGGCATGTCTTCAGGGGACTCCTGAATTTTGATCTGTCGCAACAGAGGATCAACAAATGAGCAGATGTCGGCACCTCGGGGGGGGGGGGGGGGGGGGGGGGGGGGGCAACATGCCACCAATCGCCACCTCGCATATTGTGAGCCGAGGTGTCACTGCCTGTTTAGCAATCTGCCCCTCAACCCCGCCCAAGTCTCACCATCTGTTTGTCGGAGAAGGCGGAGCGGTTGTGAACGAGCGCCAGGCTGTGGGTGGTGTTGCAGTTGCGACACACAGCCGGCTCCGCGATGCGCCCGCGGTCCACCTCCACGCGGGTGCTGTAGGCGCACACCTGGCACTGGAAGAACGCCTCCTGCATCTCGGGGATGAGCTGCGAGGTGCGGATCACCATGCCGCTGATGGTGATGAGCTGATCGATGTCTGCGGAGGGCAAAGCATACGGCGACACAGAAGCTTTAGGCTGAAGCCGATACCGCACGTTTTATCAAAACCCTTCACAAATATCCCACACTAAATATGGGATGAATATGTTGCCCTCATACGTGTGAGGCACGTTTAACGTAGGCACACACACACACACCTTCTGGGTTCAGGCTCCGCATGTTCCGGGTTTTCAGAGCGTTGTAGGGGCGAACCTGGATCTGGAATTCCAAAATGGAGTCTGGGAAACGCTCAAAGAAAAGTTCGTTGACGGCCATGTCGAAGGTTGGAATGACTTCCTGTAGGGAAAAAAAAGGACTTGGTTTATTAGTGTTAATATGTCAAACAGCTACGCAAGTAACAATAAATACAATTTGACAAAAGCTCTGAAAACGTCCTGTACATTAACTGTGACAACAATAATCTTACAAGTCAATTCCAACTGAAAACTATAATTAATTTACCAGAAGATACTAATCGATGGTCTATTTATGAATTCAATAGGATGTCTGTTTCTATTCAGTTTAACTTACAGGTGGAAATACAGATTGATCCCTTTATGAATGTACAAGAAATTGATGAAGACTTTTCACAGCAAAAATGTCATAAAAACTGTAAATCTTGAATCTTAATACACATGAGAATAACGTGTGGGTATAAAATGAAGGACTTTACCTGCGGGTAGCAGATGAGCTGCCTGTAAAGTTCTGCATCAAAGGACTGCACATGAAGACTATTCACATTCAGCACCGGATCTCCGACAACACTGATCTGTGGCAGAGAAAAATATTGATTATCAAAATGAACTAAAATGAGATTTGTTGCAATATTGCGATTTAAAAAAAGAACTAAAGTGACCAAAAAGTAGCTCAAACAAATTAAATGACCTGATTTAAACCAGTGTTTTGACTGGTGGTACCGTTACGACTCCCCATTTAAACCAGCACGGAGTCTTACACTACCTCTTCCAGCTTCTGCATGTACAACGGCTCGTTCAGATCCAGGCCAGCGTTCTCGTCCTCGGTGGACGTCTGGTCGATGAACCTCTGCAGGAACCTCTGCAAGCAAAACATGCAAACGTCAGCTCTCACGGCTTCGGAGCAGGAAAAGTGTTTTAAAAAATGATTTAATGTGCGACGATGTTCATACCTGAAACTTTTCCTTGCAGATGGCCACGTTGACGTCAGTCCCCCAGATCACCAGTCTCTGGCCGGCGTTCTGTTCACTGGCGACTGCACCGTCAGCACTCGGCTGAAAACAGTTTTTGGATGGTTTTGAGTTTCAAACATTGTTTTAGTTTTAATCTTATACGAATAAACCGATAATAATCAATGCACTAAATCTCGACTCCTCCACTGACCGGCTCAGACTGGAGATCGACCTGTGGGCCCTTCCTGACCGACCCCAGGTCAGGACGCTGCCGGGCCGGGGTGCCGCGCACTCCGCTGCGGGGGGTCCCTTCCACCCTGGAGCTGGGGGTCCCGTACATGAGGGGGGAGCTCATGTCCACATCATGGGCTAAGACTGTTAGGACAGGGACAGTTAAAACCCCTCTAGTGGAAAATGATGAAACAATAAAACACATCAGGTCACACCGGTCACGGTCTCACGTACCCGATGGTCGTGGGCTGGAGAACAGGGAAGCGTCCTGAGGTGCAGAGGGACTGAGCAGGTCGGTGGCCGGGGAGGTGGGCATCGGCATCAGGTCCCCGGTGGAGGAGTCCTGACCCCGGCGCCTTTGAGAGGGAGGCGAGATGGGGCCCTCGCTCGTGGCTGAGCATACACAGAACACGAGTAGAGAAATGAATAACAGTGTACAAGAGACCTCATTTGAATATTAAAACCATCTCAGAATCTTTCAGCACGAGGTTTTAAGTCAATTAGGAACCGATGAACTCACGTGTGGAGGGGTTGGTGCTCCTTCCACGTTTGCGGCCTCCAGGAGTCGACATTGGTGAAGACATGGTTGCTGCAGTATCTAAAGATCAAATAGATTCAAATTAAATGACCTGCAGATTTCAAATTACTCTTCCAAACCTATAATCTGGATTTCATACACCTCTTGTCTGAATTTAAACTACAGGCCTGCTGTGTTTGTTTCTTCTGCTGGGTTGGCAGCGAGGACACCAGGCCCATATCTGATATCATTCAGTTTGAATGTTTGAGCAAATCTTCTGAAATTATGAACCATTGTGTGTTGACGTACTGTTAAACTGAGAAAAATCCAGCTTTCCTGTTGTTTTATTGACAGATTCAATGCACATGATGAGCAGACTGAAAGATCTGGACTGTTATTGTATCATCTTCCCTCTACCTGCTAAATGAAATGCACAAACATGTCTTTAAGTGGAACTGAAATGTTTCTGATTAATAATATTCACAGGTGACGCCACACTACAGTGTTTTCGAATTCACGGTTAAAGAATACATGTTAAAGTGCAAATCAAGGCCTTCGTCCATCGTCTATTATGAAAACCTTTGTAGCTGCTATGTTTTGGCGATTGGATTTTAATAAATCAATAATCCATCCTACAAAATAAAAGTTAACTAATCATCAGACTTGGGTCCTGCCTCCACTTCCACGTCGTTAAATCTGGGTCTTTGGGAGTTTTATAGAAAACCGTGGTTCGGTTCACGTCATAACTTTTCCACCATTTGACATGAGGCCACAGACACAATGAGCTGGAACCTGATTCCACTGATCTGACGCTTTAAACCCAGAAGGCAAACAAATCTGGATGCTGATGTAAGATCACTGAGACGAGTTCAAGCAGCGACGCTTTGATTTAACCACCATCGTTCCCAGTTTGATGCTAAACCAGTAAAAATACACTCAGACTGTTCTTACCTCTTCTTGTGTTCACGTCCGTGTGCTGCAGAACTGGCGCGAAACTGCCAGTGACGTAATTTTCGCGGGGAACTTTGGACCAATGGGAGGCCGCGATGGTGCGTTTCCTGCCAGGCGATCCGTTCACTTCAGAGAGGAAGGGGGGGGGGGTCGGATGACTTTCTACTAATGCGACTTCAAATAAACATAAAGAGAAGTCTTCATACATATAAAGTACTTTAAATACAACTATATAACTATACATGTTTCTACATTTGCTAATAAAAATACATTGTGTTTTTCATTTGTGTGATCTTCTACACACTCACACCCTGAGATAATTTGGTTTGGTCCAACAGGAAAACAGTCCACGTCTCTCTTTATTGAAACTTCAACTAAATAATTAAAACATTTAATTTGTGCAACTCTTCTGCCTCAAAGTAAAAATTAGCAAATGCTATAATATTTAAGACAAATGTAATGATTAAAAACTCATAAATATAAAATGCACTACGGTTAACTATGTTCTGTACCTTTAAAAAAAAACTTATAAATATAGAAGAATGTCATTGAATTTACATATTTACATAAATGTAAAGGGAAATCGTAAAATCCTGAAAATGTGGATTTATGGCCGAACTGTAAATGAAATGAAATGCGGCAGATTATTTTCCTTAAGGGAAACATTTTTAAACAACGTGCAGACCACGAATAAACCATTATTGATTTGTGAATATGGATTTTACAGAAGGACCTAAATCTACACAGAGACAACAGAAGGAGGCAGTGTTGGGACATTTAATCAGGAAGTACACACATTTTAACATCTTTTATAAAGTTCAGATTTATTTAAGGATGGATGCAAAAAAATTACAAATGAGTGTAATATATAAGTATGAATTTATTCGGCAATTAAATCACAGCGTCACAAGAAAAAACCTCTTTATGGACACAGTGTGTATGTGTTATGTGACTTGACCTGTAGGTGCGTTCAACGATCACTACGTGGCGCAGTTTCCCTTTGAGACGAGACCGGGACAGAGGAAAAGTACTGCTTAATCTCCAGGAGGAAAACAGCGAGGCGTTTCTGAGAAGTGTCTGCACGTGTGTCATTTAAGGCTGTTTTTTAAATAGATGAGATTTTTCGTTTTGACATCATCAGAAACATTTTGTTCTTGACACGAGAGAATAATTACCACCTAAGATGTAATCCTGTCTGACTAACATTTTGTACATATTATTCAGCTCATATATCGTCTTTCAATCCATCTACCCACCCCTCCAACTATCTATCATCTCCTCCACCTACCTATCTATCTATCTATCTATCTGTTCATCTCTCTCTCCACCCCTCCACCTATCTTATCTATCTGTTCAGTTTTGAATCTCTGTGCAAATTAGTGGAATGTGACTATTACCACAAGTACAGCTCTTCAGTTCATATTCCATGTACTTTCTTGAATATTTAAATTTCTCCACCATAAGGGGAAAACACTGGACCTTTTATTTGACTACGTATAAACTCTATATTTTATTTTTTTGACAGATATATTATCATCACTTCACAAGTATAACATTAGAAATTGTACAAATAAAATTGTACAAATAAAATCAGCTGTTTGCAGTTAATAAAATAAGATGCATTGTTAAACTACTATAAGTATTTAAAGTAGTTACAATGAGTTTTGCCTCCACTAGTAACAAGATTAAACGTCCATTTTACATTTCTGATGGTTCTTCTGTGTGAATGATTAGAAGAAACTCGAGCTGGAACTTTTTCATGAGGCAGATTTTATTAGCAGGTTCTGGACAGAAGACAACTTCTCTGCAATGTAAGAAGTTAAGCGTTTGTTTGACAAATGTTTCACCGCCACAAAAGTATTTTTTTGTCTTATTGTGCCAAAGGCCCCCCCACCACTTTTATACAGGCCCCCAGACTGAAAGAGAAGAAGAACAATTTGTAGTTTATTGTTATTTCATTTCTCTTTGTGAATCTTTAGTTCCCCTTTAGAGTCATTTTACGTCTTTTCTGGTTTTATGTCTCATTTGTTTCTCTTTAGGGTAATTATGGGTCTTTGTCGTCATTCTGCGTCTCTTTGTGGTCCACATGTCTCCTCGTGAATATTTTGTGTCTCAATTTGTTCATTTTACGTGTCTTTGTCATCATTCTGGGCCTTTGTAGACATTGTGGGTCTCTCTGCAAACACCATCGAATCGATTTGCGGTCACCTTATATCTCTTTGTGATCAGTGTATGTTCTATTGACATTCTGTCGGTGTCACCCAGGTGTCCCTGACCCTTCGGCCCTGGACCTCTGTCCAGCCGGCTCATTCAGGAATACGTCAACGTGTCTTATGAGTCCACATGGTCTGCTCACTTGTATGAGCACGACAATAACTAACTACGATAACCTACTCACACAGGGAGCATCCACACTTTAATGACACGTGTGTGATTGTACTTCTGTTCTTTTACTTTATACAACATCTGAAATCAGAGGGTTGACTGGCGATGATTGATTTTTTTATCTCCCCACCAGCGTTTGAAGCTGACATTTATAGTCGGACAGATTAAAGTAAAGTCCAAACACCGGAGCCGAGCAGAGCTACTGCATGTCAACAAGTCCCAGCCATTCATACGATCATAGTAAAAAGTGGGAGGCAACGAGCAACACGCCCCTCTCTCCTCAAATGGGAAGTGAAGGGACACCACGTGATCCCCGTTTGCACTTGACTGGCTCCTGAGAGGGCGGCCACGTGTGACGTCAGCGGCGGAAACGATACAAAACACTCTGCGGGAGAACAGGCGCCTCAGATGAGTGACAGGAAGTGTGTGAGCGTTGTTGACAGCAGCCTGACAGTCAGCACCCGGGGATAAACGCAGCTCGACTTTAAAGATTAAAGGAGCAGAAGCTGTAGAGAGCGAGAGAGAGAGAGAGAGAGAGCGAGAGAGAGAAACTACGCAGCGCCATCCAGCTGCAAACAGCTGTCACATCTGTGCGTCACTCCAACAACACGAAAAAGTTTCTTCCCTAAAGCACGTGGACGAGTCTTCAGAGTTCATGTGTGACATATACAGCCTGGACTCCCACTGCGTGTCTCCACAATGCAACATGAGTTGGGCGATGGAGCCTGCTAACTTCTACGAGTGCGCCAAGCTGGGCGGCCCGCAGCACGGGGCGTGCAAGCCGGGCAGCCGGGGCGACGGGTCGGCGGAGGACGGCACCATGGTGGAGCTGAGCACCGCCGCGGCGATGTACGACGACGAGAGCGCCATCGACTTCAGCCAGTACATCGAGTCGATGACAGCCGTGCCCAACCTGGAGCTGTGCAACGACGAGCTCTTCCTCGACCTGTTCAACACCGTGAAGCAGGAGAAGGCGGATTTCTACAACCTGCAGAGCTCCGTGCTGCCCGGCGGCATGCAGCAGCAGCCGCAGCCGCCGCCGCTGTCAGCCGCGTACCCGGCGGAGAGGAGGGCGGACAGCGAGCTGGACAAGGGGGCGTTCAGCGCGCCCATCAAGCAGGAGTCCGACTGGAGTGACAGCGACGTGTCCTCGTCCCTGCCCTCGCAGATCGAGACCTGCGCCCAGACCTCCGTGAGCCTCACCACGGGACAGCCCACCCCACCCACGACCCCGGAGCCCGCGTCAGCCGCCAGCTCGGCCAAGTCCTCCCCGCGGAAGATGGGCCGGGAGAAGGGCAAGAAGTCGGTGGACAGGTACAGCATGGAGTACCGACAGAGGCGAGAGCGGAATAACATTGCAGTGAGGAAAAGCAGGGACAAAGCCAAGAGGCGCAACTATGACATGCAGGAGAAGATGATGGAACTGAACGCCGACAACGACAGACTTCACAAAACGGTGGATCAGCTCACCAGGGAGCTCTCCGGCCTCAGAGACTTCTTCAAGCAGATGCCCAACTCCTCCTTCGCGGCTCTGTCCTCGGGCAGCGAGAGGCGGTGACACACTCACTCTATGAACTGCGCTTTCAGGAGACATACCTCAACAGACACTTCGTGTTTACCATCTGTACCAGATGTATTCTAAGCTTACCATAATGGCACTGGAAAATATATGATGTTGCTGCCATATTTTGTGGGATTTTTCCTCTGTATTAAATTATTTTACCACTGCATTTATGACATGATGATATACCTGACATGGTACACTTTTTTATAATTCCAAACTTTGTATAAGAGCCAGAGCATGATCTTTTATATAGTTTGTATAAAACCTGGAGAATATTTTGTTTATGGAATCTACAATAAAATCATTGAAAAGTTGCAGAAGTCTCCTGGCGTGTGAGTGTTTTCAGAAAAGTACAACAGGAAGTGAGAAAGCAAAGTCAGCAAAAATAAGTTTATTGACACGGTGTCAGTAATCTTACATACAGAGGTAGATGACTTGGTCTCAAAGGGTTTTTAGACCAATTTAAAAAAACGTGTTGACTCTCAAACGCTCTGCTCTGAAAGTCAGATCCCAGTCGAGGCAGCACGTGGGCTGCTCTGACAGACTGCATGCCACTGGCCTGCCCTTGGGCCGTCAACTCCTGGTCCACAGGATCACATATCATTAACACAAACAAGACCTTGTCTTCTTGACTTCAGAGCAGCCTCAAGCTGTCAGGGAGGCCTTCAGCGGGGGGCGGGGGGCCTGGTGTGCATGCAGATCCTTGGAGCCTGAGGATTGATACCATTAGCTACTTGCCCTGACGTCCATTAGAGGCAGATTTCTTCCAGGCCGATCCAGGGGGCAGGTTTCTTGGTGACGACTCGGACGTAAGCGGTGAGGGGGCCCACCTCTTTTCCCAGGACATTCTCCACATCGTAACCTGGGAACTGAGACACACAGTCCATCAGAAATAACTCATCCTCGACAAGCTGAGACATACACGTCTATTTACTATGTAACTACTAGGACTTTAGGCAGGAAACGTGTTTCCCAGAATTACAATTACTTCTTCTGCTGCAGCTTTAGAAAAATAACTTTTTATATTTCTTGAATCGGATGCTGTTGTTACAGGAATACCTGAGAGCACTTCAGGCTCTGATCTTTGCACCCTTCATATCAGTCAGCATCTCAGCACTCTGACAAAGAGCCCTATAGCTGCAACAAATCTAATCAGAGTGATTGATAGATTATATTCAATCAATTCTTTTAAAAAATAATTGATTGAATTCTAAAAAATGCTAGAAAGTTGCAAGAAGAAAAAGCCTTTTACAATATGTCAGACTAAAATTTGACTTTTTAAATTGTCAAACCAACAGTCTAAAGACGAGTGAAACTTCAGTCTACGGTAAATGTGACAAAAAAAAAAGGATCAGATCTTCTTATTGCAGTTATAAAATGCAAATCTCGACAGTTGTCCTTTAAAAAAAAAAGGAACTGCAACAACTATTTGATTATCAAAACAGTGGCAGATTAACCTCATCAATGCACTAATCAGTGCAGATCTATTGTAAAAAAAAAACGAATTGCATGATTATACTTATCTTCAACCACTAGTAGGCTATATGTAGAGTAAATGATAATGTTTAACATGGCAAATCCACATGCAAACATAGAAGAAAAAAAAAATCATCAAACGCAGGAAGATTAAATCAATATTTTGGCAGCTAATTCCTTCACTTCATCCAATCACAGCATGACTCAGGGATTTTTTTGTCGGGCGCAGAACAGAGCTTTATCAGCCTGACATGTACAGATGACTGCTCTTAGGCCATATTGACAGAAGATCAATGCACCGTGCAGTTCAGCCCAGTGTTATTTCAACGTTTGTAAAAGCAAACCTACCTCGTTCCCCTCCAGTGCGGCCGTGTTCAGGACGGACATGATCGTCCCTTTCTGCAGCTGTTGAGCAAATCAAAGAAAGCGTGGAGCCATCAATGTCTTTTTGATAATCGGCCAAATGTTGTAAATACAGACCGACTATTGAACTAATCACACTGTGCCCTCTGTGAGTGACTGACTGATAGTGGGCGTTAAAATACATGACTTATAAGAACTGATCATTTGATCTAATACACTCACTTAGTTTGTTGATTGCAAAGTAATATGTTCTTCTTTTCTGCAGATGCACACACACAGTGAAGGGATTGACTTCCTCATACTTTAAATGTGCAGAATCTGCAGTTTTATCTTTACAAGTCAATGCAACTACAGAGGCCTCGCAGAAGAGCAGAGAGGGAGCAGGAGAGGAGTCACAGTTGTTGCACAGCAGGTTTCAACAAGGTTTGAACTAAGTTATCTAATCACTGCACCGCCCTCCTTCCATGCATTTCTCTCTTTATCTGCTTAAAGCAACAGTTCAACATGGAGAAAAAACTTTTCTCACAATCCTGCTGAGAGTTAGGTGAAAAGAGAGATAGCCTCTCCAGTATGTTCTGTAAATATAAAGCCGGGTGAGCCGAGGTTAGCGCTTTGCATAGCATATACAGTGGCAACAACTAACCTAGCTTGGGCAATATGGCCTAAATTATATAGAGTTAAAAAAATCTGTCAATATTGTTTTTGAATAGAGACTGATTATTTTTCCTGAGTGAAGGTTGTGGTTTTAAACTCTTCTTTATGAGCAGAGAATGATAAACCCTCAATCTCAGTACACTGCTCCCCGGGCACTGTACATGGCTGCTCACTGCTCTGTGTGTCCTTCACCAGATGGGTTAAATGCAGAGGATACATTTACCTACCATTGCTTGAGTGTGTTGTGCATGTCTGTGCATGTGTTTGGTATAAATAAACGTATCTTAATCTTAATCTTACTTCCTCACTGTGGTGAAAAATGCATTTTTTCAATGTATACTGCACTTTTGTTACATTATTATTGAAGAAAACAATAGGTTTATTATTTATTTTGTCACCAAGCCCTAAGCCTAGCTCTGATATTTGACACAATCCGCCTGCAAGCACCTCTACATCTCACAGTTCAACACATTATACATACAACTACAAGTTAATCAGTGTTTCAGAATAGTGGGTGAGTGGATTTTGTTACCTTGGGACAGAGCAAGACTTGCTGTTTCCTCAAGTTCACTTCTTTATGCTAAACATCTATTTGCTGTAGTTTTGCATCTAGCGTAGAGACATGAGTGGTATCCATCTTCTAAACCACTCGAAGCAAACAAATGAATTTCACAAAAAAATGAACCACTGAACTAAACTCATCACGTATACAGAGTCAAATAATAACCGTTTATCCCTGAAACATTTGGAGTGTTCAAGTGTTAATGCTAATACGCATAAAGCAGTGTTCTCACCTTCAACTTTAAAGTGCAATTACATGCTGAAGAAGAAGTCAGAAACACTTCCAGTTGAATCTTTGTTTCTGGCTTCTCCACCGCTGACTTACAAGACTCACAGTAGAAGTTTTGACTGTGAAGAGGAAAAAAAAATGAAAAGCAGGATTCTTCATGATGACTAACATTGAGCCGTTCTGATGAATTACAACAACTTACGGCCTTTCGGGTAAAACCTCGAAGTTGTCACTTCCACAGTAATTACACGCAGGCCAGGAATAGGCTGTGTTCTGATCTACGCCAACTATCACCCCTGGAGACAGTAATAAAACTGTTAGTAAGTCAACACAAATCTTACATCAATACAAACTGTACTTTATATTAAAGCTACTCATGGATGACAACCTGCTTATTTCTATCATTCACTCTATTTGCACTTTTTTCGACTTTCAACTGGTGTATGGGAAAGGAAATATATAGAGGAAACGCTGATAACTGATCTACGAGTCAGTTTCAGTGTGTGTTTACGAGTGGGACAGGCTGTGAGAGATAAACACATCCATTTCATATATATCTGAGGCAGCAGAGATGTTATTCTGCCTAAACAGCATCTCACATGACGGTCAGAGCTGATGATTCATCGACAAATATGGATCCTTTAATAAGATACAGACTCTAACGTGGATAACTGTTTCTCGTGCTTTCAGGGCTAAGGCTTTTTCCACTGTTAATTTCCAGAAGACACTACATGAGTGCAACAGACAATATGTTTGTTTAATTTTTTTCTGCCACCTGACCAAACATTTACGGCCAGAGGGGCCAGAGCCGAGAGGGTTCACGGATTGATCTTTGGCCTCAACCGCGACACGAAGTCAACAGATGCAGATTATTATCTAATATAAGCCACTCGTGTTTTTTTTTTATCTGAACCACATTTGGATAAGCTTTAAAAGACATTTCAAGAAAGAAATCAATGATGCGTGAAGAAAATTAATTAAAAACAGTAAATGAGTTAAAAGCAGAAAAGTGTTGAATTGATATTTTAACCAACACATGTCTTCAGAATTATGGCAAATCATATTTGACGTTGAGAAAACATGTGCAGACCTTCAAGCATATCCCCAAAGCGAAAAAAAAATCTTACTGAGAGACACTGCACCGGGCCTCTACATTTGCCTATTTTCCCATGATGCCACCCTCAAATGAACTCTACATGGGAGCAGGCATGATCATCTCACTGAAAAACGATATGGGAATTGACATGAGTTCAAGAATATTGCATGTGTTTTTATTCCTTAAAGTCCCACACAATGACGCCCTGAGGACAGTGAATAAGAAACAGAGGAAAGCGATGCCTTCAAACCACAGCAGGGCCTCTTGCTGAGCTGTAAACTTATATATGAAAAAAAAAAAAAAAAGTGGTTTTCTTTCTCTGAGAAAAGAAAGCATTGGGAATGTTCTGCAGGAATCACTTCAGATTTAGACGAGCTCCATGAAAACAGGGCGAAACTGACCTGTGAGAGTACAGAGGGAGTTGGGCGTGGCGTCCAGAGTCAGGGGATCCAGTCTCACAGGTTGGGGCAGGGTCTGCACCTGGGGCTCAGTCAACAACTGGGAAAGTAACGCCTGCCGTGTCGTCGACTGGAGGCTGCCTTCAGGCTCGTCGCGGCATACCTCAATAACTGACTGCTCCGCACACAGGAGGACACCTAGATGTTCAAATTAAAAACCGAATTAAGAATGAAATGTCTTTATACAAGCTGCAGCATTTTCTCTGCTCCTCCCCAATAGACGGTTGGTGAGTGTTGGTAGATTTAGTTGAAAATACAGCAGCAAACTTGAGTGAGTTAACATGTGATTCCCGATGCAAGGTTGTAAAATGTGCACATCACAGCCCCCTCAGGCTTTGATCAAACTTACACAGGTAATATAGCTTTAACTATTTGATCCGCAAACAGCAAAAAAAAAACAGGTATATCTCTATATATTTTTTAGCTAGTAACAACATTAATGTCAGTCTGGTAATAAATAAATGAATTAAACATGTTTTTCAGGCTTCTGATGATAAGTAAGGGTCACTGGCGTGCTCTGGAAATCGCTGGGCAGCTGTTTTTATGGTTTAATTAGGATTGAGAATCATTTAAAAGGACGTAAGTGGAGAAGCCCAGTTTTAATAGATCCTATTATACATGTGTATGTGTGGATGGGGCATCAGTGTTGGCCTAAGTTCTGCATAACCCAACAGGGCTCCACATGGTGAGGAATTTCCAAGTGAATAACAAGTAAGGAACTAGATTTACAGCCTTGAGGTTGCATGCCAACCAGTGAAGATGCAGTTTGCATCCACATCTTTCATGAATGTTGCCGCAAACAATCTACAAATTCTGAAATGTTGATGCTTCACCCACGTTCTCCACCCAGCATCACAGAGAATCTCTCCAGTCCCCATGGTTACATGGTGGACCAACTAAGATTAGATTTACCAAATGATGCGGTTGAATAATGAACAGAAAGGTGCATGATGATACAGAACATGATACCAACGTGTTAGTACTTTATCATTAGACATTTGTGTGAAGTTTTGTAAAAACTTAAAAACAACTTCTTGTGTTATGGACTAAAACATGATTTGTGAGGTAACAATGACCTTTGTTCACCGAAATCTAAAGATGGGAGAGGACGCAACCAAACAGAAAGACAACCGCTGAATAAAAAGACGACTCCCAGTGTCACATCCGATGGGTTGTGATGATTAATGTTGTGTGACAGAGAAAAAACAAGTTCTGCTACACAAATGTGAAATCCATTACATTTTGGGGGTTTTCTCTTGACTTTATATTTTTTGTGAAATATTGGATAATTTGACCTCTCTGGCCCTTTAAATGCAACCATATGAGAATTTTAGAAGAGAAATGTGCTTAAAACTTTTATTGAAGGGCCGCAAAACACTTTGAACCAAATGCTGTGAACCACTGATTTAATCACAGGCTCATCCAAATAGATAAGAGGGGAAATGTGCCCTGTGCACACAATCATTTAACATATCAACTTTATGTGGCAGTGATCGAGAGGTATGTCCGGGCACAATAAACCACGTCTTGTACTAGATCTACCATGTTCTGTGATGGCATCTCTGAACGTCAGGCCACAGGCAGCGGGGGAGCGCAGCGCTTCCAGGACAGAGGAAGTGAGAACACAGGAAGTGCTCACACACAGGGCCACTGTTCGCTTGCACGGCCTCTCAGGCTGCTCCTCCTGAAGACTGGGGTCTGTCAGCACCAACCACACCTCACCCTGGCCTACATCGCTGCTCTGAAGACCAATCAAAAAGGGAAGGAAAAACCAACAACACTCAAACTGAGAAATACTTAGAAACACAGAGTGACCTAGAAATTTACGATTTAAAGGAAACATAACACAAAAAAAATTGCGATGCAGCGATTACTGCAAACAGCTTTGACTGGATTAGTCACTCAACAGGCGGCACACAATGGAACTGCCTTAACAAGTGTATCAGTGTGTCTCGGTGGTGAGCATGTGGCAAAGTCCGACAATTTGTTCTGAGCTGCTATCTCATCCCAGTTTAAAGTTTAAAGGTCGAATCAATCACGCCTGACACAGATTGTCTAACACACAGCGATATGAGCACCGCTCTCAACGTCAGAGCTGAAATCTTATCAGTTTCTTGGTTTAAATGATCTGAAAAAGAAGCTGCATGAGACAGAGTGTTTATTCTGCTCTTTTGGTTGAAGTCAAATGAAATAAGTGTTTTTCTGCTACAAATGAAAAGGGACAAAGACAAACCTGCACCCTCTTGTGTAAAACCGTGGCAAAGAAACTGCAGCGACAGCTTTTCATCTCACTCTGAAAAAGAGAAATAAAATTTGTTTAAGATGGAACTTGTAAAGATAAGTTATCTTAAACCTGCCACATGTTTTTTAATTTGTCTCTGTGTGTGTGCTGTGGAAACCTTTTCACCTGCACTATGTCTCGTAAGGTTCGTCGTGTGGGGGGAACATATAGCGTGGACACAGTCTGCCCCTCGGTGGGTTCAACAGAGCTCTCCTGACCTGAGAGCAGGTAGCAGAAGCTCAGAGCTGGACCTGCAGGTCTGCTCTCCTTAAAAAAACAAAGAAAACTTTTGAATACATTCCTTGGTAAAGAAAATATACAGAGTCCTACTATTGATTTACCAACTATTAGTGAGTAATTGTTCTCAAAGTGAGCCATCATTTTCGTCAAACATTTTCTAAGGTGGCTCTGACAGCGCAATGTATCTCAGAGGCAGAACACATGCAACCATGTTTACACTCGTCTGTTTGAGGTTGACTTTAATATTGTCAACAAACACAGCTTTTTGTTTTGCTGTGAAATATATATCGGTAATATTGGCCTGTTCCAGACACCAAGTCAGACACAGTTTCAGACTCAGAGTCAAATACAGCGCCCCTCTTATATTTCCTCAATGATTGATAGCGGTCTTGTGTCGTGCACGCTGAAGAATGTCGTCCCTCACTGGATAAACACTCGACCAATCACAGCGTTGTAGTTAGTATTAAGAATAAGTATATCATCTTCATATGTAGCCAGCCAGCTACATAAGGCTTGGATGAAACTGAAATAGTTCTATAAATCAGCAGATCTACAGATCAACAATAAATACAAAGGCTTCAGTTCATGCATGATTTTCTCATGAGTCCAGAACCTACTTTGGACACGTTTGGTGTGTTTTCGTGATCTTTGAGCGGACCCACTGGGGGCCACAGACTGTCGATTAAGCTGAAAAGCCTGGTGCGCCTGAAAGTGAGACAAAAAAGAAGAAGAAACAAGTGAGGACGGAGGGGGAACTAAAACGTGTGGGATAAGGAGAAACTGGCGAATAAGCAACTTCACACAGAGAAACACAGCGCTTTCAAAACCAGTTTCACTTCCACTGAAACACAAATCTGTTAAAACAGAGCTTGTTCTGACGTCAACCAGAATTCACAGAGAGCATGCTGGGGCTGGCACAGCAGATGCACAAAAAACTTTTTTCACAAGCAGGTTTCCAGATACTGAAGGGTGGGAAAACTGTTCACACCCTATGTAGATGGCATTATCATTGTGGTGCAAAAGAAACACGGTTTAGAAAACCAATTACAGGTGAATTTAAACGGTGGGATTCATCGTCTTCAATCGGAGTAATGACAGAGTGAAATCAGATCGTAGTTAATACAAGATGATTTGTTTACTTAACACTGATTTAAACACTCGAGTAACGCCTCCGCCAAGAGACGTCAAACTCATGATTCATTGTCTGTTTTCTGAGAAGTGCCTGATGAATTCATGGTGGCAGGTCAATGTTACTTATTCATCCATGTAGGCGCTGTCATATCAGCCAGTGGTTAACAACCTGTTAGTCAGCCTGTAATCACAGTGGCTTTGTGTGTGGGGAACTGGTTCTGCAGCCCATTCAAGTCCGGTGAGGCCTGCAGACGGATGAGTAACAACCAACTAACAGGACTCATTCAACACACTTAGATTTTGACACTGGGCTTATTAAGCTTTAACGTTCAACTGCATTAGTTTAACTTTTAAATGTACAGATGAGCTAGTGAGTAATCTTCCATTCTCACCCTTGATCCTCCCAGACACATTTGTACCTCTTTTGTCCAAGAACACGCTACTTCCTGTGGAGAATCCCTCCTCATAGTTGACACATTGCACACACAAACACACACACACACAGGTGACTTGGTGGTTTCAGCTCACTTCTTTGGAAACAGACTTATCTCATAGTTGTGTGGGACAACGTGAAGTCGTTAACACAAGTCGTTGTAAAGTTGTAAAGCTTTCACATTTTAGTTTGACAGGTGGTTGGAGGAACTCACCAATTATTTACGATTTTTTTATTTTATCTTTTAAAGCGATGATGCCATTCAATATAAATGAATAGTCGTTTGTATATATATTGTTTTTCTTTTTGTAGTGTGATGGTACTTCCTCTTAACTCATCAACTTGATCCTTCTTTACTGTGCAACATTCTTTGGTTTTCTTTTTGGGTTTGTGCAGATCAATTATAATCATCGTACATTTTAAATGTCTTTGTGACTTTGTGTTGACAGAAACTAAAACGAAAAAAAAAAAAAAAAAAAAATGCATGTCACACCCCTCCAAGAATTTATGTTGTTAAAGCTTGTATGCCAAGCCTTTACATTGTAATGAATGCCTGTTTCATGCAAGTTTTTGCCAAACAAGTTCAGACAAAGCTAAATAAGCACAGGGCAAATCTCTATTTCTCAGCATACAACATTTCTGCATTGTACCCTTGTAGTGACGAATCTTAGGTCAACCAGCAAGTTTGTTGGAGCTGGAGAGGAGAGCAATGAGGAAAAGAGGAGTATGGCAGAGGCTGTCTCCAAAAGAAACGCCTAAATCTGAATCCACCTATCAGCACGACTTCAGATCAGCAATTATAACCTGTGTTACCATTTCTTGGCTGGGTGCTGAGACTTTGTGATGTTCACCATCAGGTTTTCATTATGCGTCTGTCGTATCCACCCCCTACTCGGTTTCTGTGAATCGAGTAGGGGATCCCCAGCTGTCTTCACACATCGACTTCTCCTGGATTTCTAGGGATTATGTAGTAGGAGGTCAGTGGACAAAGTCCGTAGAAACTATGGAGCGTCTCATTCAAACATTTGCATTCACACATGCAGCTCCTCCGGTGAAGTGCAGAGTCCCGTGCACGTCTGAAAGCAGCTTTAGTGAGCAGGCGTTCTGTGTTTAAACAGCCTAAGGACTTAAACACTGGTGAAGCACTAAGTTGTTATCCAGGAAGTCCACTTTGAATTTGGAGGCTCATCAGACACACAATACTGCACAGTCTTTGTTAGACTGAGTTTATCAACTCTGAATAGTTATCACAACCAGTTATTCGGTCATTGGGACAAAGGCAGAATAAACAGCAGAAAACTAACAGCACCTTGCTGGATCATGACCCAGTTTCTTTCTGTACAAGCCTAAGGAGTGGCCCCATTCAAATGAATGAGGAAGGTTTTTTTCATGCAGTGATTAAGTTGGCTGAATGGGAGTCGGAGGAGGGAACTTTTTTTTTTTTTTTACTTTTGAACAGAGACAGGGTAGTTTGCCAATGCAGCCAGTCTTAATGCTCGGCTAACTGTCTGCCTGCTGTAACTGCATTTTTAACGGACAGACATGACGGAGGTATCATCTAACTGGCAGGAGAGCAAATAAAGGTCATTCCTTGCCAACTCCCAAAGGAACCATAGACGGATTTTGCATGGTTCAGTGAATTGAATTTAAGTTTTAAACTGTATTATATTGAGAAAATGCCTGATGTGAACTACGAAGGCTAGAAAATTCTAAGTGAGGAATCCTGGACTGAACCTTAAAACTAATGTGAAACTAAAAACTATCTCTTTAAGGTAGGGTTTTTTAGGTATGGTTGGGGGATGACTATTACATTGGCATTTGTACAGTGAAAAGTGATGACCTTGGAATGTCACAGTATCAGAGATTTACTACTAATAATAGGGCCCAACTTTATATTAGGATATTCCTAGAAGTCCAGGAGTTTCTAAGAAACTGGAGAAAAAAATATGAATGCCTGATTTATGTCCAGCGACACCACGTGGTTTTTGTAAGACGGCCCTTGTGTCAGCCTTCAGGAGAGCCCATCAATCACAGCCTGACCACAGACAACCTCCAGAGACATTATAGGCTGTGGTGGCATTGACAAATACCAAGGATGTAAACATACCCCCAGCCTGGCTCTAAATGTTCCAATGTCAATGATTCTAATCTGGGATCCTGACTATGGAAACCCACAAGGGACACAGAGCGTGCACCCCGGTATCACTTTACATGTAAACACAGTCGTACTGCTGGCAGGAAAGCAAAGTAATCCTTAAACATTCAGTTTTCATGGTATTGTAAATGTGGAGGTTAATGTTTGCAAAAGGGCATTCAAGGATAAAAACCGGGGGATTTCTTGTGCTTCTTCATAATTGAGATTTAAGGGGATTCAGAGACCAGGGGCAATGTGCCACAAAGTTTCCTTCTCCATCCACACAAACATATTTTATACTTGAACACCCTGCTATACACAGACACACATAGCTTTAGCTACACGGCCCAAATCCAGAGTTTTTGAGCCCCTAAAACTAAGACTTTTAGAAACACCCCTGGTCCCAGTGTCAAAGCAAATGACTCCCTGGTCTTAATTGTACCACTGGCGTTCCTTTTTGCTGTATTTTTCTACAACTAAGCAAACAACTGAAGAGTTGACAGTTTGCTTCCGGTTAACACGGACACACACATGACCAGTGTATGTGAATGGTCATGTGATATATGCAGTTTTCAGATGTGTTAGTGTGGACAAAAACGATTATACACAGCAAAAACACTTGTCTGCTTGGAGATCATTTTCAAACAAAAACATGTTATTGCGAAAAATAGCTTGCTCTAACCCTGAGGCCACCTTTCCACTATGTCATATCAGGAAGTGTGTATCACAGGTGTTAACCCCCAGCTGTTGTCTAAGATGGTAAAGCAGTGAGATAAGATAACTTCACATACAGCAGGAATCCATATCATAACTCTGTATTGGTCACAGTTTATCGATGGTGGTTGAACTGATATTCAGGTGAAAAGCTATCATCACCTAGTTCGGAGGAATGAGTGCAGAAGTGTGAGGGTCTTACCTCTCTCGAGTGACCCGCTGCACCACTTTAATGCCTCTCAGGACACAGGTCTTCCCCTGCCACCTCTGGCCGTACTGGAGGATGTCGTCCTTGCAGGGCAGGAGGTGCAGCTGGACCATGCTGAACATGCCATAACTGTCCTGAACCAGAACACACAGCCTGGAAAACACAATCAAATGTAGAGAGAATTGACACCAGTTTGAATAAAAAGTATACAGACAATAGATTCTGTCTGCATTAGGTGCTCCTCAGTAAACCATCTGTACGCAACCTTGACGCCAAACAAAAGTGTTGAGCTTGCTTCCTCACATTCGCCCTGCATTGCTCTGTATTGTTTACTTGCAAGCAATCTCTTTACTGGGATATAAATATTTGAATGTCACCAAATATTACATCCTGGAATTAAACAATAATCCAACATTTTTTTGCTTGGATTAGTTTCACTCTTAAGGTTTGAGGCATTTTGGACGAGAAAAGGAGAAAGTTTAAACATCTGTGAAAGTTCAGCTGATCAGTTGATTCTTTTTGGATAATTTGTAATACTTGGTGTGCACTGAGCATTTCTTTTCCTTTGTCACGGCTGCACTTCCAACTCACTGAAGTTAGATGGACAAATTATCAATTTGAATTGCAGTGACATTATATTAATGAATCAAAATTGATAAAAATAATTAGCCAATTAAATAAGTAATTATTTACAGGATTTTCCACTCCTCCCAGTGACACACTAACAATACACCGTGGAGTCTCAGTCCTGACATTTGAAAGTGTTAATAGTAGAGCCTGGCTTGACAGCCTGCTGCTGACAGAAAAGACCTTTGGCCTACAAAGTTGTAAGGCATTGAACCGCAGTGTATTCCTTCAGCCTGCTGCTCCCTGAGGACTACTACAGGCTCCAGTATCTCCTTCAGTCAAGCCTAGACACAGCCCAGTACCAGCCCTGAGAGTAAACAGTGGAGTTCATATCCCCTGGTTTGACAAACAACGTCCAGGGAAGAAAAAAAACGGCTTAGAAGGAGGAGCGTCATCATGCCCATCGTGCATGTGCATGCATGCACATATTCCAGACACTGGGAAGGTTTAGAGACATTTTCAACCACCTGATTGGGACTATAAATGTCCTCTGTTGGTAAACATGGGGTCTGTCTGTGTTTGTTTTGAGGGACCTGTAAATAGATATCTAAATAACATTCCTGACATAACTTCTGGTGGCGCAGGCCAACATTTTAACCAAGATTATTCCCAGTTGTTGGTTTAATTCACAATCCCAAATCAGACCTACACAACGTCCTATTAAAACAACAAGGACTGTTTATATTGTGTATAATGTTTCTCTAACTAAAAAGCTTGTGGACCAGTAAACATGAGGCCAAAAGTTCAATGTGTAAACTCAAAGGACCCCTGCCCCTATCACAGCAGAGACCGGTCATTTCTTAACATGCTGGATACAAAGAAAAATGGTTTAACCTCAAAACACGCATTCCTCACATTCTTTAAAAACAAACATTTCACATTGACAGTTGAAGAGTACGGTTGTTGAACCATGTCATAAAAATAATGATCAATGTTCTTCAATCATCAATTATGTTCATTATTGATAAATCTTTTGATTCATTTCTGATTTGTTGTTTAGTTTAGAGAAGGTTAAAAAGGGAGGTGAAATGGTCAAAGTTGATTCTAAAACCAACATTAAATTCAAAAGTGAAAAAACTGCACATCTTCACACGTGAGCAGCAGTCGATTGGTGATTCTACATAATAAATGACTCGGTTGCAAATCTAAATTGTCGATTTCTGAAGATTGTGAGCTAAACCTTTCAACAGTAGCAGGCGAGATGTTTAGTCACAACAAACTTTAATAAAAATCAGAAGCGAAGGGAAACAATAAAACTACACTAGAACAAATCAGTGAATCAAAAGTTGAATCTAAAATAAAAAAATCACAGATGCTAAAAGAGTTTTGTAAGGATATAAATACACTTTCACTTTTAGTGGAGCTTGTTTGAACTTGTAGAAAACTCAGTGTGAACGCTGATAACACACTTGATGTTGACAGATGGAATAGATAAATAGGTGATGAGACTAAAGGTGGTACCAGCTCGACATAAACAACCGCAGCTCTGTGTACAATCCCTCCTTTAGTCGTTCAAAGCCCCACTTCCTCACACAGCGACCCCTCACTCCCAAAAAACTCCTCTGCCATTGGCTGGTTTCAGTCTCAGGCCTCTTTTTCAAGAATTTGTTATTGTGAGTGATCAGAGAAATTTCTCAGCACCTCTCTTTTCCTTCCAGGAACTACGATCCACAGAGTCTGTGCAAACACACACGTGCTCCTTCTCTCATACACAGCGACACGCTGTAAGCATGTAGGCCCACACAAATGAACATTACTTGGCAACACACTTAGTAAGCAACCCGCACATGCAGAGGAGCCTCATTGGCGGGGGGGCGGACAGGCGGGATTCCTTCGTAGGTGTTGTGAACCAATCAGTGCAGGCAGAGCAATAAACACGCTTGTAATAGGATCCTTGCAGCACATTGTGTTCCTTCTCCGCAGAGAGAGGAGGAAAAAAACGAGCCTCTCCCCACTTCCTACAAACAGTTAATCTTCTTGTTTATTCAACTCTGAATTTACGGGAACTTAACATCGTCTTCAGGCATAAATATCTACTGGCCTCGCTCCCCTGTGTGTCCACACAGAGGCTAAACAACAAAAGGATCAAATAAGCATTCTGACCAGGGAAGTGAGTCATACAGGCTGGGGACACAACAAGAGAGGTACAAACTGTCTCTGTGTTAACACACAATGAGGCCAGTGGGCTGCGAAGTAAACTGTTCTGCTTTCTTCGTGTATACTGGAAAATTACGAAAAGCAATATATTGTACAAAGTGCTTTTTATTTTTGTGCAGCAATTCAGTCCAACATCTCTCATGAAAGGGCTCAACTGGGATCTTTCTGTTTTTGTTCCTTTAACAGCCTGTTATATTATTGAATAAACAAGACAATAAAACAAAATGTAGAAAAGAAGAGGTATTCAAATTAAGGATTTTCCAGACAAATCTGTCAAAATATATTGTCACCTAGATATTTTGAACTCAAGCCTGCGTGATCCCCTCCTAACCTCTGCCCCACCTCCATCCTTTCACTACCAACCAAGCCTGTTGAATCCGGTTGAGTTGGAGAGAAACAGAGGGAAGGGCGGGAGAGTTTCCGGTCAGAGGGCGGCGTTTGTTTACCAAAAAGCAGCGTGGCAGGGGCGAGTGTCACATTACAACCGCAGCTCATTTAGTCAGTTCACTTGTCAGATGACCGGGGGGGCTCTCCTCCCTCCACCGCAGAGTGCCCCCCCTTGGGCCCCTGAACTCTGAGGAAACCAGTACTTTTATTACTCAGCAAAGAAGAAAAACAATGAGTTGGGGGGGGGGGGGGGGGGTAAGCAACTTACTGGACCTGCTTCAAATAGAACGTTCACTTACTTATTAACTATTATGAGACCACTCCAGTAAACCTCTAACTCATTTCAATAACACAGGACACTTTGAGTTCAAAACATGCATGTTTATCCAGGACAGACTAATATTCCATATTACATTCCATTCAACATATTTAAACCTTGACGAATCAATATTTCGAGTTGAAAAAAGTCAAAAGTGAAAGTTGTCACTAACGGTGGAAAACTGGCGTAATTATCAGGCAATTCTACAAATCTAAGCTCTGCCGAATGATTTAGCATCTTTTCGGTCATTGTTTTGGTTTCCCAATCCATAACTTTGTCTCAGTCTCGCCAGTCACGTCTATGTAGTTTGACATTTTTACATCAACCACAAAACATACTTTTGGGTTTCTTGAGGACATTAAGGTAAAAAACAAACAAGCAAACAAAGTGTTCCACCCAGTGGGGTATGATTAGGCATCAGTTCAACTCCGGCTTGCTGGTGCATGAGATTCTAAAAACATCATGCTGTCTTTCCTGAGAATTGGCTCGAATCACTTACAGAGGGGCTGGATTCAATTAGAAGTATTTGTGTCCTTTGTCAAGCAATGCCATATGGCTTGAGACAATATGAGCACTTTGTGGGGCCTGCCGCTCTGTGAACAATAGCTCAACCACTGAGACTCATTCTACCACCAAGGAGGAGCATGCAAGGCCTGAGACCAAGGAAACTAACATGCGATTTTAACAACGACAGCAATTTAGACTGTGGGAGAGAAGCATACAGAGAAGATAAAATGCATTCATTTTCCCCAGTGGTTCTCTGGCATTAAGTGAAAAACCAAAGGCTCACAGGGCAGCCAATTATCAGCTTGTTCAACAATACCTGGTTTTCCCTTGCTCTGCAGGGGGAGGCGCTGAGGAGGGCCTGGAGGGGACTCTGGGTTTGAGGCTGGACCGAGATGAGCAGTCAGGCAGAGGGATGGAGAAAACTCTCTGGACCACCACCTCTACATCCTGGCCCACAGAGCCAGCTTGGCCCAGTCGCTCAACAGCTTCCAGGAGAGAAAGGCACCGCCCCGGAAATTCACCAAGACATTCAAAACTGCATTGAGGATCAGGGACGGCGACCTGAAGGAGAAAAAACGGAAAATTAAATAAGATTTAACAATAATTTGAATATGGCCTTTGAAAGTATTCGTTTGAAATCAAACAAAAGCTGCACCAGCACAGCCCTGCCACTGAAACCACAGAGACACTCTATTCAATTAGACTTATTTCCATTAGTATGTAATGTAAACATTGTAATATGAGCTTATACTTTCTCTCTGTGCAACATAATGTATACACACACAGTCCAAGTCAAACTATCAGTGTATACAACACAGTAATATGTATCTATTCCAATGGCGACAAAGGCTTGAGTTTAAAGAAACCATTCTTTGTTTTGCATTTGAAATCTGTTATAAAATTAGGGTGTGGCAGGTTGTACCATATGTTTCAGAAGTCTTTCTCCATCACAACCACAATCGCTTTGTTCATGTGTTTGTATTTTACTGAAAACAGAGATTTAGATGTAGGAAATCAATCAACCACATATGTTATTGATACAGCAGAGACTGAAAGCCCTGGAAACTAATGTCCCAGAGACTCTTCATTGTTCTTGTGTTGATAATTAGAAAGTGAAACTGATCAACTCTGCTCTGCAGTGGGATTTATTAGCTAAGAATTTATAAGGAAAGTGAAACAAGCCCCCCCGAGTGTGCAAAGATTCAATATGGTTTTTATAGAAAGAAACAGCTGAACCAGAGTAGAGATTTTTCTTGTGGCCAGAAGCCAAACTACCAAGCAAACAACACACTGAAGCTGTCATCACATCAGTTGGTGTGTTCAGGTGCTTATGTGTGGGATTGATGTTATTTCAAAGCAGTGACTGACAGGCGTTAGCAGGGCGTGACAGATTTTAAAAAGGTTTGTTTAATGTCAAAATGCTGCAGGGAAATTTTGAATTAAAAAATGTAGAAGAGCTTGATTCTAATGATTCAGAACCACACACACCTTGGCATTGGCATCAGTCTCCTCGGTGGTCCTGTGCACCTCCAGCAGTCCGAATATTTTACCCAAATAGTACGGCGTGCACCGCCCTGCTGAGAGCAGTCCTCTGGGGACGGACATGTCGGCAGGTTCGCAATCTGGGACGACCTTCTGGCTGAAGTGTGTGTTCAGAATAATATCACAGCTGAAGCCCTCTGTGGAAAGACTCTGCCTAAAAGAGGGAAAGTTCATTAGATTTAGAGTAGAGCTGTTGTTTAAGTGCTTTTTCTTACATTCTACACCTCGACTCTGCACGTTTTTATTGATTGGCCCAAAACAATTTGGTGTGGGAAGCTGAATTCACCACAATCTTCGAGGTATTGGGCTGTGTTGAGATTACACTGATAACAGATGTAAAAACACAGACTTTACATGAAATGGAATATGTTGTTGCACAAACTTGAAGGGGGGTGGGAGGTAGGGGTGACAGCTCCAGACTGTTTGAATGTCAAACTCTGATAAGATACCAACCACCTCCGCAGATCTGTTCGCTGTGTACCACCCGGCGTCGGGTACAAGTTCGAAAACGCTAACCTCCTCCAAGGCAACTTCAGATACACAACAGATGTGTCTGTCCTCTTCAGTGGAGGTACATTTTTTCTTCCATGTAATCGACGTTCTGAAAAGGTCCATACCTTGTAGCACAGCTTGAATTTCAACAGTTTCCAAATGTGACATCATCCGTGGAAATATACACCAACACCATACACAATTGAACGTGCTGCAGGTTTGCTGATGAAAAAATACAAAATCAAATGCACAAACTGTGCAATGACCTCGGGTGCTCTTTTGCTCCCTTTTCATTTTTACCGTGAACAGCTTAAACTGGTCTGTTTGTGCCAAAAGGTAAATGTTGAACTTCTCCTGATAAACCACAGGGAACGTTTCGGTCTGTTCAAGTTTTTTTTACAGTAGCTCATCCAAATAACTCACACACCTGAGTGGTACAGAGACCTGAGAACACAAGAACTTGAACAGGAGCCAGATAATTATATGGTATAGTGTTTTTCAGTTTAGTTTGAGTTACGACTTAATTTTTTCCACTCGTTGAAGGATAATGGTGTGATGATGGCTTATCACTGAGTCATAGCCAAGTGCACTATGTGACTGGAACTGCCGTGCGTGTCACATCTCGTCTGAGACATGTGGTGATATGTGAAACAGGGAAATAAAACACACAAGATAAGTGGAAAAAGGTTTGGACGTACCATAATAACAAGAAAGGAAAATATTATTAGGAAACCAAATTATTATATAAATACAGCTGCCATTTTTATACACACCTAGTTTTAAGGACATACACCTTTATAAAGTTTATAAAGTTCTGTTCTGTCTAAGACCGGTTTGATTTAATTTGAAGACTTTTTGGAACCTAGGATTTGTAGTTTTGTTGAATTGTATCATGTTAAACTAACGGATGATTCTAGTTTTTTAATTTAACAGCAATTTCTAGAAATGGGTAATTATAAATATTTAATATATAATATTAAATATTATATATTTGTAAGATACATTTAAATAGACGGAAGAGTTTGGACACAGTACAAAACAAAAACTGCAGCCTCATAGAATAAAATCAGTATGTCTTCAACACTATGTCAAGAAAAACTGAAAATTTGAGGTAAACATCTCACACGTATTATTTGCTGCAGTGTTGTTTATGCTTGATTTCATTAGTCTGTATATACAGTTCCTAACATCTGTCCTCTGTACATGCAGTACATACTGTATACTTTCCACTACAGGTGCAGACACGAGCGTGACTCATCCATTAGTCAGTCAACAGAAAATGTATTCACTGTTAATCTGACAGTCAATCATTATGGAGTGAGTTTTCAAATGAGCACAGCTTTTATAAACTGGTTATTCTTTAAAAACGACATAAATAAATGTGCAAAATTATTCAACGATTTTACTATGATAAAATGTATTATCTGTTTGTACCACAGCTTTCATCCAAAGGAGTTATTAGACAAATGCATCAGAGCTGGAGTGCTCAGTGCAGGATTCTATATATAAATGAATGTCCTTAACAAGTTCACACAATGCTGATTAAGCACATCAGTGGCAGGTAAATCTCTCCGTGTTTCAAAGTAAACTGGAGATTGAAGCTATTGTCTGCGAGGCCATTCCTGAGCTGAACCACAAGTTGAAAAATGTACTTTTAATATATTTATTTAGGGGGTCTTTTTGCCTATATTGATAAGAAATCATGAGGGGGAAATGGGGAGAGTGGAGATAACATGCAGTGATGGGCCGGGTCAGAACCAAACCTGCGACCACTGCAGGAGGGCTCAAGCCTCCATACTGCATATTGGTGCTTTATGGCAACGGAGATGGCGTAGACTATAGAAACTAGGAGCATAGTGGAAATATAGAAAAGGCATCCAGGCAAAATTTCAGAAACAACTACAGTCTAAACTACAGTAGTAATAATACCACAACGGCAGAGGCAAGTCCGCAGAATACTTTGATAAAAAAATGTCTTTTCATTATGTTGTATTGCTAATTTCATGAAGTAAATCTTATGAATATGTCTTTCATACATCACCACACCTTACACTGACTCATCTCACCTACAAACCCCCTCCCAAACAAACCCTCCGGTTATCATTCCAATATCTGAGCAGAGATCTGCATACAATAAAAGATATGTTGTGGTTAGTGGAGCAGAACGTAGTGTTCACTAGTTCAGGTGCAACATCCGCACAGGAAGTGTGGCCCTGCTGTGAGCAGGTGAGTGGGCAGCCTGTCATCATCACACAGGTAGCCAAGTTAAGGAGTGGCCCGGCTGCTGGCGTCACAGCTGGTAAGTGAATAATCCCTGCAGGTATGTCCGTTCAGTCCACAGCCCACGTACGACAAGGCGTGGGAGGTGGGAGGAGTCAACCTACTCACTGTAGGAATTATGGGGGAGGATAAAGCCTTGAGTGTCACACCGGAAAGTCATAAAAGGAATTTTAGCAGCTACACGGATGCTATGCATTCTGGGTTTTTCCACTATGGCCTGTCTTGTAGCAGTTAAAGTAGGAAACTCTAATATCTCTTGAGAGAATATTTGGCCTCTCATCAACTTTTCATGATTGTGATTTGTTATGATTTAAGAGGTTTTTTTTTTATTTAGTTAAAATATTGATTGATTTAAATTTGGACCAAATGCTGTAACTTCTGTGAGTAATTTGCACAAACAAAGAGGATGAAAGACAGCCTGTTCACATGAAAAATAATAAAATGTTTTTTAAGGGTGGAGTGAGTGGGAAAGGGGGAGGCTCTACTATATCTTGTAATGTCATGACTATAACATAACATGGAAGGAGAGGTGCTAAAGCAAGAGATACTCTCTAAACCAACATGTGTTTTCAATCTCAGCCCTCTGGCTCCCTCCACTCTCTGCTCCCAAATGCTCCAGAAAATAATCCAACAGTGTTTTTTCCCCAGCTTGCTGGAAATGACCTAACTACTGCCAGGAAGAGGAATGTGAAGCATTCCCTGGAGCTGTTTGTGACGTCAGAGCGCAGAGGAGGCCCCTGTGCTTCCGCCAGCCTGGATATTCCAGAGTACACTCAACCCCAAACTCCCAACAGCTGGAGTCAACTGTTGCTGCCTCGCTCCAACTCCAAAACAATCCCCAAAGACACACACATGACCCCCCCCCCCCCCCCCATTAGCCCCTCCGCTCCTTGTGTGAGGGACTGCTCTTCACATCTGGGCTCTTGCTGTTCTCTCTAGTGTGAGCTGAGGAACTTATGTTGATACTTAAAGCCCCCCAAATAAATACAACTTTTGAATTATTTTTCAATATTCAATGAACATGTTAATCTGCAGTCCTCCAGCATGTCTACTAAGCATTATTCTGTGTGATTTAGCAAACAGTGAGTCAGTCTTTTATTGTGTAACATGCCTTGTAACAGTGTCTTTTTTGTGTTGTTTTTGATCAATTGCCCATAGATGATTAAGTTTAAAATAGAAAAATGACTGACATTTAAAAAGGTATGCAACTCTATCCATCAGCCTGTGGTACTTTAGAGATACAGATATAACATGTAACTTGAAACCTCCAATTACAGTTGAATCAACAGAGAACAAATAACAATTAACCGTGATACTTTATCGATTGTGAGATTTCTTTTAACTGAGTATCTTAGGGTTCTGGAATTCGGTGAAGACAAACAACAAAAGACGTCATCTTGGGCTTGTGACAGGATTTTTTTTTTATGAACCAAACGAATAATAGGAAACATAGAGCTGATGAATCAAAGGGAGCAAATTATCAATTTTACTTTATCTCATAAAATCAGTCTTCAGGCAGTTTGTGCCCGAAGGATAACGCCACTTTATTTTGTTTATTCTGTTTAGTTTGGGTTCTTCTTTACATTTAATTCTTGTATATTGGGTTAATTATTCTTAAAATAATTTCAAGACATGCAAATATTCTGCTTTTAATAATGTGTGTTGTACATTTGCATGTACTCTTTCTAACTCTCTATTCATTTTGAATTTACAAGTCAAAACCTGACGACTGAACACAAGATGTCTCAGTGAAAAGTAAATTCTTCATTTGTGAACTGCAGGTTTCAGCACATGCATCAAAGTGCACAATCAGGGTTAACCATCCAGGTGAAGTGAGCCGACTGGGACTTTACAGGGTGAAACTTGTTGCTAGCGCTCACCATGGTGGGTATATGTGGACGATATCTCCGGCTGCAGGAATCAGCTGGGCGGCAGTCTCTCGGTTGAATAACACCAGCACACAAGCTCTCTCCTTAGAGACGGGGTCGCTGTGATGGGGGCCCTCTCCAGGAGGCCGATGGTGTGCACAGTGCACCAGTTGCATGCTGCAGTCCTCCTTAACCTCCAGCACATCCAGCACCAGCACACCAGGCCTGTCCACTGGAGAGCAGAGCAGCAACAACACAGATGTTCAGTGTGTGCCTGTTACATTGCGTGCGTACCCATGCTCTCAGAGTTTTGCTCTACGTGGGGTTCATTATGCATGATGAGAGTAATTCACTTTTAGCATTAGAACAGTTTGCATTGCATAACTGTGAAGCCGTAACTGACTCAGTCTGAGGTGGATATAACATTTTAGTTCCACCGGTTGAATGTGCAAATGCTTGGAATTTTACCACAGCTCACAGTGTACTTTTGGCCCGAACAATAAAGTTAACAGAGATAAATCAAGACAATGCCCTGAAGCTATATATCAAATTGAGATAAGAGAGTAACTTGGCTGAATGCAAATTATGTGAGTATACTTGATTGCATTGAATAGAGAAAAACTGAGGCAGGAGAGCTCACAGTCGTTGCAGTTTAGTGTCTGTATGTTAATCTCAGAAAGTGGCCGGAGGGGGAATCTTAATATGCAAAGCGCAAATCATATCAAAGGGATCAGTAGAGAACTATTCTGTTCTAACATGAATTTGTCCAAACACGATTGTTGAGGGCTTAATTTGTGCTCAGTGCATTTAGGTCCCAGATTACAAATCTTCAGAACAAGGTCGGGCAGCAGACCAGAACGAAACGATAGTGCACCATTCCTCCATTTGACCTATAATGACCTGATAACTCAAAGTAAACAAATCCTGCTTCTTGTGAATGTGCAATTAGTATTACATCACACACAACAAAATTACTACAGCAGAGATAAACATTTGTCCTATAACATTATTAACCAGCTGGTAGCAGTGTTGATTAATAGGAATGTGCCAGAGAATCATCTGAAAAAGTCTGATTAGGCACAAAACTACATTCACACGAGTACAAAGAAATGATCAACAATTTGTTCAATTGAAACGCAGGCAAAGTATTAATTCTCTGATGAAGCTGAAAGGAATATTTGTTATCATACTCTAACCGAATAAAGATCAACCCTGTTCCGAAACATAAACCGGATCAACATCAAATATCACCTGTTCATAAATATTAGCACTCTGAAGATGCCAGGTAAAAATCTCGGCTATTTTTCTTTAAAAAAAAAACAAAAAACACCATAGCTAACAATGTTACATTAAGACCAACACCACGTCCTTCCACCAGGTTTTGTGGAAACGTGTCCCGCATTTTTAATTGGTGAAAACATTATCTCCTTGGTGGAGGTAATCATTTCTTGGAGAACAGCATCTGATGTAAAAGGATCAAAAACTCAATGTAAACAGAATGTGGAATCTTCAATACAAAAATAGAGACAACAAATATTTATCAGATTAAATTCAATAAACCACATTATAAACCTGTTCTTCACACTCGTCAAACCAATCGAGTGACCACAAGCTCTTAAGGAGCATCATGTGGGTGTCTTCATTTTCCACCGTCAACTGTCACAATCAAGCTGCTGCTTGTGTCCTATTATAAACAGATTCAAAAGATCAAGAGAGCACAAGTGGTTTGGTACACCACGGAAAGAAACAAAAAAAAGAACTAGGTAAGCAGTTTCCTGTCACCTACTGATGTAGCTCATGACCTACAGCCAGCACTTCCTCCTCAGTGCGGCCTCTCCATATAATGTGTGTTTTGTTGTTTTTTTAAATCACACCTGCTTTGAGAAGGCTTCATCCCACTCACAGATCAATGTTCATTGTTAAACTTGAATGGTTAGTCAGGTTTGTGTGAGTGCGCGTGGGTGTGTTCTAACGTGGATCACCTGTTGTTGTTGTTGTTGTTGAGGTGTCAGAAGTTGACTGGTGCCTCCAGAAGCTAATAGCTGACCTCTGTCTGCACTGGAGTCGATTCAGCCTCTCAGCAAGACCTCCGCTGTGCGACACAGACACACACACAGATGCACATGTGATTAACTTGCACAACGCAATGCTGTATATTTCAAAGAAAGTGACGATTTTGTGATGCAGACACGAAGCTGTCAAAAACTACTGATAGTCATCTGTCAGATTGAGAGGGCTTGGAGATGGAATGACATTTAGCACCCAAACCGTGACACCAGGTGTCCCTTTCATCAACAGCTCTGGAGGGGAAACTTCACAGCCAGAGTTTGACTATCAGCTTTGGCAGCGAGATTACGTCGTTTCTACTACGTCGACTTCTATTATGAAGCAATTCTCTAAAGCACTTAATATACACCCCCCCCGACCACCTTATGCAACACAGACCTGCCAGAAACTGTATGTTTATGAAAATTATCATGTTTGATACAAAACTTTGCTGAAGCTTTTTGAGAGGCATTACTTCCAAGTTAACGTTTAAAACATCACAGGTCTAAGAGGTTAGAGTTTGTGGGGATGTTGTGCTGAAGTGTGTGTATCGAAAATGTGTATCTAATATTCTTTCCCCCTTGTGTTTTGTAAATGGGGTGAGCAAAACATTTGAAACACGTTTCAGTATGAGCAGGTCAGTTCAGCACCTCTGCAACCTACACCCTGAATAATAAACACATAGTTAAACTAATTAAATCAAACCTGAAAAATATTATCTTTGTAAATGTAAAGTTTGTGGAGGAGTTGCATTGGATTGCATGAGATTTTACATGTGTAGCCAATAACGTGGCCACAGGATGTGTATGTGTGTGTGTATAATGGCGAACTGAGAGGATGTAATTCTGACTTTATCAAGCAGGTTAGATATTGGCCAGACGTGACTGATCTATTTTATTAGACACAGTGTCATTATGTCATTAAACAGTTCTACTCCATCATCATTAGGCCTTATCAGGAAGTAGACTAAGAGGCTTTTTGTCCCACAAAGATCCCTAACCTCATTTTATCATATATTAAAACCTTCCCAATGAGTTAATACATATTTCAAATTTGGGGAAACGGGAATTAATATTACGGGAATTAATATTAGATCCAGAATTAAAAGACCCTGAGCGGAGATATGAAAATTGGTGTCACAAGAGGAAAAAGTTGGATCTACACGTCTCTAATGTGCGGAAATCAAACCTTTGGAACTTTCTTCTCTTTTTAGCCGAGTCTTCTGGAGTCTTGGACTGCCGGTCAAGCTGTTTCTGAGGCGTCTGCAGCATTGCCTGAGCGGATCTGACCCAGTCACCGACTGACCTTCTGCTGCCCTCACCAGTTTGGAGAGAAAAGCTCTCGGAGTCCAGGCGGCTCGGGGTCATCGAGTTATTGATACTTTCTCCATCAGACACGTAGCCTGAGATCTCAAGCTCTGTCACCTAGGGATAAAAGGAGTAATTAGCGATTAATTAAGTGATAATAATGAAAGTAATAATTTGACCCAGTTTTGAAAATGTAATTTTCAGTGTTGAATGACAAATACATTGTGAATCAGGGGGAAAATAAAATGTTTAAAATGTCCTCAGCACTCTTATGATGAGTTAATAAGATCAATAAACTGAGTTATGTGGGTGGTTGTGGTACACTGACACGCTGACTGATAAACAAGATATGGTAACAAAACAATCTTTTTTGCTGCATCACAGCTCGCTGCACCGGAGAGAACCAGCTCTCATGGAAAAATCCATGAGAAACCTGAGTTCCTGTCATGTGCTGACAAGACCAGCATACCAGGCTCTGTCAGCCAACATGCTCTCTTATTTGACTCAACTTGACCCTGCTAGGCAGAGTGCCAGCAGACGTCACACTCTAACCCAGCCACAGAGAGAAAGGAACACTATGTCCCTGGCCAAGGCTCAAAAATGTTTTCACCCGGCACTGAAAGCATTGTGAGTGCTCTGCTCCTAGCAGCTTCATGCACTCGCATGTTTTCCTGAACAAACAGTAGTAAAACTATGTTTATAGTCTCCGTCGGTACAGCCCTGATCTAGGGAGAAGCTGCTGTGGTGGTGGAGGCTTGTTCTTAAGGGACTCGAAGGGACTCAGCAACACGTTTCGTTTGGGAAGGGGGCCTCAGAGCTCCGCCTATACACTCCCAGTGCTATCACAATAAAGCAGAAATCTGGCAGACATATGTCAAGTGAGTCAGCCATGCATTTATCTGGAGCAATAAACTCTGACTTGGATTGCAATTCTTCCCCCTCTCCATCCAGCTAGATCCGGTTTGATTTACAGTTGGCTGTATAGAAGCAAAAGTAAATCTAGGTCTCTACATCCTGATGTTCTAATGGAATTAATATAATAAAACACATAATAAATCCACCTGCTACATAGCTAAAGGCTTATTCAACTAAATATGCTCTAATCAACCTGTTGCACATGCATTAATTTCAGTATCTGAGAAATTTAGTCTGTCTTTCTCGTGGGCCTCTGACCTCCAGCGTCCTGTTAGGTGATTTAAAATCGTATGTGACAGCAGAGCTGATAGCAGCAAATAGACTACGACAAAAGGAAGTAGCTGGGTCTGCAGGAGTGATGTTAATCTGTCAACAGGCTTCCTCTCCACAAACAGCCTGCAAACTCGAGTGCACTGTCAAAACATGGTCGTTGCTTAAATTCACCATTTGTTTGAAAGCGTGATTGATTGACTTGCGGGTACAGTAAACCACACTGTGATGAGTCAGATGTTTTCTTAAACCAGAACTATCTTTTTCAATGACACTTTGAAAGAAGCACAATCTCGACAGTCATCCGACCACATCCGTCCGATCATTACACTTTGTTATGTGTGCTGTGACAAGCCCTGTGTACCGTGTGGTCTCGGGCCTGAGCACCTTCACCACTCCTTGAACATTCTCTCCAAGCGAGAGCCCTGCCTTTCACAAACACTGCTCCTGAATAACTCCCGAGGAGAAAAGTCAATCAAAGTCTTGTGCAGCGAAGCCCACAAATGATTGGCACCAACGATAACAGCATTACTAATGAAATAACCGCTGTACCTAAATAAAATACATAGTAAATGCATTGTCAAAGAAAAGAGTGACAATGGGAGATAACCGTCTTCCTTGATTTATGTTTAAAATTGCGACCTGACCCCAGAAATATTCAATTTACTGTAAACTAAGACCAAAAAAATTCAAAAATTCCCACATCTGCACAGCTGGAATCAGCAGTAATTGACATTTTTTGCTTGAGACAATCTTAAATTAATTTAAGAGGTTTTTTTTCTGTTAAACTGCGTTGAAACTTGGCAATGTTCCTACTTCCTTTAATTCTTAACACATCTCGATTTCAGAAGATCTTCCGTCTATGTGTAGATATCTTTCCTTTGGGGGAAATGAGTGGCAGCTTGTCCTCCACACCCAGTCAGCGTTTTACTGCTACCTCTTATTGTGAACTTTGACAGTTTGGAACATGACTGAAGGAAGTGCTCAGTGCAGCTGCTGGGGTCAGGCCATTTGAGGACATTTAAAAATAAGGGAAATACTCCATCTAGTGGAGAAAGGGAAATTAATGCTAAACTGAATTCACCAAGGGAACTGTTTGCATGAAATCTTAAAATAAACAATAACTTAAATATAATTTTACATTTTACAAGGCAAGAGCATGAGTCTGTCTTTAATGCTGTCTAAGTTAAAGTTAAAAAATAAAAGTCAATAGGTTTAATGCATATAGTAAACAGAGTATGATGTGGTGTGTCTCTGGACTCTGTGAAAAGTACTGACACACTTGCACCCTGTAGATGACTACATGCACTTTTAAATTTGAAATACCATAAATCAGTTAGAGAGAAAGACAAGTAGCTACATAGCGCTTAATACAGGGTATGGCCCCACCTAGTGTCCTTAAATACAAATGACAACATTGAGACACCAGAAAATGTCTTTGTTCCTTTACTTCCACAATCTGAGAAAGTGTAGTTCACTAACGTTTGTTGGTTTGGGCAGTAAATCTGGTGGCTGTTGTTCGAGTGACTCTGATTCACAGTCAGAGATTTGTTGCCTGCTGTCCTTCTCTACATGTTCCTCAGACTCAGCCAGGTCGCTGTCTGTGTCTATGGCAGGGAACTCGTCTGAAGAGAAGAAAGACGAAAAGAACAGGATGACAATCAACCGCATAACAAGTGAGAAAACTCAGGAACAAAGCTAATGTGAAGACTTTTAGTTTAACAAATTGTTCACATTCTCTGAACTATCAACTTACCTGCTTTCTAACAAACACAGATTTACTAGCACTACACAAAGACCAGAAATGAGGAACTAGGTCACCTGGCTCTGTCCAAAGGCAACATCACACATTACCAACACCTAGAGGTGTTGTGTAGTAGTGGCTCTGACAGCCTGCCTAATGTCTGGAATGAGTTTCCAAACTCAGAAGGTTAAACCAGACCTGGTGTAGAGTTCAGCCTAAAACAAGCCATTACGTCCAGGACCTTGTGATTCGGTTACATTACCTTTATCAGTGCTGAGCATGCACAGTTCTCTGGTGTAGGACCGAACGGGAGCCATAGATCTCCCTGGTCTTTGAGGACATGGTTGCTTCTGGGTGTCATCGTCAGATTGTTCACCGTCACTGGAGCTCCACGCAATGTGCACTGGGTCCTCAATACAGTGACCGGCATTGGTCTGCACTAGGCAAACACATACATAAGGGGGTTATATCAAAGTCATAAACTAAGAGATATACAGATTTTTTTAAATACTTGTGTCAATTTAATATAAAATTTTCATTGCAGATACCAACATATTTTGTTATTTGTTCCCTTACGGAGAAATGTACATTTTCTTCAAATCCTACTTTTTTATTAACCAAAAGGAGCCAACCATTTAACATTTAAAAGTCTATTGTACTTAAACAGTGTCAAATGAAGTGTAAAAACATAAAACTATAAAACAAATGATAATAAAAATGTAACACACTTTATTGTCCTAATCACTGCTGTGTCGAATGAATAAAATAGAGAGAACAAGAAATTACCTAAAGCAGGGTTCTTCTGTGCCAACTTTCTTATGGTCGACAGTTTTCTTCCTGAAGACTTGAGGTTCTGGAACAACAAACGAAAATATATCAATTAAATATCAAATGTCAAAAATAGTCAAAAATATTTCTTGCGGTCAAATTGCTGACATTTTGCACCATATGTCTATACTTCATAGCTCTATGTCATGATCCGTACTAATAATGTGCTGAATCAATTGACGTGACCTCATCTCTTTCATTGATTATGGCCAAGGGCCACTGTATTAGGTAGATTAAGAGTCACAGATTTCGCTTCCATGCCTTTAAAAGACAGGAAATACTCAAAAAGACAAACCACTACAAAAAGGAGACTGGTAACATAATTTGTGGTTAAGTATAGGAGAAGTTGAGGGGGTTTTATTCATCTCTACCCACAGACAAACACAATGAACCCAGATGGACACCAGAAAACTGATAAATAGGTGAAACAACCCCAAAAAGCTAAAGCTAAAACATTTCCATTATGTCTCCCAGGTGTGTGTATAATGTTCTCATGCACAGCAGGCAAAAAGAAAAGTCTGTACCTTTGAACATAAGATTTACGACTTTTTATTATCCTCTGAAAACTTACAAAGAAAGACCTAAATACTGTACTTTACAATACTTTTAAAAAGCTGCAGATACACTTAAATCCATAAGACTGTATGAACCTCAATCCCCGGAGAGTCCAGGAAACTGTCTCCACACTTGTCCCAGCTCTTGGCCGAGGACACGGATGAGAGGGACGGTGGCTCTCTCCTCTCTCCCTGGACACCGTGTCCAGACGCATCATCCGGGAAGGACACGCACTGCAGATCCCTGGAGAACCTTCTCCGCTACGAAGAAGAGACAAGGACATGATGGAGATGGAGAAGGTGAAAACATGTATCAGACTTAAAGGAAGTTATTCAGCTGCTCAGAAGTTAGCCTTCCTGCTGCCTGAGGCGGGTCATCTCACCGGGTTCACTGACAACAAATGGAATGCAAACACAATCTGTGCCCTGGTCTTATTTCAGTGATTAAAATATATATTCAACAATTCATATCTGACAAGTTAACTCCACTCAGCTGTGGGAGGGCAGCGGCTAAAGCTAACTAGCCCCTGAGGTTAGCAGGTTAAGTTGCTGCTAAAGCTAACGCTAGCAGGCAGGTTACTCACTTTTCTGGAAGACATGGCGACTGAAAGTGAAGAAGAGTCCGCTGCTGCCGTTCACACGTCAGATAAAAGACAGGTTCACCATCACATCGCTGCGGGGGGTCGCTCCGCCGGTGCTTTGCTTCTTTAACTAGGTCTTAAATAAAACAACCCGAGGTGAAGAAAGAGGCTGGCAGCGGTTGCTCAATTCGGAGGAGGGGTGTGTTTGATTATTCAACAACGTGGACCGGAGGCGGGCGGCTCCGTTCATCAGCTTCCCATTCAAAGTAAAGGCCTATTTCCAGAGTTAATAACCGAACACGTTCAGGTAGTTTACTGTTTGTTTTTAATTTGGACTCTTTATCCATCTTCTTCAAATGTCGTGCATTCAAAATTGAAGTGGAGAAGTTAAGTGTTTACTTA
This sequence comes from Platichthys flesus, assembly GCF_949316205.1. Lineage (NCBI taxonomy): Eukaryota > Metazoa > Chordata > Actinopteri > Pleuronectiformes > Pleuronectidae > Platichthys > Platichthys flesus. Next base: position 16,343,416 of record NC_084958.1, on the reverse strand, counting down.
TAAAGAAGGTTATATTGTTAGTTATTGATTTAGTATATTTTAAGCAGAATATTACTGTAAAATACTTAATGTTGAGCTAGTAGAAACAATCTTTAGTATGTTAATCTGTAACATGTTTTATTATAAAATGAGCTATGCTCAATGCTATTGTCAAAATGCTGCTATGATAAAAATATAATGGAGTGAAAAGGAAAGGACAAATTTTATCTTTTAAAAGTAGTTGAGTATAAATCATAATTTATAAATAATTCAAAGAAGGCAATTGAGTAAATGTACACGGGTACTTTCACTGCTGCAATTTACTTCTTTGTTCTCTAGTTGGGATTTTATCTGGAACAATAAATTCCACCTAAGTTTTGATGTGTCAAACATTGATTATTAGTAAAATAATTTCGGTTTTAATAAACCCGACTCGGCCATGACATGACAACCCTTATGTGGACTCAAAACGCAATTTTATTACAGCAAATCCATCCGAATCTCAACATCTTTCAAATAGCAGGTAAACATACAAAAGCTCACTTAACGTTTTTTATTAAATATGTAAAAAGCAGGTCAAGTTATTCACAAATAAAATGCAAACATGCAACACGTTTTTTGGGGAATGCATAATGAGTGGGACATGAAAAAAAAACATTTACCAGTCATTAATTATTGACAGTACAAGTTTACATTCCTTTTTCATTTACACAATAATAAATGACTAAAGCATTATGGTGCACTGCCCAGTTCAATATTAGTAAATGCAATATTAAGAAAGGGTATACAATGTTCTTACTGGAATATAGTACGGCAAATAACTCAGTGAACTGACTCATCTCCCTAAGACCTGTGGTTAAAAACAAAAGTCTGAAACAAACAGCTGAAATCGTAACAGTCCACAGGCTCCAACTGAGGCTTTAAAAATAAAAATGCTGAATTGTAGCAGGACTCGTCCTCAGTAATCGTTCTACCTTTTGAGGTGTGATTTACACTGTGGAGCACACTGATTATCTGAAATGTTGGAATTTGCAAGGATAGCTGTCAAACAGACATAAGTTGGCATTATGCTACATTATATTCACAATTCATCAACTGTATGGTCCTCCTTCACGAGGATGCAATTCTGAATCTTGCACTATGCCTAAGGCTTTACAATAATAAATATGGTGAGGGTCTATGGACAGATTGTCCAATACAGAGTCAAATGTCAGTGCAACATGTGGAAGGAGGTTAAATAAGAGCTACTACGAGCCCTTTCAGGGCCTGGCTTATTGCATTCTTGTGAATAATATTGTCGATATGCAAAATAAGAAAAAAATAAAATGAAAGGACAGAAGCTGGGAAGTTAACACTTGCACTGACAGGTAACTGGTACCTGTGTAAACTTCAGCATTTCATCACATCTACCGCACGATTAGAAATTAATTTTCCATCCACACAGTCCTCGGAAACTTCTGTGATGGTCTGAGCGTGTCTGCTGGCAGAGGTGGTCTCCACAAACCTGCCACAGCAGTTCACCAAAAGTCACAAAAACATTAAACAGTGAGAAGAGAGATACAAAAAAATGTGATGGTGCTTCTATTCAGGAGGTTGCTTCATGTGCTCAGTCTTGGAGAGAACAAAAAATAAACCATGAGGAAAAATAAAAAATCCTTATAACAGTTCTCACATATTTAAAAAGAGGGGTGTAACTGCAGCGAGGGGTGATGGGTGTCAGTATTCATCCTGTTCCTCCTGCTGATCATTTGGTGCCTCCTCGAGGGCTTGCTGTTCCTCTTCCTGTCCGTCACCCTCAGCCAGCTCCACTCTTTCCTAAAATATAAAAGGGGGAGGGACACAGACATTGAGTACAGTTTGAGGCAAACACATGTGATCACACACACACAGTGTGTTCTTGTCTCTTTCAACCACACAATAACTTTCACTTGATTTTCCCACCAGGAAGATTTGACCTCACACATTTCACTTGTGAGCAGTGGTGCAAAAACAAACTTAACTGGAGAGAAAATTAATCCTAAATCGTGTTTAAATCAGTTTGAAGTCACAGACTGACCTGGTCGTCTGAGGCGTAAAGAACTTCCATTAGCCGATCAACAAATGGGGCGTTTTCTTCACCATGTTCCTGGCACAAGAGCTCCACCTCTCGCAGCTTGCTGAAGTAGTAGTCCCTCTCCTTCTCCACTCCTTCCAGTGCCGACTTTAATGTATCCACCTACAATAAACAAAATTCACATGATTATTTTTAGCTTCAATATCAAAACACACAATACTGCATGAACTTTGGTAAGGAGACACCATATGTCACAGTCAGTAGATAGCAGACAGTCACAAGACCGACTGGACAATCCCCAGAGCAGAGACACACACCGCTTTGAATGAACTGATTCTTTATTCACTCTCACAAACTGATGCACGTTGAAGGAACTAAATTAGATTTAAACATTGTGTAACTTATTGACACAATGGACATTGAATAACTTATACAAGTTGTCTAAAGTATGCAAATCGTATTTAGCCAGAGCAGTCTTGAACCATGATGAAACAGCAACTTTACTTGGTGATTATCCTATGGGCGGCTGCCCTGTCAATATTTTTAGCTACATGGGTCAAGTAAAATGCTGCATATCAGCTGGTTACAGCTTCACAACGGTAGGGACATTTCTTCGTGTCAATATATACTCAATACTTTATGTTTTTCTACTGGCGACTGATTAGACTGAAAAGCTTCAGCTCAATTTCATCCTGGTTTGATCATTGGGTATTGTCACATCTGCAAAATGTATAATAATATACTATGAGTATTATTATACACCCCTTCAAGATGAATGCTGTGAGATGTCATTGTTATGATGCTGTGGAAAGAAGCAATGGTTCTGAGAGAGTTTGGACTTGAGAACATTATAGCTCATGTTGGAAATCTCTTATATGATATTTTACACCTGTGCAGACACCAGGATAAATTGTTAAACCCTATATTATTTGTTAGGTAGCCAAAGACAGAGTCCTTCATAGGGGTGGATTGAGCTTTCAAATAATTTGATGCCTAAAGTGTGTCTATAAGTGCTGTTTAATGTTAACTGCAGATGCAAAGTACTTTTCAAAGCAATTATATCCTATCTATATTCTGTCAGGGTTCTATATAGATTTTTAAAGAGCTATATCTTTTTTCCCCCTGTTCTTCTTTGCCAAACCACTCAAGCTGTTGAATTACAGCTCGCAGAAGAGCTGTGAGCGGGCGAGTAAGGGAATGTCAGTGAATGTGACCTGAGATCAGTTTTTTCTTTTCTTTTTTGTTGTTAATGTTTTTAAAGCCATTATCATCTAGCAAAGATGCCAATGCACAATTTTATTAAAATTACACAATATATTTACTTTCAATTTCCTCTGCTTCCTCAATTTTTTCAGGCCAACAAACAGACACAGAGGCATTTAAACAATTAGTTCATCGTTGTTACTTGTTGCTGCACCAACGGATCAAGTATGAAAAGACTGCATGCCTAATACAGCTTATAAAGTGGTTATTCAGTCATTCAGATCGAGGTCAGACAACACATTATTGAGCCCATAACACAAGTTAGGCATTCAGACCTATTATTATCATACGTTGGGAAGAAGCTAGAAATAGTGAAAGAATAGATTGGAAAAAAGAGGCCAAACTGATGTGATAGATAAATAAGCCCCAAATAAATGTAGAATGTATTTACAGATTGAAGTATTTCCTGTTTGTGTTAAACATCTGCTTTGTGAGCCTATTTCAAAAGCAGAAAGTGGAGGTGTCGAAATTGTTTCCACAATTCCGTCCCACTCAGTCACGTATATGAAAATATGAAAGTATGAAACCACACCATCCCTCTAATCACCCCTGACAGAGGCCATCCTTGTGGTTTAATCACAGCGACAAACGGTGCTGAAAAAAGACATGTGAGCAATGTGGAGAAAAGAGTTTCACAAAGATAATCAAATTAGACCCCTTCCGATCCAACTACCAGAAATTATAACAAACCTGCTCTGTAAGATGTGTGACCTGCGCTTCCAGGTCTTTCTCCCCTTTGGCAGGAGTTGCAGTTGTTACAGGGATCTTCTTTGCTGAAGAGGGTCGGGATGTCGGTGTTGAGGACTTGGGGGTTGTGGAGGTTGACCTTGATGCTCCTACAAGCAAATTAAACATTTATTACTCAGGGACAGACAAGCAGTTGCTATAATTTCTTGACCAACCCCCTAAATTAAAAAAAAAAAGAAATTATGTAATTTCCTGTCCAAGAATCTGGAAACTGTTACAGCTTTTTACATAAAAGTGTTCCCATCTCAGGCCAGGCACAAAAAACAAAAACATGTGAGAGTGTTGTTTCAGAACAGTGCGTCAAAATAAATATTTGCAAATGAAAAACCGGGATAATTAACGTGACCATTTGTAAACTTGAAGCTCACCTGCGGTGGGGGAGCTGGCTGCATGGAGGGACTTCTTTGGCAGGTTAAAGATCTGCTCACCGGGGTCAGGCGGGGGAATGGCATCCTGACCCTGTCGGGCTGCCACGGGGTCGTACTCTTTACCGTCGTAATTGGCATCAAAGAACTTCTTAAACCACTGGATGAAATCCAGATTGTCCTGAAATCTGCCCTTGACCAGTTTCTCCACAGGAATAATCTGAATCGAGGACGAAGGCAGGAAAAGAAGGTCAGGCGGAGTTGAAATGTAAATTTAAACACATATTTTGTGGAACAGTAAGTTGTATAGATAATTTGGCACACAACTGGAACAGGATTGATGTAAAGTTCATGAGACCCACCTTGTCCACATTCATCCTTTTGAAGGATGCCTGCAGCAGTTTAAAATTGTGAATGTACTCATGCTCCAATTTAGCCTGGAACTTCACTTTCTTTAGACTGATGCAGCCAGGGAAGAGCAGATCCATGAACCCGCAATAAGCAGCTCCTAAAGATGTAATCAAATGTTAGTTGAGTGTATGAGCCACAGTAAACTTCAGCTACAGGCTAGGATTTAACAAATCTGTCTGACAAAAATCCCCTGGAATAACAAAGAGCCTGGGAGCGTTTTCTGGGCTCTCGGTTGACCTTGTTTCCTTAAAAAGAAAACTATTAATGCATGTTCTTGGTAGCACGGCTAATATTAACTGAAGCCTATTTAGACTTTTGTCCATTTGAAAAAGAACAGGGCACCAGCTCAACCTGATTTTAGGCAAACTGAAATCTATAAAGTAAATCTAGAGAGCACAGAGGAAGTCATCTATATTAATAAAAAGGATCCTACACCTAAAGCAGTGTTAGTGTGTAAGTCTCTGTTTACAGAGAGGGACTCAAAGTGGATTACATGGTCACAGCAGGAGAACACGGAAGGGCTACATGTTTATTTTTAGGAGACGCTCTGCCAGGGAGAGGTGAGCATGTTGCCACAAGTTGCTGTAACTGCCAGTTTATAGACTATTTGAACCCGGAAGATGTAATCTCCCAAACATGTTCCCCATCTCAAACAGCCTCTTTGAAAACATGCACCGCCAGGAGAGGGAGAAGAAGATTAGATAAAGAGAGAGAGCAGAGAGAGAAGGTTTGTCATTTGGTTCTCACCTGAGGAGAGCTGCTCCACTTTCGTATAGTTTAGGCAGAGAATATCGTTAACCCAGGCAGTGATGTCATGCCTGCTCATAGTCTCCTGGGTTATTGAGGTAGAATATACGTTGACCGCCATCCCCCAGCTGCAAACAGAAAGACGATAACACTAAGAAACAAGAGCAATGCAATAACAGGGAGGACCTTAACAAATACAAACATACAGGAGAATATAGAAAGAGCAACGACTATGAAATGATTTTTACACAAAACAACTTACGAATCATAACAAATCACATTCAGGGATAATTTGATTAAATTCTAACTTTACCCTTGGACACTGGAAGCCACACAGTAAAACTGTATCATATGATCGTTAGCATTTATCAACATGGCCAGACCGACCCACAAAGAAGCCCAGGGTCCAAACTGAAGTAAGGGCTCCTATAACAGCGGGCCCCTCACTCCTGCATGTCAGAGAACCAGTATCCACTCTTTGAACGTATCCCCATCGTCTCCAAGTCCCCTCACCGAGCACAGCATCATACATTATTAAAATAGGGCCAACAATTATGTAGTAAAGGGAACAGTTAGAACAACGTTGTACCTTAAAACCATAATATTGGACTACTAGAACTGAATTAGGCATGTAATTGGAAAATGCTCAAAATGTTATTGGTATAATATATACAATATATATTATACCGATAACATTTTTAGACATTTTTAAACATAAGTTTAAGTTATATATATCTGGGCTGTAGCAGTCCCTGTGCGTTGCGTTCATATTTGCTTCTGTATCCTTTGATTTGATTTGACCAACTAGGTAAAATAAAAATCTGTTGCAAAGTCTGGTTAGATGGTGAGATTTTGTCAACTGGCAAAGCTGTGGCTTTTGGGGTCTTCTGGCAAACTTTAATCCTTAAGCTACAGATTAAGCACTTAAACAAACTGGCAACAAAACACTGAAACAACCTTCTTAGTACCAGAATTTCCAGCGAGTCACACACTTTAGGGTAAATCTTAGCAACCAGCCCAAGTATACTGTTGATCTCCCAGGCATGTATTGATAATTAACTTCTTAACAATTCTTCACAATTTCCTTGATCATGCTGAGAAAAATGCTTCGTTAACAGGTTGTGTGTCTTTAGTTTTTTTAACTGCAAAACAAAATGACTTTAAAGCCCATTCAGTAATAGTTTGACCATATTAACAACAGGTTCCATCCCAGATAATGAGTTACACCTAGTTAAAGGTTATAAGGTCAAATACAGAAGACCTGCAATAAATCCTCCTACAAGAATGTTTTAGTATTACGTTTTAGTTGAATCTGTTTTGGAAAGATGTTGATTCACAGGTGCTGAATCTGTAGTTTATGGAGCTGATCAACTTAATTGTGTTAAACACACAGGTTTTGATATTATTGTGTCAATTTATCAATGAGGCTATTCTAGATCCCCTCTTGGGAATTTAGAGATGCAATGGTTATACAATCGACAGGACATTAATAGACATTTCTTTTGATAACTTACTCACACATGACAGTAAATTAAATCTCTGGGTTGCTGGGACTGTTGTCTCAGACAAAAAAAGCATTCAAAGGAAATTGCCCTCGGGTCTAAGAAATAGTGAATGTAATGTAATTTTACTTTTCATAATCAAAACAATTTGGCAGATGAATCAATCATGAATGTTAGATGCAACCCTAGTATGAAGCAGGGTTCACATATGTTCCACCAAAGCTGCACTAACGCCTCTTTGAAACAAGAAATGGACATTATAACCTTCAATGTGTTAGGATTTCTTAAGACTTCGATGGTTTTAACTGGGGGAACCTTCTAAATGAGTGTACAATAAAGTAGAAATCAGCAATATCCAGCATACAAATGAAAACAGAGTGCAGTCCTCCTCAGATCCTCTCTCAAAATGAAGATTTAGCTGGGACTGATTTCAGCCTACTTCTCTGAAAGGCAGCAGAAGGACAGCTGCATTAAAAACACCCTTCTTATTGGATTATGGCAGCCACTAATATGGCATTAAATCTTGCTAAATCATCGTGCCCCACTAGCAGACACCAGGGTATGTGCAGGATGATAATAATAACCCTCCCATCATCATTAAAAAAAAAGTGGCTCTGGCAGCAGTGCAGGAGCTGAGGCCCGGCTCACTGATTCCCAGAGAGGGAAGGAAGGAAAACTGGGCCAGAGGATCCCATGTCAACAAAGCGGATGTACTGTATGTGCTATTGCTGCTGCTGCTTCTGCTGCTGCTAGCATGCTTTGTTAGCTGGGGCAGGGATAGCCACCAGGGCAGGGCTGCTGTCTGGATCCAAACAGGGAGGAGGGTGGATCCAGGCTTGAGTGGCAGGTAAAGAGGGGTTTACCCTTGAAATCATCACGTTAAACCCACACCAGCGTTATGAAGGTGGTTCAATGTGGCTGTGGGGTGTCATGTCACGATGGGAATCTTCCAGCAGCAGCAGCAGCAGAAGGGGCGTCTGTCGCTGTCCTGTCATTTGACAAGCGACAGCGTTTCAATCCAGTCCAGCAGAAATCTGCCTGTGCAAACACACGCACACACACAAACACACACCGTTACACCCGGCAACGACTACACAAGCTGCCGGCGACCAGCCCCCCACCAGCAGAGAGGGGCTCTGACCTGAGAGCGGTTTACGCCATGGTGTCAGGGCTAACATGAGAGGAGACAACGGGGGAAGAGGAGCGGATGAGTGCGAGGCTCAAACCGACACACGTCGAAGAGGAGGAGGAGGAGGAAGAGGAGGAGGAAGAGGCCAGCATGCAGGCTACAGTCTGCACCAGTGTCTTGTCTCTTTTTTTATATGATCTTACATATCTTTGTCTTCTAACATTACAAAACGACTGCGGCATTACACGGATTTACCTGTAGGCGCGCTCTCCCCGCACCGTATTTTTCCTGTAAGGAATGATGTTGGTTCCGTTGTCCGGGACGAAGTCGTTGTTATTCTCTCCATTTGGGGAAAGGGCTTGGGTGGGACCGGGCATTTGGGTCTCTAACGTGTGGAACAGAAAACTCTGTTCTCTGTCTGGCCGGAGGGAAAAATAAATAACAACAACAGGAACGATGCAAATGCTAAAGAAAGTGCCGCACCTCCGGATCTCTCGCTCTCTCTCTCTCTGTCTCTGCTTATTCTTCACAAATCTCTGCCCGTGTGACGTCGCTGCACCGTGCACCACGTGACCGCTGGGCATGGCTGCCTCTTCCCTATTGGGGGGGGGGGGGGGGGGGGGCCTGGCTATTTCACTGCTCCAAATCACATTGATCGCTCGAGAGTGCGCGTGCTAAAATAGCATCATCAGATCAGATCAATGCCGGATGCTTTTTGCTTTTGATTCTGCGTTTGAGCCGCTCAGCAGATGCTCAGGGGACAATGACAATGTGGGAGGAGGGATTTGATCAAAAAGGAAAATGCAGCCCACCCAGTTTCACCCACAGATGATTAGATGATAATCAAACATCTAGTTTACACTACATATACTGCATATAAAAAAACAAGCAGGCAGGTCCTGAGAGGATAAAGTGGTGCTGATGAAAATGATGACACACACACACATGGTATGTGATATAAAGCCGTTTTGATTACTAACCATATGAATCAATGATACCACTTCCCTTTAAAAAGCCCCTACTTGGCATTTAGAAGGATATAAACATTTAATAAACGTTTGGATGACACTATAATCTAATATGGGCAGTAAATATTAGTTTTATTATTGATTCATCTGCTGATCATTTCTTTGATTAAAGGTTTGTTGAATTATGTGTCAAAGAAAATATTTTTTTACTAGTATATACAACACTATACAAGACCTTTAATAGTGCGTTTTTCATCTGCTTTTCTAAAAAATATTAAAACAAATAATTGAAAACATTATCTTTTATTTCAGCTGGAGATATGAGTGGATTGCAAAGAATTAATCATTTATTAAGTGTTTATATGCGGCTTTTAAATGCTTCATTAAGGGAGTTCAAGTAAAGTGTTAATCAATCAGTAAAAAAAAGGTTATCACCATAACAACACATTAATTGAACACTAGGTTTATATTATATTAAAAGCCTGAAAGTGCAAGTGCTACAGCAATAGTCAGTCAATTCTTACGACTGATTAATAGTTCGTCATTTTTCACAAAGAACTTGGTTCCAGCTTCTCAAATTAAAAAATAAAATTAGAAAAGTATAGCAAAGTTCAATGATGACCGCCCCCTTGTTGCTTTAAGATTTTCCTAGTTTTTGTTGTCAGATCTGTGGTTTTTTAACTGCTTTTTGTTTTTGAGCGAGTTGTATGTGTGTGACACTGCTGAGAAACTATTCTCAATAGGACATAGAACATTTCCGTGTCACACGTATCACACATAACTTGGATAGTACATAAACATACATTTTCAGCAGAATACAATTTTTACTGCATTTGAATGACATATAATGTGACACGTGATATGCACATGGTTAGTAATCAAGGATAAGAAGCAGCTATAAGAAAACCAGCAGTTCACAGTGACAGCCATGATGGACAATGGATTGATGTCACAGCTCTGTTAACAGCACTGGACGAAAACACCAACTAATACAGCACAGCTATCATGTTTATACAGGAATTTTATGCAAGTATGTCCAGCCATTCATATGGCCTGATACAATATGTTTTAGCAGAAGTGTTCATTCAGAAGTAAAACAGTTCTACTATTCTGTTACTGCCTTGATTTGTTTCCTGTCATGACTTATTTTCCATTGTACTGTTTCTTTAACTGAAAGAGAATGCCTACCATCCTATATCAGTGTTTGTTTTAATGTTAACATAGATAGAGAGGGGGCGTACATTTTAAGATCGATACAACTATCCATAGAGCATCTGTCAGTCCAAAGGTCAACTCAGATTTTGCCCAGTATTGCTCTAAGTTTTTCATGAGTCAGAAGTGTTTTTTAGTTTTTTTTGGCGTTAAGAGTCCAACCGGGGACAAACACAGTTTATTTTCATCTTTTGCTAGAAGCTGATTTAAACCCTTCCATACTGTAAATTACAATACCAAATATTATTCATTTTTTCTCTCAATATAATGGATGATGTTTCAATTTCTGTTACTTTCTGCTTTTCAAAGGAGCTAAAAGATGTAAAATACTCACTACTCTTGATCAGCAAGCTGGGTACTCTGCTAAAACTCTAGTGCCATCATGAGGCCAAAACTGGCATCACATTTTGATCAAGAATTTACAAACGTACACAAGCCGACTTTAATTTACCCTGATCTATAACAAAAATATTCTGATGATAAATCAAACAATTTACAAAACAATGTACTCTTTGTTTTTGTTGTTATTTAGCATGATTTTCTTTATCTGCCTAGCAGAAGCTTAAAAAGTGATCTTGACATCTTCTGTGATCAGCCATGTCAGCAAAGCGTGTGTACATAAAACCCTGTGGATTGCCCTTTTAACTGTGAGATCACAAAATTCAACTTTACACTGAACATTGCATTAAAATACGTGAAAACATACGAAATAAATCAAGGCAGTGGACAAAGTGCGAAATATTCATCTATAGTTTGCTGGAGGAAAATTGGCAACCACCTCATCGGGTCAAAAGTATTCTTTAGTCCTTCCTTACACAAATTCCTGCAGAGCCAAACACAAGACACAGCCAAGAACTAAACTCATTAAAATGCCATACAGTGGACACTAGGCACATTTCCACTAAGAAGTAAGCATGCATGCAGAACTACATTTCCACTACAGTAATGCTAGAGGCCCACTCAGACTGGAAAGTGACAACTGCTGCGTTTTGGCATCACCAAGTGAAAGTAGGGTCGTCCCTTTTTTAGGCGGTAAGCAGCACAAGTATGACATGGTCAAAGATCAGTGGCCTCTATATGCTTGTTGCAATAAGTTTGCTGCGGCCAGGTTGGGTGGAAAAGTTTCTACCAGGTTGTCACTGAAATGAACTTGCCACGTGCCAATCTGAAGGGCCGTAAATTGTCCCCACAGAAGTGCCGCGTTCACAGCCGGTTTCAAATGCATGTTCAAAAAGTCGTCTGGGCCAACAGCTTAACCTGTAGAGGGAGATTCTCCTCTGTGGTGCTCTCGACAAAAATCTAGAAATGTATCACCACTACAAATTTAAAACATATCTGCAGTTACATTACAAGAAAAGGACAAAAGTATGAGTATCTCCTTTTTTATGAAGGAATGACTGGTTTGAAGGAGCGGTCTGTTTGTGTCGTGCTTTGTGATGTGGTGACGGGGGGTGGGGTAACAGATGGATTCATGACGGTGTCTATTGTCTCCTCACCTGAACAGTGCCTTCTCTCACAGTTTGCTTTCTGGTGATGTTAATACCTTAAAGTGGAAAAGGATTAATTACTTGATGCTGAGACACTTTCTTCAGCCTCCTTAAAGTAGATCAATCTCCAATACTTAGTATACAGCCGATTAAGACGTTATAAAACCACTGGCGTACTCACCGGTTGCACGTACGAGACATCAGTCTAACTTTGACATCATTAAAAGTATTTAATGGTATGTTTTTACTGAACCTCTTCTAAACTGGAATTCCTCATGCCAGTACATGCTCAGGCTCACCCAGGGGAACAGGGGCCTGGAAACAAGGCAGACAAGATGGACTTCTAGCAAGCAGCTGCTTGTTAATGCAACCTGCAGTCAATGCTGTGAGGGCGGGTGGGGGGGGACATGCTGGTAATGCACAGCCTAAGTGATGATGTATGTTTTACACTACAGTGTGTTAATGCTGAGCTCAGTCCATTAGAGGAAAGGCCAGAGCTGTGCTGTCTCCATTCATATCTCACCAGTGGCTCTCTTGAGGTGGCTTATCAAGAGGGGGGGTCGGCAGCTTCACTCAGCACATCCACCCCCCCCCCCCCCCCCCCCAGCATTCAAAGAATAGCTAAGAGGTCAGTGTGAGGTTTAAATATCATTTTACTTCTCATGGTGTTCAAATATTCCTAATAGAAAGGAGGATATAAAGGGAGAGTCATAGACATGGGAGGAACTGGGAGAACTGGTTTAGCTCATCTTATACAGTGGTTTATTTGAAGCCTTTATGGAAAGTTGACGTTGGCATTTGAAAAGGGAGGGGGGATGGGGGTGGATAAAGATAAAACGACAAGGTGAGGAATAGTCACTACTTCCTGTCCCGGTCTGTCTCCACTCACATCGCTGCTAACGGGAGACGCGAAAGCAGCGCTGCTAATTACTGTTATCTTTTAAAACCCGAGCTAGCTACCGAAGCTAACTCCGCTCCGTGTTGGAAATGACAGCCGGGGGAGTTAGCTTCGACCGGCGGACACGATAGCACGCAGCCCGTCAAAGCGAAAGCTAAAGAGTGAAGCGGGTTTTGAAGGAGCCCGACGTTGTTCGCGAGGGGGCTGGGACATCTCGTCCGAGCTAACCGCCAACTTGCAGCGAAGCTAATTTGGCTCCTGCCCTCCCGGCGCTGACGCGGAGGAGCGGTGACAGCTCCCAGATGCCCTGACCCCGGGGAGCGTCCCCGCGCACACACCGGCCGCTTCGTTTTGAAACACGTACACATGGCGTCACAGGTTTAAAGTGGCACTACAGACTGGGACCGAAGCGGGACTCACCAGTGATGATCCTCAGGTTGAACAACGAGCGGTTTTAAACACAGGAGAAAGCTGTTTTCCGGCTGAATCACCACACCCTCTGCCGCCCAGAATCACTACGCGATGAGCAGAGAGCGGGTATGTGATTGGCGGGCGTTTCATCGGTGTCGGGGCTGATTGGCTAGCGTGTGACATCTGTCCAAGGGTTGACCAATCATGTGTTGATGCGCTGATCACTCACACTGCCACACAGCTTTCATTCTCACCAGGTAGCTTTGGGTTTTTCTTCCAATAATTATTTCAAGATTTAAAACTTTTATTTAATTTGTAAAAGGTAAATTTGTCCACGATACATGGCTCTGTCAGGGTTTGAATATATAATGTCACATTGCGACACCAATACTACTACACCAATTGATTATTACTGATCAAGCAGACACATGCTGAAATTCCTACCAAAATTTGCAGAAAATTTGAAATTGGTGAAAAAGAACATTAAATTAATTTAATTTAAATTTTTATATTTCTTATTTATGAATTTATTTTTTTTGTTTTCAAATTTACATAGTAAATGGTGGCTAAATTTGGGGAAAAATGGCAACAAATTAAATCAATGGTTCCACATTATTTCAAATTGTATATCTGTTTCTTTTGGATGTCACCTTCTTGGGTTCTGCTACAAATTCTTAAATCCCTGAAAGAACAGCAAAAACATTATTTATTGTGAAAGAATGCTTTTACTTTTAGTTCTATGTTCAGCTGCTCACACAACTGCACTCCTCCTGTGTTAACACCAGGGCGCAGTCATGCACTTGATAAAAGACAGAGGGCATCTCGATGAGGCTTTGTGTGAAATTCAGGACCATGAGAGCAGCTTGCTAACTGTGCTGAGAGGAACCACAAGCAGATAAAGAACATATTGTAGGAAGATTGTTGGAGGCTAGATTGTGATCATATTGTAAAGCTCTGGTGATGGAGGTTGTGGGTCAATGTTATAAATATTGTCGTTGAACGTACAAATTGATGGATGTGTGCTGACGTTTTTAAAAGGCACTGATGATAATTATTATAAAACCTCTTCTAAGTTGAATCATATGCTGATAATACTTGAGCCTTGAGCCTGAGAGTGAAATGCTCCTTCCTAATACCCACATGAATGTGAGATTCAGAGCTGGATGGCTGCTTTTATGTTACCTCAGATGGTGGCTCTGTGTGATGAATTATAGACAATAGGTTGAGGGCAGCCAACAGTGCATTTATGACAGATAATAAATGTGCACTGCCAAACCAAGCCAATTGAAGTGTGCCGTTCTGGAATGGAAAAAGAAAGAAAAAAGGAGTTCATAGGCAAAAATTTTGATATTGTGTCAACACTTTTATTATGAATCACCACCATGCAAAATCACTGCTATGAACTTGCTCAAAAATCAAACTAGATATATTTCACACATTTATGATTTTAGATTGGCTTGCCACTTTTTTTAGCCCTCCAAAATGACTGAGTAAAGTTTTCACACTCAGAAAGTACATCAAGAGTGTGTAGGTTGCTGTCCAAGTCATGCACAGGTCTGCGTGAGAGCACAGATGCTAACAAAGGAAGCAATGGCGAATGATCTATGATCGAACCCTTAATTCATTAACCATTGATAGTAAACACAGTTTGTTCAATGCCCTTACCAGTGTAAACCTTTGCATTTTAGCTATTTGGAAACCTCTTGGAACCTGTCTTAACACACTTTCAATCCATCTACAACTTATATGTAATCAGCCATTTATATGTAGACATTGTACATATATTCAGTTCAAATCTTTCTCAACCAAAAACCCATTCCAAGAGTCAGATTAAATGAGTTTTAACCTCATTCTTACCCAGTGGAAACAAGTCGCATCGCTGCAGAACAGGTCGTGTTGTTAGCTACATGCAGCATCGACAGTTTGAACAAACTCCTCAGTGAGATCATCCAATCAGCTAAGGCAGTGTGCATTATTATCACCGATGTGTCAAATAAAAACAAACCTATCTGATCAATAGCAGTCGGCCTGCTTTAAAACACAAACAAAAAAAAATACAAAAAGCCACTCGACAGCAACAGTAAGAAATCTACGGAATAGTGATAAAATCTCTTCAGGGAAACCAGGCCAGAGTTATACATTTACAAACGATTGCAAATTGTATCGTCAATAGCCTCATCTCCAACGTAATCTCAAGTTCCAAACACAAAGCAGATGACCAACGAAACCTTTTAATCCTGGTTCGTTTCATGTCCAACTCAGAAACATGAGAACATTTTAATCTTTGCCGCCGTGTATGAACACTGTTGTCGTACACTGGCGACACAACTCAAATAAAAAGGATAAAAATGAAGAAGAAGAAAGTCATGAGTTTCTTTTTATGGCACCTGTGGTATCATAGACAGCTTAGTAATTAATCTCTTTACATCAGCTCACAGTATCACTTTAAATATGTGGTTGGTTAAAAATATATATCTTCACATAAATGTAGTCTGCGGTTGGACTTAGCAATTGTTTTCTTTTTCAACTTAAAATCGTCTTCATTTCTTCAGTGCTCTGTACCGTCGGCCCAGTGTCGGCCCAGTGTCGGCCCAGTGTCCAGTGTCTTCTACTTTTGTTGCTTTTCATATTGCTCACCTGTAAGAAATGTTAGAGATGGTTATTTGAAGACATTTGATTGTGTAGATAAAAAAAGTCCTGTAAAGTAGATTGTCAGAATCTTACCAGTAACATGGACTAACACAGTCACTGCTGCAGAGTCACCTGTATGAACGCCACCACAGCACACACAGCGGGTTAGAATCATAACAGTGAAGGAGAAATGAAACCATTACAAATATGTCTTTGTTTCCAGTCTCACCATGCACGTTTTGTCTGGTTCCTGCCTGTGCTTCATCAGCTCCCCCAAGCTGAGCTCGTCCTCCAGCTGCTGCTCCAGATCGATGTCAAAGCTCCTGCAGCACAACACAGGCAGGTTAAAACAGGACAGAAGAATCAAAAACCTTTATCTCTTCACAACCTTTGTCTCATATTTATATCGGCATTCTTGCAAATCAGCACATCTATAATTTCCTGTGTACTGAATGTGGATGAACCTTTGTTTAAAGGTGATGAAGGGATCTAAAGAGGTTCTGGCCGACAGGTCACAGCGGCCAAAGTCTGAATCCACAGTGCTCTCGGTCTCACTTCCACCCTCTGTGGGAAGAAGAGATATGAAATCAGCTGTTGTGTAAAAAGATTCAGGAGGACAAACATGAGCTCTTTCTGATTCATTTTGACCTGAATTGAGTTCCTTGACCAGCGATGACATTGTGTTGGTGATGGAGTCAGCAGCGATGAGCAGGTCATTCCTCAAGTTCCTCCTTGGACCTTCAAAACAAAACACAAAAAGAGGAGTTTGGATATTGATTTTGTCCAATTTCCAACCAGACTTAATAAATGCATGTTTTTGAGAAAGTCACCCTGAGCGAAGGCCTCCTGGACATCCCCTCCCACTCCCATGAGTGAGTCCTGAGGTGTGTGAGTCGGGGTCGTGCCAGCAGAATCCGAGTGGATGGGTGTAGGGATCGGCCGGCCGATGGTGTGGCTGGGGGAAGAGCGTGGCGAGCCGGGACCCTGAGTCTGAAGCACATACACACAAAATTAGTTCTGTGCCACTGAGTTTGTTTACAGAGAAAATCATGCTTTAGTAACAAGAAGACTATATATATATATATTATATATATAATTTAATAATATGAGCACAAGACTATTTCATAACCAGGGGTTAAAACACTGCAACAAATCTTAATTTAATCACCAAGAAATGCTTAAATAACTCAGTCTAATAGCTGTTGAATTACTGAGAGGCTAATTTGTCCTGAAAGTCAACCACAATAGCAACACACATTACAAAAAAAATGTTAGAAATGCACAATATGTTGAGTCGCTAAACAGTTTTTGCTTTCAACACGGAATTATTCAAATATTTAACATGCTATTAGAACAGATTTCCTCTGTGAAATATTCCAACCATTCCCACAAGCCAAACCACAAGCTTTTACCTCGTCTGGTAAACGCAAAAAGATTAGGTTTTTAGTTTTTAGGGAAGCCAAGACTTTTGTAGATAAAATGTTCAGCCGACGTAAGTGTTTGTTTCAAACATGCTTCCAGGTTTCACTCTCTCAAGCCTTCCACTTTTCAAACTTACGCCTTGTCTCCGCTCCTCCTCCAGCTGAAAAAAAAATATTTTATGGCTCATAAAACCACAAGTATTTCTGGGGATGGGGAGGGGGAATCCAGTGGGTACATGATGAGAATGTGGCTTCCTCATTCGAGTTGAATGGATTAACATGGATCTTTTGTGTTAATAAAAAGATGGTCAGATCTTTATTAGATAGAAGAGGACATGCTGTCTTGTAGGGTGCGATGGAGGATAATTCCAAACTCGGTATCATGTTCTCAAACGGTTTGTCTGGACTCTTGTCTGGCACGTTTAGGTACATTAACATATTAATTACATTAGCATATTTAATCAATGCCATATTTACAATTTTACTAACTGACATTGACGTGAGAGCACACGTTCATAACAATCAATAACTTATTTAATTCTTACAGGATTAGAGTCTAGTACCACTCTACCAATAAGTAATGATTTTACTTTGTATTATTACTATATCTGGCCTATATTAAAAATTAGAAGAAGAAGAAGAAGAAGAGGAAGAAGTACTAAAGATATTAAATGCTTTGTTCTCATCTATAGATAATACTCTTTATTTAGATATGTGAATATATTGTACCTTTATGTTTTTAAGTTTAGAAAAGAAAAGATTAAAATGCCCGAATGTTAACGGCGCCCTCCAATGGAGATTTTGTGTAATTTCTGAAGTGTCCTCTTGTGTAAAGTGCAGTGTTTGCTTTCCGTCAGCCACAGCTGGAAGGAAATGTAAAACAGGGCCCATTCATCATCAGGCCATGTTGCTTACAGCTGCATCAATATCAGAAAGAACACATACAAGCTGCAGCACGTGTCCATGTAGTTTTATATTAACATGTTAGCACAATCTTCAGCATACTTGATTCTGGCTACTGTAATTTTCCCCACAGGAAAAAGAGTGTGTGTCCTCCTTCAGTAATCATGGAGAGGACTTCATCTGTATGTGACTACTGTGCAGTGAGAGAGATGAGAGACACGTCTCCGGTACCTTGAGAAGCATCATTAGCTGCTCCAGCTGCACCATGAGTTCCCTGCGACTCTCCTGCAGCGTCGACATTCTTTGTTCGAGCTCATCTTTGCGTTGCCTGACAGAGGAAACAAGTTGTACAGTGAGAAGACACCACAATGTCACGTCAGTGGAAAAACAAGGAGGCAGACATCACGAGCATCTGCGGTTTGCAACATATGTTGTTTGTTTGCTTTGTGAAACGACAGGTAATCACAGGAGGTAGGTTCTACCACAGCCTGAGCTTAACTGGGACGACACACTGCAGTGGGACGGATGGAGCTAGCAGGGTTACCTGAGAAGACGGAGCTCCGCCAGCAGAGTGGGGTTCTGCTGACCCCGGTCAGGAGGCGGCTGGGAGGCCTCCTCGTGCTGGATCCGCAGCCGCTGGATTTCCTGCAGGATTTCTCTGGTAACGGGCACAAACATATGCAAATACAAATCAGATTATTTCTGACGTACTTTGTCCAGATGACCCTCGGTCAACACAAAACTTGGGGAGGCAGCATTTTGCTACACAAATTAAGAACAATTTACCAGATTATCATACAAACATACACACAATTTATATCTAACAATGTTTAAATCTTAACAGAAAACTCCCATAACTGAGGTTTTTTGGTCTTGGCTCACAACAAAAGCTGTTAAAGCAATATTAGCCTTGTTAATACATTTGTAAAAAAAAAATTCCAACGCTCAAGACGACAGACAGGATATTTTAGCTTTATTTATGGATACTTGGAGGAGGTGGAGACATATCATCCATCTTAAATATTCCTTATACCTGAATGTTCGCCTCTTTTTTGGTTTCTGTATTGATTTGATTTTTATGTTAACATTTGCTGTTACATTCAATTTCAAGTCATCTTACCGGTAATTGTTTTTCTTCGACTTATCCGGTTTATTCATTTTTACGCTATTTGAATTTGCTGCCAAATAGAAAATGTTCTATACAACGAATGTCCTTATATTGCTTGTCCACTATTTATTGATCTAAATTTCAAGTACAAACAGTTTGTAATCTTCTTGAGTAGTCTTTCAGTAATGGATGTGTTTTCAGGTCAGAATTTATTTTTGTGATGGAATTTATGAAGAGACAGAGAGAAGAAGTGAGCAGCATCACAGCGGCAGTCATCCCTCACCTGTTTTTGCTCTCCAGCTCGGCAATGAGCTGCCTCTGCTGTTTGTTGGCATCCAGAGAGTAGGGGAGGTCTGTGGGGATCCGCTGCTGTTGAGCCTGTCGGTGAAACCAAGCAGGAGATGTCACGTGACCTGGCAGTTACCTCTGGATGATGTCACCCCCGCTGCCTTATCTCACGTCTCACAGGGGGAACAAAACGGTTAAGTCACCAGACATCCATCAGGAGCCGATCGGAGGATACACTTCTGCTTAGCAAAGATCACCACCTGTAAATCCCCTTTTTCATCTCAGCAATAAAACAGACCGAAACCCCCAAAGGTGGAGTAGCAGCGAACGTTAAACCCTTTTCTCATCAAGGACAGAATTTTGGCTCTGAACAGTGATAAAAGATGCCACGATATGATGTGTGCAATAAATGTCTTATATTTATATCTCACCGCAGCATCAGCAGCCAGTCTAGCAGCATAGCGGGCGATGAGACTGTGCTCTTCATCTTGATGGTTACTGCTCTCGAGCAAACTGATCAAGAGGAAAATAGAGATGGGAGTCACAACGCGACACCGTTAATAACACACAGCGAGATCAAATATGAAGGAAATTATACCAAAAAAAAAATCAAAGAAAGTCTATTTTGCTAAAGAGTCTTGAATAATCAGAAAAGGGTTCAGAAGTCGTTCTGTGGCAGCCGAGGCCTCAGTCATGGCCGAGCTTCTTATGTAAAACCACAAGAGCAGGAATGAAGATGATCTGTTATATGAAAGTGGAGGTGGAGTAATCACTCGCTTTGTATTTAAATGACCGGAGGATTCAAACACACACACATCCCCCCACACACACACCATAAAAAGCACTCAAATGCACTCACACAGGAGGATATGTATATCTGTGTGAAATGTGTTTGTGTATGCGTGTGTATTTGTACTTATATCTTTGTGAGGACCATTTGGACCATCCATCCATCAGACTTGGGGGTTAAGACTTGTTTTCAGTTTTAGACATTTAGTTGTGATGGTGTGTGCATGTGTGTGGGTGTGGTCCAGGTATTACTCATCTGTTTACACAGTCACATTATGGGGCCTTGCTTCCTTATGGGGCAAAAGCAAGTCTTCATAACTTAAGTCTCTGAATTCTAAGTTGAAGTCATGTTTTAAAGGGTAAGGGTTAAGTTAAGGTTCGGGCTAGACAAGTAGTAACTACGGTTGGGTTAGAGTAAGTTTCCAGGAAGTATAAGTCAAAGTAATACTCTCTGAAGTCATGGAGATCCACTGTGTGTCTGTCTGTGTGTCTGTGTGTCTGTGTGCGTGTTGGTGGGGATGATGGGTTTAGTGGTTAACTATAACACACATAGACAAAAATGATTGATGGCATTTAATCATCACTGATACACACTCACACACACAGCGTATTAGTGCACACACACACAGAAAACACAGCCGACACTTTGTTAATGTTGCTGAGGAAATTAGCATCGATGCCTCAAAGGGGAGAGAAGATACACAACTCTCATTAATATGCAGCATCAACAGATCAAACAAACCAGACATGTTTCGGAAATGAGTTTGTATGGAGGAATAATTACAGCTAAAAGATGTCAATTAACAAACTAATCTGCCCTGAGGATTGGGGTGATATAACCTAATGAGACAAATAAGACAACAACATGTGCATTACACGCTAAACTGTGGTCATATGCCTGTATATTTATTAGTATTTATTTTCAATGCGAAAATTGTCTAATATTGGAATCAAATCAAATCTACATTTTCCGAATGATACCATTTTAGACAGAAACAGTTGTGAAAAAGAGGCTGATGGAAATAATGTGTCCGAGGTCGAGGTTCCTACTCTGACAACAAAGCAGCGCTAGGCCTGTAACATCCAGATGAAGTTAGATCGGGGGGGAAGGAGTGGTGAGGTGGCGGTTCAGCAGAGCACATAGTTTCCACTGGCGTCTGGCAAACACAGCAGCACACACCAACTAACCATGATCTGGGGTTGTTTTGGAGCAGATTCACATAGAGGCCAATCAGAACATGTTCGTCAGCAAGTCTATCGGCAACATCGAGGTTGTAGTTCAACCTGGAACAGCGGCAGGGTTTCACAGAACACAAAACAGAACGTTACACAGGTGACAACAGAGGGACGAGGGACGAGGGGAAAGCTGAGAGAGAGGACAAAAGAGAGGAGGAGGAGGAGGAGGAGAGTGGCTGGAAAAGCAGCCTTTCATGGGTGACTAGAGAGGAACAAGGCCATATTGTGTTCGGGAGAGACCCCGCACCGATGAAGGCCGGGAGCACGATCAAGGACATGCCCATGAACTCTACGAGCTGCATGCACTGTTTACCTTCTACAAGCATCAATCACTCAGGGCTCCATTATTAAAACTATTATATTTAAGTCAAACTGCCCCAAAGGTACATCAGACATGCACACGGTTTTACTGGTGGATCACACAGAGGCTTTGCACCTTCTCCACCTGTGTCACACACAGCTGTAATGCAGCAGCCATGCCAACCAGCGTCTCTATAAACCGACTCTACGTGTGAATATGATGAGATTTGGGGGCCGGACGCCCCTTCTGGTTTCCTTCTGGATTTATAGATTGACCAATCACGTTTCAGAAAGGCAGAACACATTGACTGAAATATATTGGCTATATGCAGAGAGCGGTTAATGGAGAAGAGCCAAAATGTAGAGAGCCGACACCTACAAAGAGTTTGTGTTTTGTGTGGAGAAACCCGAGGACTCGTCAGACTGTAAACTGTCTGCACCGAATGGAAGATGGAGTCTCAACCCAGATTTGTGCCGTCTACACCAGAGACCCCAAATATATTAGCCGTAGCCCCAAGAGGCTGATTCCTCATCAGATGATAGTGGATTTACTCCAAGATTGCCAACATGGAGGAGCACACAAATAATTAGTCAAACTAGAAATAGAAAGATAAGAATAAGGACAAGGACACTCTATCCAATATTTAAAGAAAAAAAAAACGACAGTTCAGACAAGAGATAGAGGGTGGGTCTGAAATCACTAACTCTTTCACTCCTCACTACTCATTGTATAGGATTTCCACAATAATCTGCAGAGCTAAGGAGTTATCTACTGTACATTTTTATCAGAATGAGCCACACTTTTTAAGCTACACAATCAAAGTGCAGCTTTAAAATTAGACTGCATTAAAGTTTAGGGCACTGGGGAAAATTACTGACATAAGAGTCTAAGAGTCAGGTTGGCATCAGTCTGTTTTGATTTTTGAATAAATCTTTTTCAAATTTCAGCATCACAAGTCCTCCACCTTTATAACCCCACTATTAAATTGTTGGACTGACCCTTTAACTGTACATTCCAGGGCTCTTTAATAAACTTTATTTGTAGGTTAAGGAATCTTATCAGGTTCTCTTCAGTCCCTGTTGTACAAATACTAACCAGGGGATGTCCAGAGGGCACATCGCCTGAGAGCTTTGTAGTAGATCAGCTCGCAGGCTTTGCAAACAGGAGCCGCAGTGTACAATGCTCTGACAAGCACTTCAAGAACAACCTGCAGAGCAGCAATCACTCATCGCATCATCCGCATGTTTTTATATATACGTCATGGAAGGATGTAGTGTTCCGCTTTCTTCATCAAATGCAGGTGCAGGGCAGCTCAAAGATTTCTTTAAACTTCCAAAATACATAAACCGCAACTGAAAAAAGGGTAAAATCCTGTTTCATGTGAACAGCTCAAATCCATTCACAGTAGTTTGGGAATTTATACATCTTAGGTGCTGGAACTCAGACAACTGGCAGTTAGACTTCCCCATTTCTGTGTGATTGAAAAGATAGATAATAGACCCGCTAAACTAATGGCCAGCGATCTTTATGATGCATGCTTCATCTAGCGTCTTTGAAACAGCCCCTGGAGTACAACTATATAAGCCCCTGGTTTCCTTAGGATGATAAGCACTCTAGTTTATGCCCTATGATTATTATCTATATTAGTTCACGCATGCACTTCGGCTACAAAAGCATTCTGGTGTGCACACCTGTGTCACTTACCCTCTCCCTTTGAACAGATGCGGAGCAGTCCCAGTCAAGGGCTTTCTCTGCTCAACATCATTAGTCTTGCTGTAAGGCAAGCCCATTTACATTCAGCGCCAGGGAACCACAAAATAAAAGCATACGCACACACACACACACACACACACACACACACACACATTCTATCTTTCTCTCTTACACACACACTGCGTGGAAATAAAGACAGTGTGGGTCACAGAGTCTACAGGACACGAGGCCTTCAGGGAGCACGGGAAACTGAAAAGAGCTCCTGTAAAAATCCAGGACATCCATTGTTCCTGCTGTCTTACTCACTTTTTGGTGGAGTAAGGGTTCCCTGATGTCGGCATGGAGTGGGAGAGCGAGTGGTCGTTGGTGAAGTTCACTGGTCTTGGTGGCCTATAAAAGGGAAATTAAATATTACTTATACTTAAGTAAAATTATAAAAATTCTGTAAGAAAAAGCGTTTGACTTTTTGTGAATTACTAGGGATCTCCGAAAGAATATTTCGTTAGACAAATTTCTGTACATGTAACAGAAGGTGGCAACAAAGTGGGGATATAATTAGTCAACAATGACAACGTGCAATGAACTGAGGAGCGGACGAGCGGATCAACAAACACAGCAAGTGCTCGGATAGAAACTAATGATGGACAGTGTGGCAGCACTAGGGAGGGATGGCACTGTGGTTAGCACAATGAGCACAAAGGATGTCAATCGAACAAAATGTACAAAAATACATTCTGCAGTGCGTCAAATAATCAAAACAAACTCACCATGTGTCTCTATTTCGAGGAAAGTAAAAAAACAAGGAAGGAAATGAACGTAATTTATTACAATCAGCTCATTTTTTGAATTTATCAAAATATGAGGAAAATAAATTTAAGGAAATGAACCTTTTTTTTTCAGAGCTTGAGCCAGTACAACAACTGGCTGCTGTATCATTTGGACAGTTTAAAGTTCAACATTAAATTTACTTATCAAAAATTTGGAGGTATATGGTGTTTTTACAGTTTTTATTCCCTCTGGTGTGTTATAGTTTCCTTTTTTATTGTATAGGTCAGCAAATTTAAAAAGCCCAAAGTCCCCAGTGAATGGAAATCCTCTCCCCCACAGAGACACTGTTACACCTGAACCGCCTCGTCTGCACTACGGCCGATACTTCCGCATCATTGTGATGTCATGTGACCTGGATCATGTGACCTGCATTTCTGTACATTAAAGCACGTAAACCTTTTTAGCTCAACGAAATTAAAACTATGAACCTGAATATGCAAAAATGTCCCCTTTATATTTTACAGAATAAATACTTATTTCATTATTTATAAGGAAACAGAAAACATCAGTCAAGTGAATGAAACGGTAGCAGCAGCATTGCCGATTACAATCATTCCCAAGGCTATAATTAAGGCTCATTGATCAGTGGAACCAATTCCTGACACTCGGAGGCAGCTACAGGATAAATCTCAACTGGGGGGGGGGGGGGGGGGGGGGGTTGAAATCAGGGGCCCTGAAAATAACACACCTCTCTGATTCCTCTCTCCGTCTGTGCTGGGGGGAATTAAAAGAGAGGAGGTGGACTTACACAATGTGAGCTAGGTTGAGAGGCTTCTCTGGCGTTTCGAGGAACATGGCGTGAAGAGGCTCTCTGCTGGACGCGCAGCTCAGCGACTTACTGAGTGCGCGGGACAACTTCTTAGCCGGGGATTTCTGGGGAGAGACACGGGAGTGAGGCACAGATTTCAGAGGACGTGGAGACGCTGATGTCTTTCTAGAGGACGCGGCGGCGTCATGGCAGCGTCAGCGTCCACCGTCACCCGCGTCGCCGCATTTGCCGTCGCTCACGTCGCGGTGAAGCGGAGCGAGAACAGCCACAGTGACTGGTCCAGTGCAGACACACCCCCACCCCACCCCCCCTCCCCTCCCCCTCCTCCTTACCCATGACGTATACTCCTTCATTTGGTGCTGGTTGCTATGGGAACCGCTGGCATGCCCCCTCCAGAAGCAGTCCTGACAGAGCTGGTAATTATGACATTGCTGGCAGCGGTAGCGGAAGCCCATCATACTCTCACTGTGGCAGTAGGAGCACTCGACCGGGTGAAAGACTGCAGGGGAGGAGAGGAGGGGTCAGACACACAAACGCACACGCGCACAAACACACACGCACGTAAACAGATGTGACGGCAACCCAGATATTTTGAGCGTTGCAGCGAGTGAGTCAGTAGAGGATTATTTTCTATTAATTTAAGGACAGATGTGCGGGGATATTGAGCCGGTTCTGATGATACAACAATACGTTACAACAAACACGCACAAATCAACACAAGCAGTCGAACTGAGGATGTGTAAAGATGTCACGGTGTTCCATCTGCTCACAGGGAGGTGGCCTGTGATGATGAGTGCATCACAAACACGCCCAAGCACTCACGCACAGGATGTGAGGTCCCTATGGGGTGTCTTCACTGGGTGTGTATGTGTGTGTGTGTGTGTGTGTGTGTGTGTGTGTGTGTGTTTGGTGCATGTGGTGACTCAAGATTATGATGCAAAGCTGAACTTTACATCCACCCGGCCTCGCTTGCTTTCCCTCCCCGCTTATGAATATCCCGTGTGCCGTCTTACCGTTCTCCACGTTGGCCAGCCGATGCATGAGAGGAAACCACACCAGACACTGAGGGGGCGGGTCTGACATCAACGTATCGAGGAATGTGTTGAGGGAGACCTTTTTCTGTTGACGTGAGATTCACCCACAACGTCAGTGCTAAAACAATCACACATCCGCCCCAAAGCATCGCACTCTTAAAAGGTCCTCACCTGCTGTGCGAAGCAGGTTCTCGCAGCTTGCTCTGTGTAACCGAACGAAGGGCCCTCAAAAACCGCCATGGGTAATTTGAGAACCTCCCTCAGGAATTGGTCAAACTGTGCGTACACCATTATTCCAGCGGAATCCGATATCTGGGAAAAGATATCTGGGAACAGCGTGGGGAGACATTACACAAATGAACCAAACTAATTGCCACCACACTCTGCTAATTATAACATGACACAATGCAATTATCCCACTTATAAGTGAAAACAAATCAATGTAAAACAGTTATTCAAATCAGACGTTCTAATACACCAGCAGCACGGCCCTCCTCGTTTTCTTTCATAAGCTATAGGTAGTGCACCCACAGATTCAGGGGAGATTATGTAAATAACCAAATCTTTGGGAAAATGAATAATGACTTCTCCCCTGATAACACAGCACTTCCTCTTCTCTGCAGAAAGAGATGCAGAAAATACAGCTACAAGAAGTTTGTATTCCAAATTCCAATGCAATACATTACTTAGACTAGAAGAGTGTGAACTTTACAAAGACAATTGGCTGATTTATTGCAGGTAAAAGTGTTGATTTTAATTTGAATTGTTCACAACTAAAAGCAAAATAAGGACTTGTTGTGTTGCTTACATCTTAATTTATCCAGAATCTTCCCACCACACACAGTGGCTACGGCCATCTTCACGACAAAGACAGTGACTTGGCCGAGGCCCTCCCTGTAAAAAGAGAACAAACATTTTACATCATGGTCGGAGTCTTTTAATTTAAACCATTAATGTTCAAGATGTGGTGAATTCAGCAGTTTTTGAAACAACCTTGAAAAACAAACTTGAATTACAGTCATCATCGTCTTAAAAAACTGTTTACCCCTCCACTCTTAACCAGTATGTTGTGACAATATTTAGAATTTTTGGTTAATAGTCTGTATTTTCACTGAAGACACATGAATCCCTCTGCACACTCCACTAGCCCACATCAAATCCCCCAGACGTGAAAGCACACAACCAGCCGCCGACCGTCATGTGATGGGTTACTCACGGGTCGTAGGCTGCCAGGAGGAAGTTGAGCAGCAGGCTGATGGACTGCTCCACGTTGATCTGGTGCGTGGTGGGCATGCGTTTGTTCAGCTGGTACAAAATGGTGGACAGTACCATCTCCAGGCGAGCCACGGAGAGCTCAGCGGTGAGGTCCATGGTGTTGAGCCCATTCTCTCGGAAAGCCTCGATCACATTCCAGATGTCCACCAGGTGCACTGGAGAGCAAAGAGAGAAACAGCAAATCAACCTTTTCATGGAGGGGGGGGGGGGGAAGAAATAAGCAGAGTCATGTAGTAAGAAATGCTTCATACTCACGGTTACATTTCTTCTGCACAAATCTGAGTTTGCAAGCTGTCCTGTATGTTGACAATCGGATGGAATCCAAGTCGTGGGCCCCTGAGGAAGAAGTTATCATTACAAATGGTGAAAAGCTAAATATTAACTTCGTAGTGGGACTGCATGGAGGCCCGGAGAGTTCAAGACAATATGAAACAATTGTATCATTAACTGCAGTCATTTAATATAACAATTTAATAACAAAACAAAGTCCATCTTATAAAATGTTTCTTTATCCCGTCTCAGTTTATTATAGTTATCTTCTTTTATAATAATAATAATATTTTTCATAGCCCCTTTCAAAAGGACCCAATGTAGTAAACATTTTTTAGGGAGAAGGACATTTTCCTTTGTTGCTATTTTACCCGAAACCCTTTCACTTCATAAAGTCATATTTCATCACTAAGTCTGTGTCTTTGATTGGCTTTGATTAGGTTTGAATGAGCAGGCAGCCAATTAAAAAACTGCCTTTCCTTTAGATTTGACCGGCAGACTAACTGTTTGTAAATTTGTTATCCATTCAGTAAATTTTATTCTGACAGCAAATGTTGCAATGTGTTCCAAAGCTTTGGAGTTTAAACATTTCCTGGTGTTAGTTAACTTTATACTCGATTTTTACCACTTAAAAATGATCCAAAGATCTGGAGCAGATTTGAAAAACATTACTGTAAGACATGGCAATTTGAGATAAAAGAAAAATTCTTGCTAAAGGAATAAAGCATAACATTACCTGTAGACTTGTTTTGGAGATGAAATAGTACATAAACACAATAACACAGTTACTATAATCTAATTTATTAAGGCTCTGTGTATACAAACAACTGAGCATTCATTAATGTTATTAACGCCCATGTTTACATATGATTACAAGCTAAAATAGCTGCAGAGAAAAAGGTAAATTAACTCAGTTAGTGTGAAAAGAACAATATGAGTAAAAAACCTAACAGTAAAACTTTGAAAACAAAGAAGAAGACATAACAGACTGATTCACATTGAGTAAATAGTGGGAGAGGATGAGGTTAAACTGAAGACCTGTCTGTCTGTGTTAAAAACTCATCTGCTGGACTCCGGTTGAGACGCTCGTCTTTGCTTTACACGAAAGTAACAGAGAGGAATTTGCCATTTTCATGTTCAGCGTGTAAAACAGCCGGGCCCTGAGCACTTACTCATCTCAACAAACAGTTGCCTTCGATCTGCCATGTTGTCACCTCTCCGCCCGCTGTCTTCAATCATTCTGCTCAGAGAGAGAGGAGAGTGATGTCAGAGCCTGTGTGTAACCCTGTTATTGACAGAAAAAGATTCAACTGAAGACAATTGCTGAATGTGCACCTGGACTTGAATCCTGCTTCATAACCCCTTAGTAAGATTGGTTACCACATCGGTAGTTAGCTAGTTAGATGAGCATGTGGTTTACATTAAAGCCGTCAAACACTACTACTCTTGTTTTCATTGGTTTTTATAACCTGTAGGCAAAAGGACATCACAATTCAAGAATGTGGGTTAGGGTTAGGGTTATGTGAAGAAAGTAGAAGAGTCTATAAGCCCAAGCACAAAGTTTCAACACATGGAGGAATCTAAATCTAACAGGCCGGCTGTGTCAAGCCATGTTTGCTAAACTATGGTCGGACTGTTTGAGGTAAGAGGTAAAAGTACCTGAGGGACTGATATGCACAACAACAGGGTGGTGGTGGTCTAGGGGGGGGGAGCTTACTGTGCCACACATTGGGCCGTGCGGGTCCACATAACTAGTTAACCCGGCCCTGGGGAGGACTTAAGTAAGCAGAGGACAAGACTTTGAAAAGGGGCAAAGCAGCAGAGAGAATGCTCACACCATGCCTCGCTGCACAACGTCTGAGGCAATCTAATACACCTAGTCATGTGGTTAGTTGCCATGGCAGCAGAGATCCCAGCCACTCCGTTAGTAAAAACATAGAGCTGGTTCCCCCCCACAACACACACACACACACACACACACACACACTCCCACTGCAGACAAGTTAAGTTTGCAGGGGAAAGTTTTGAGCACTTAGTAAGTATCTTGTAAGAGGTAACACTCGGTGGGTTGATAGTTTGGAGCCCAGTGGCACATGTGGCTCGAAACCAGTGGCTTCTGCAAGACAATCATTCAGGCATGCCATTTCAAATTACTGACAGTAATCTGTGGGACCCTAAATATTATTACCGCAAAAACCTGTGGTGCAAGAAATATCAGAATGAGTCTGGAAACAACAGTGCACTTCTTTCTTTTGCTGTCCTCCCTCTGATTTGAATCAGTGCAAGCACTCGGTTACTGAGCTCTATGAATCTTTGAAATCCACTTTAAGAGGGAAAAGATTAGGCTAATACGTGAACCCGGATTTTCAGGATCAAGTCCAGCATTTCAGGAGATCCCCTCACAACACAGGATTAATGGCACGTTACCCTGACGAGACAGAACGTCCACATATGAGAATGAAACTCGCCCCGCATGTTAGGTTCCTATCATAATGTGATGTGGCAAATGACAAGATTGCAATGAAGCAAATAATAAAGTGGGGATTCATCATTTAAGGCGACGATGAATGCACCTTCAACAGTAAACAGCAGTTTCAGATGTACACACACAGCGGTGACAGGCCACTGCCCATCGTAGTCCAGTATCATCTGGAAAGTAATGGCCACGCGAGCCCATTCATCACCCGCAGAGCGAATGAACGGACAAATGTACGATATTATAACACTGATATCCTTCTCCTCATCATGAACAAACACCTCCCGGGTGCCAGCTCCGTGACCTTCTGCGGTCCGAGCTTGGAAAATAACTGAGATTGATACAATCTGTCGCAAGATATATTAAACCAGCAGAGCCAATAGGAACGGTGGCGATAGCGAAGGGAACGAAATGATCGACATACCTTTCATAAAGCACCATGGTGGCAGCCCTCCCTTTTTTCCAAACAGAGTCAGTTCACCTTCTAGAAACAATTGTCCACGACTACCTCCTGACACCAGAAGTGGCCCAAACGGATGGGCCCCGAGCAAGATATCTGAAATTAGAAACTGTCAGCGAAGGATCCAGCCTGTGCCGCCTCTATCTTTAACCACGAATGAGAAGGCTCTACATTCTTGTACAGCTTTACTGACTCTCTAGTTGCAGACCCCAAACCTCATTCCTGGCATGTGCCCAGCAAACATTACTCTCTCTCTCTCTCTCTCCCTCTGTGGCACTGTCACAACCGGCCACATCGGATAAACGAACTGCCCTTAAAAGACCAAAATCCTCATTTACCATTGGCACTGCAGAGAAACTGGTGGAGATGGACGCTGCCAAAACCAAACCGAGACTCTCACAGGCATTGACTCACTCCCGCTTTGGTCTTCTGTTCGGCCAAAATATTCAACTATGGTCTCAGGCCAGCAACAGAAATATGCCTTATTAGTCAGTTATTTATAATATGAACCTATTTCTGTAGCGGGCTCAATAGAACACGGAGGACAGGGCTGCTAATGCATGTTCTCCCCGGTGAACTCCGAGCAGGGATTGTCATGCAACATATCCAAACACAAGCACTTACTTGAGTTACACGGCAATCTGTGTTTGGCCGGCTCGGTACAGCACATCGCAGCTGTTGCCACTGATTGGACCAGAGTTATTTTTACATCATAAGAGCGTAAACTGCTGTGGCCCTCCGAATCCCTGTCCCCCCGGCAGGAGGAAGAAGAATAAAAACACCACTGACTTATTAGGGTCAACCAGATGCCTGTTGCTGGAGTAGATGGTGAAACTGTCTGGGACCAGACAGGGATGTCTGCCGGAGGGCCCTCTGTCGCCCTCTGCTCATCACCATGGTTTCAGCTCCAAAAAGGCCAAAACTTTGGGAGCCCTGTGTGCAGCTACTAATGTGTGGTTGCAGGTGCCATTGAGTTTGTTGCACAAACTAAAACAATGTGAGAAAATTTTAGTAACACAAGAATATGCAAAAAAGGACTGTATATCTGACTGTGCAAAATGTGTGGTGTGTCACCCAGCACTGGTCAACTCTGGAAGAGATGTAGTCCTGGGAACAGAAGTGTCAAGTGGCACCGTGAACAATAAGAAGAACACGTGAAAAACCCACCACATTAACACTGACCAGACAGAACAGGGCAGCCAGACAGGCAACAGGCACCTGGTGGTACAAAGCTCAGGCGTCACCTGTCACGCTGGAGAGAAACACCTGTATGGACGAGAGACAAAGCTCCCACTGTCACACACACACACATACACATACACACACAGACACACACATCTGCCCGCAAACTGCGACTCCATTCACTGCGTCTCAGATCCTTGAAACTTGAAACTCATGTTCAGCCACAGGGACGAAGCAGGTTAAGGTCGCTGCTGTGCCGCCGGAGACAGATTCCACCGGCAGCACTTTGCAACAAGACTTACCACAATGAATTTCGAGGCATGTCATGAAACATCCCTGTGTTTGTTTCACTCCCGGGGGGGGGGGGGGGGAGAAATCCCGTCAGCGGCTCGCGTCGTGTCCACGCACTGCGGAGCGATCAGGGCTTCTTCTTCTTCTTTGGTGTGTTCCGCTGCTGCATCGCTGCACGTAACGAAGCGGACGCTCCGCCGCCGCTCGATCCACGCACAGCTCGTGTGGTGGAAATGTGCTGGCAGCGCGCAGACGGACTGATCTGAGCTCAGGCTGCGTTCACCTCCGCTGTGTGGCCTGCACCATGACGTAATGCGGGACCTCTTCACTTGCGTCAGTGTTGTGGTCCGGCTGCAAAATGTTGAATGCAAAAAAAACAAAATTGTAACCACCAACACACATGCTTCTATTTATCTTTATTTTATTTATTATTTTATTTTATTCTATTTTGTTTTATTTCATTATATATTCATGTGTATGTATATACAGCTATATGTATCTATACACTTACTTTTCTGTACATGTGTTGTCCACGTAATGCTTGATTTATTTGTTAATTAAAAAATAATGCAATACAGAAAAAAATGATTCATAAATAAAATTTAGATTATTTAAAGGTTAAGTGTGTAGAATTTAGTGACATCTAGTGGTGAAGTTGCATGTTGCAGCTGAATACCCCCTCACCCTTCCAAACATCAGAGAGAACCTGTGGTAGACTTCAGCTGTCATAAAAACTCAAAAGGTAGTTCAACTGTAAAAACAGCATGGCAGCCTCCATACAAAGGACCGGCTCCTGATGTAAATCTAAAGTATTTAAATAGAAAGGGTAAAGAAAACTACAATCGATACCATTTAGATAATTACACACAAGTGAAAATATTACTTGGATTTTTTCACCTTCAGTTTTTGCCAAAAGATCCCTTCCACCTAAATCTGACACACTGGACCTTTAAAGATGTCGTCATTTGCAAGTTGAAGCATTTCTTTCTGTATTTATGTGATTTAGGGAGATGACGTCGAGCAGTTAAACAAGTGTTATTTATTGGGTGCTTCAAATTTCTGCTACTTCCTCATTTCATAGGGAATACATTGTTACGGTGATTGATGAAGTGTCCTTTACTAGTTGAGAAAATTCTCCTTCTTCTTTCTTCCTTTTTCAATTAGCCAGAACACACAGTGTAACAAACCTGAGGAAATGACTGTGTTTCTAATTCATGAAGTGAATTTGACAAGATAATGATGCTACAAAAACACCACATTTAGTAGAAAAAAAAGCCGACAGCTGTACACAATGAAATGGATGATGGCTGTATCCCTTTGAGCTGCTTCAGGTTCAGGTTGCTGGTATTGTGCATGCTGACTCCCTGTCACGCTGCCATGTCTTACTGGGGACACTTGAACTGCAGAGCCATTGTTAATGTTATCAGCCACATCTGTCCTGTTCCTACTGTGACAGGTCAACATGCCTGCAGTGAAACAAGGCCAGTAGAACACCATGCAGTACTGTAGATCAAGTGACCCAATAGAACATAAAGTAGCCTGATGAAGGTCAGCCCAACCTACAGCAGTAAAATGGAACATACACCTGAATACAAATAATACAAATTCAAAAGACTACAACTGATAATGACAGAGCAATGAAAGTACTTTACTGTAATATACTATAATACTACCCCTCCTCCTCCTCCCAATACTACTACTACTAATAACAATAATACTATTAATATTAATATTAATAATAACAATAATATGCAGTGCAATTACAAATTTAAACAAGTAAGTAATAAAGATCTGCTTCAATATTTTATACAAACTTTGTTGAAAATGTACACACAAACGTTTATGTAAAAGTTGTACTTGTCAGTGAGTGTTTCCATAGTGTAGTAATGCAACATGCAACTTTTCTTTATTTGTAAACACATACAAGCAAACGTGAACATTGCTAAGCAGTTAAATTATATCCAGATATACATTTTTTTGAATGTGCATAACTTCTTATGAAACGAGTAGAGATCCCCTCTGGGGGCTGCTAAACCTAAAAGCACAGACATTCAGTGCTGCTCTTGAACGCAACTCGCTTTCTCCCCGGGGCGCAGGGCCCACTGTTGCCTGGCAACCAGCACCTAAGATTGACAGAAACTCCGGTTGATTCATTCTGTGAAAAACTTTATTAACAAGCAACTTTTTTCAAACCGGACTCAGAAGAGGATCGAACACAAACCATGACAGACAGCAGACACCAGAGCTGTGGAGACTGAACACTGGGACAACACCAGTAAGTTGATAGACAGACTTTCACTTTCCGCCATAACAAAGACCCCCCCCCACCACCACCCCACCCACCCGAGCTCATTAATGAATCATCAGCCACGTTAATTAAACGTTAAGTTACCGTTTAGCTAAGAGATCCGGGGACGAGTGAAGGTATAAACTACGTTACCCAACTTCGTGTCAGGGAGTTTGGAGTGAGAGTGACGTTCTGATGACAGGTGGTGATGGAGCTCAGAGGATGTGGGTCAACGTGTCTGTGCTTTTCCACAGGCCGGTGATCAGATCTGGACCCGTCAAGAGGAACATCCACGATGCCAGACGTGGAACCGCTCAGATATCCGTCCAGAGAAGGACGACCGAGCCAGCAAGGTGAGGAAAGCTACTAGTTAAGGTTAAGGTTAAGTTTAACCGACTCAGCTGTCCTTGTTTAGTGACTTGTGATGCTAGTTATAAATAACTCAACTTCATCCTCACACACCTCTGCTGTTAAACTTGATTCATAATGAGAAATGTTATATGTGATTTAACAGATATCAACAGGTTTTGAGAGATTAATAATAGAATGTATTCAACAGAATTATCCCCTTGAATTAAATGTAATAATTATTATATCAAATCTATGACACTAACTGTCCTTAATACATGTGTATGGATGAAAATATTGAATAAATTATGTAAACAATCAAGAAGCTGATTAAAAGTAACATAGTAAGTGTGTTTTTATTCCCAATATTACTGTGGCACAAATTATCTCTCGTAACTGAAGTACGATTAATATTTTTCCTTGATTATTTTTTAACTTCGATATTTCTCTCAAAGCATAGACTTTCTCTCATTTTAAAGAGCCAGATAATAATAGATTGACCTGAGCTAGTTTAAATTCCACCATATCAACCAGGGCTATATATCATATATAATATAATTCTCATGAAATGCACTGTAACAAAAGTTGGGGAGACATGGGGAGAAGGTATTTATGGTGTTAATGCTCTACCTAAGATTTGTAAAATGTGTAAATAGTTGTTATTCAAGAGTTAGTCATTCTCTGCTGATAAAGAAGAGTTTAAAACCACAACCTTCAGTCAGGAGCTAATTTCAGTAGCTGAATCTTTTGGCCATTGATACTTGATTTTTTAAAGTGCAAATGTGCACATAACAAACTGACCTCTCTACTTGCTATGTCATGATACAGCCATGTTGAAATCATAGCTGTTTAATCTAGCACGTTTATAATGGCAGGCGATTGGCCATCACACTCACATGGGCCTTCCTCTGTGCCTATAATACACCCTGGCATCATATCAAGCTAATTCAGCCCACCGCTGACATATTCCCTTACCACTTTGCTGCCCCACCTGGTTCATTCAGTTTGTATTATTCATCTGAACTGCTCAGCAACAGATGGCCTTTATTTTCTGGTCCCCCCCCCCCCCCCCCCCAGTTTTCTCTCTTCTCTGCCCCTGCACTGGTCTGAGTCAGCTCACTCATTGGTCATTGGACTAATTAACAGATAATAATGGTTCTGTGTGTCAACTAAGGTGGTAAGGCTTCTAGTAGTTCTGAATAAAGACTTTGTGACCGACCCTTTCCTTCCTGATTAGACGATGTATTTGTCTGCAGGTCCTTTATAGTTTTTGGTTGTAGCTCCACTGGATGGTATTGACTTTTTATTCAATGCAGGTAAGGGGCATAGTAACTACCCCCCAAATGTGTAGGGTTCACTACCCCCCAGGTTCACTACCCCCCAGGTAGTGAACCCTACATCCAGGGTTGGTCCTCACCCTGCAAAGGTGAGTACAGGTGAAAAGACTTGGATTGGTCAGGTACAAGGAAACACTAAATAACAACGTCATTGGAGCAGATTTGAGATGCTGCTCACACTTTTTAACGATTACATTTTGGGTACATACTTCGTAATCCAGATTACATTTTGATGTGATAAATGAACCCTTACCCTTTACAATTCACCATCAAAAGAGGTTCCCCTTTGATAACAGGTTTGAGAAGCAATATTATTGCTATTCAGCATTATCTTTTAGTTTATAAAACTGACACTATGTTTATTTAAACAGGATTTTTCAAAGAACAGACTTTTCTGTAACACTGATGGTTGTTTCCTACCTTTTTATCTAATAGTGTTTGTGATACTACATCATTTCTGGTTGAAATTAGATAGTATAGTGAGCTTACTGCCATTAACTAATTGTTTGCAAAAATTTGTACAGCAATCTTCACATTCATGTTGATATCGTAATACTGCACCACTGTTGTCTTTTACCCTTTTCCTCCGCCAGATGGCGTCCTTTCACCACTAAGAAATGTGCCCTTGGGTTTGTCTTGAGATGTTCAGTTGTGTTGTCCCTGCTCTTCCTCTGACGCCTTATACATTGCAGTCGATGCAAACTGAATCACAGAGAAAGAAAATATCCAAAGAAAATCTCACAGCCAAACACATTGTCCTTAATACTTTCAAAATAAAATTAAAGAAGTATAATGAGTCTGTTTGTTTATGATTTGCTTTTCATTAAAGGTAACAATATATTTCAGGGGAATTGTGCCATTAGGTGTTTCTCTTAAAGCTTTGTTTGTGTTCCTCAAGATCAAGCAGATCTTCAAGTCGTTTGCTCCGGTCGACGTCGCACTTGTGCTTTGCTCAACAGTCCCTCGCCATGTGTCAACAACGCTATTTACCATATGCAAGAGCTGAGGATGGCTGTGGACAATTGGTGTCAGCAGGTAAACTGGTGTCAGATGCGATCGAAACCAAACATCCTGATAAGAGTAAAAATATATCCTTTTGTTCTTGTGTGGGACAATGTCCTCCCCAGATCGACCAGGACAAGCACCAATACAGCAAATCTACAAGGTGACGTCTTGAAAGGGATTCATTTCCTGTCAGTTGTTTATTTAAAAAAGAACATAAGTTTAACTGCTTTTTAACAGATTTCAACGGAGAGACTCGGGCACAGAATCAATGATGTCCACAGAGCTGTTCGTCGAAGGCGTCGCGATCATGGCAAGAGGTGAAGACATTTATTTGTTTGATTCTGGGAAAGAGAAGCACAGACTGGTCCTAGAATCCATGCAGATAAAAGAGCAGCACACACTGGGAGGTAGAAGGTAGAATAGTTTGGACCACGTTTCATTCCCTGTAGCATTCTGGTTACATCACTGACAATAATGAAGTCACAGCTACTGGTTCACACCTTTCGTGTCAATAATTACAAATTATTATTATTATATGCTGCCCAGTTTTCAATTACGCGGATGAAATTCGGTGGATGAGGTTTCTGTTTACCTGCACTTGGTCAATTTATGTTAGCATAGCTTTGCAAAAACAGTTAATTCAATAGAATGCAACCATATAATGCATTACGGTGTGAAGTTTTACCCCCTCTAGAAAGTTCTCCATTATCACCACTGTTGAAGAACATAAATGACGTCCTTGGAGAGGTGGTGGGTCTGATTGAGCGGCTGGAGGCTGATCGGCAGTCCACAGAGGAAGCGCTCCACAAAGAGAAGAGGAGAAGGAGATTCCTGGAGAGCAAAGTGGAGAGGGTTTCACTGGGGAAGCAACAGGAGCATTCCTCTGTCGTCCAAAAAGGTCGGTAAAGATAAGATGGTTTGTTATCTCCTTCCGGGACCTCATCCTTCTGAAGTGTTGTGATCTTGTTCTCCTGCATCTCAAACTTCACCATTGCTCCACTAATGCTTTTCTAGAGCACGAGGCTTGCAGCAGAGACATCAGTGAACTGAAGTGGCAGCTCAAATTGGAAAAAGAGAAGCTGGACAAGCTCCAAGAGAAACTATCAGACTCAGAGGTGTTGAACCAGCATTTACACGAGGACATCAACTTTGCCCAAAAACAAACACCCATCGTGAAAGAGAACCTGGACCTCCAGAGAACCGCCATTAATCAAATCAATGCTGCACAAGCAAAGGTAGATTCTGATTCGATTTATTCTGTTGCCATGTTGATAAAAGCTGGTGACCTGTGATTGTAGGGATGGGATCAACAGCTTTGGTGAGAAGCAGCTAAATTAATTATCTATTTATTAGCGGTTTTATTCTCTTTTACAACAAAACACAACAAGGTTCCCATACAGCCTTTGTTTCTTTGTACGTTTTTTCAGATTTCAATTGACGGTCGATTCATGCACACTCGTTTCACCCTCGCACACTTCCTCTATCTCACTCACCCACTCGCTGCTTTTTAACTCTTTTTCTTGGCACCAGGAATTGTAATAGTTTGTTGGTTTGTTCATCCAGTGTCCATCCAACACTTAAGTCTGGCGTAAAATCTCTATTTTAACAATTGACTGGACCGACATTAAATTTGGTTCAGACGTTCACCGTCCCCAGACAATGAGTCCTAATAACTTTGACTTTTCTTTTAGCTTTTCTTCTTTTTAAATTCTTTAATTTATCACAGGATGCATTCAAATTTAATGACCTGCCCTCAGCTGCATTTTGAGCTTAATGTTTACATGAAAATAATGTATTCTGTGTAAGTTTATTAGTAGAGAGAGGAAACAGAGGGATCAACATGACAATTCTCAATGTTAATCTGAAAATGTAGCATTTTCCTTCTTTCTAAATGAGACAACAGACAAAAGTTCAAATGTGAATCCTGAAAATCTGCCTGACTTCAGTCCAGGGTTAATAGCCTTTTAGGTAAAATAGGTAAAACACCTTTAGTGTATAACCTATGTGTTGGCTTGAGGGAGTGAACAGCTACAGGTCAGGGATTGAGAGTATTTAGTGTCAGCAGAGTTTGGTTTTATAACAGGACATTTAAGAAACTGTTCAGCACCTCTGTCTCTTTTCTTTCAGGCGGATGAGGTAAACTCAAAAACACAAAGTGATCTCCTGATGGTCCAGGAGGAGTTTAAAAAGATGGAACTGGAAGCCAACAATGAGAAAATATCATTGGACCGTATCGTGTTGACGATGGAGACTCAGCTGGCTAACACATTGTGAGCATCGTCCGATCTGTAGTGGAGAAAAAAACAAGTTTACGATTAAAGTAGTACAGCTGAGAAGACAGGGGAACTCTTTCTTCAGATCTTCTTCAGCATCATCAGTGGTAGTGTTAAGGACTGGTCGGCAGATGTCTGAATAAAACAGGACAGTTTAATCAGCATTCTGAATCAGTGCACAAGCGTATATTATTAAAATATAAATATAAATTTAATTGCTTGTATCCATAGAAACCTAGACTTTTGTTAAAAAGCCTACACAAAAGTGTAGATGTCCTGATACCCACAATGAAGGATTTTAAACAGTAATATTTTAAATGTGATTAAGCCAAGATCAGGTGATGATCCATACAAAATTATGTTA
Organism: Platichthys flesus; assembly: GCF_949316205.1. NCBI lineage: Eukaryota > Metazoa > Chordata > Actinopteri > Pleuronectiformes > Pleuronectidae > Platichthys > Platichthys flesus. The sequence goes on along the minus strand of NC_084958.1, from coordinate 16,303,655 downwards.
CAAAACTTAAAGCTCATCATAATAAAGTATTTATTTACAAATAAAAAATCCTTTACTTTTACAGGTGTGCATGATGTGTTGTAAAATGTCATTTTACATTTTCTTATGCACCGTGCTGGTTGTGGCGTTTATCACTATCATTGGTAAAATATGAGGGCAATGCATTGTGGGTAAAAGTGTGATTCTTAATATTCAACAGTTAAATAACTAATGACAAATTTATTTTCTCTCCAGGGAAGATTTAAACCAGATGATGACGCTTGAGAAAAGTCTATGTGCTGAGATAGATGTTGCTGAAAAGACAGTTGCTCTCACAGAACACAATTGTGCAGCCATGAAGCAACGCATCCCTGAGATGATGGAGCTGGAGAAAACTGAGGAAGACCGGGTAACTTATGTTGGCCATATTTACATTTTTTACAATTTTCAGGAATGTAGCTTTTTTCCTGATGCAAAAGTTGTCAAAGTAAATGTTCTTTCTACTCTTATTACAGATTTCACAATTGAAAAGTCAAATTGAGGATGAAAGGCAAAAGAACAAGAAATTAAAAGAGAAAGTTACGACATTGCAGGAGGATATCGAGAGATCAGTAAGTATCGTCAGCAGCACTAAAAAGTCACGTCTCCTCATAACGCCACTGCTGCTCCTGCTACTTTCCTTATGTGTTTCCTGAGAGTTCATTGAGTAGAGCGAAGCATGCAACTGCCGACGTTGAGATTGGACTGTCACTGGAGCCATGCATGCTAATAACGTTTGAATCTATGGCACAGCAAGGTGTTTTGGGTAAGTGCATCCACTCAGTGGTGTACTGTATGCTATATTGTCCACAGAGACTTAATGGGGAGGAAGAGGTTTCCTGCATAGAAGAGCAGTTCCATTTGAAACGTAATGCTCTCGCAGCGCTCTGTAAAGAAAACATGGAGTGTGAGCAGAATGTTGAAGACTACAAGAGGAACATTTCCGAGAGGTACATTTGTCAAGGCCGGAACCGGTGGAGAAACATGCAGCATCTTTTATCTGATATCATTACAGCTGAGGGCCACGTGTTTGTTCACCATTACTTTACTGGGGGATTTTTTCTCAGTGAGGAAGCAGTGAAGCAGCTGCGCTCGCAGAGGGAGCAGATGCTCCAGAAAACCCTCGACAATGATGAGCGGTGGGAAAAGGCCAAGGAGGAGCTGACCCGAGTTGTCGCCCGGCACAGTGTCGCCCGGACTAAGCTGGAGGAGCAGAAGCAGCTCACCTTCGTGGGAGAGCAGAGGGCCAGGGTCAGTGACAACATGTGTACATGTCCTTGTGTGCACGGCACGAGTCACCATTGTATGGAAATGTGAGATGCTCGCTGCTTGTTACTCTGTGGCCTTTGTGTGCTCCACAGACGGAGATAGAAAACCTGAAGGAAGATCTGACAGGTCGGATAACTGTCCTGGAACTGCTGCAGGTGAATTCAACAGCCGCTTCACAGCCTTCACCATGAGGGAAAAGGTCCAGATAAAGTAGATCTTAGCGGATTTAACTAGATTTCTCCAAACTTATTCAGTTTTAAGCTTATAGTTACATAATGGAAGCATCATACAGTGTGTGTGTGTTAGGGCATACATGCACTGTACACAATATGTATGAAACAGTATCATTAAATGCAGAATCTTTTATGTTTCATAAAGGATGTTTAAATTCTTAGGTGTATTCAATTGCATATTATTTCCTCTTCTTGTTTTCAGCTACAGTTCATGTTATTATTAAATATGGATGATTACATTCTGCCTTGTATTTTTCTTTTGCATCAGGGTCAGTGTGCAGACGTCAGGGAGGCACTACAACGACAGACAAGGAGCTCAGAGCTAACCAACCAAAAACTTCACAATGATTTACAGGAAGCATCTTCAGCAACAAAAGCACTAGAGACAAAAGTTGAGGTACTACTAATAATTCGTCTTAGTCTGAAGATTCTTTTTTTAAAAGCAGAAATCTTTAAACTGTCTAATGCGATTCGTTATTTTTGGTTTTGTCAAGAAAATCAAAAAGGTGACAGAACATTTTGAGAAGATTCAGTACGAGCACAGGAATAGGTTACTGGACCTGGAGAGGGAGAAGAAACTCAGAGTGGACCTCTTGAGAGCCGCCCAGGTAAGAACAGTCCAACGGATGATTACATAAATCAGTTCTTCTGAAGTTGCTCAGTCAGGTTCATTCAGTAGAGCTCATTGAGCACCAAGCCACTCAAAGCTATTCGTCATGTCATTTTTTTCTTCATTGTTCAACAAAATAATCTCTTGCTCAGAGCAGTTTTCAGGCTTTCTTTTAATCAATTCTAATGTTCGTCTTTTCTTTACAGGATTTACACTCTGCAACTGTAAAGAGGTGTGAAGACACCCAGGGGAGGATCAGTGACCTTACGAAGAAGAGCGAAGAACACCAGGAGTCTTCGGATGAATTGGGAAAAATGGTTGCGAGCGTGCCCGAAGTCATCGAGGAACTCCAGTAAGAGGAAACACTCCAGAACAACCGTTTAGATTAAGGAAATGATCCCAACCACGGGAAAACGCTGTGTTTTTAAATGTGATGCTGTTACAAACACTTTTGAGGAGAGGAATAAACACTGTACTTAAATACTTAACTTAGCTTTTCTCTCAAAGATCTTAGTATTTCTTTGATGCTATTTTTTTCGGGAGGCTGGATGTTTCTTAAATACAAGTGTTATCTAAAGAGTAACAATAATAATACAAATGATCATTTTAGAGATATTTAGTTATATTCCTCTTTATGTTTGATTTCTCTTTCCAGAAGTGTGTTTGATGCGGTGGATTTCAGAAACAAATCAGCTGCTTTCATAATGAGCACCTTGCAGTCTGATATTAATAACTGCCAACGACAAACACAGCGATCCATGCAGACACACAGCGCTCACGTTACAGCGAGGAGAAGGGAAATGGAAGAAACCAAGGTAACACCCCAAAAAATGGTTGTCTCTATAACTCTCCCGGAAAACACACGCCTTCTTTTTTTTTGTGTCATATACTGTGAAGCTGTAAAACACATCTCATTGTTTATTTGTTTGTGGATTAGTGTCAGCACATTGCGTGTCACAATACTTCTCTTAAGATGCAGGGAGAAAAGAGCTGTGTGCAATTAAAATTACAAGCCATGGCCATCTTGTTTAAGTGCTTTTCGCACAAATGACAACTCACTGTTGTTATAGTCTTTTGTCTGGACGAATTTGATGATGCGTGTCGCGCTGAGAAGCTTTGCCTATTTTGTTACCTGTGGGCCGACACTTTCAAACGGCAATTTCCAGCGCACGCACACGGATCCCAATATCAAGTAAGCATATAATCAGGACTTTTCTGTATTGATGTCAAAAATGGGCTCTTGTGTACGTGAGAGTACTGTGCACAAAATGGCCTGTGTTTGAACACTCCCTTGTAAGAGAAACCCCTGTTTATGGTAGGTTTTCATCTGCAGGATTATCAGCCCCAGCCAGAGCCTCTTTGCTGATGGGGGTTTCACATGGCTTATCTAATGTGAAATCGCCATGTGGTATATAGTTTCATTAAACGGTGATCAAGAATGCATTAGTTCAAAACAAGAAAAGGCAATGGAGCTTAGGCCTGCCATGCATCCAAGTGCAGCAACTTTAAAGAAGTTGTTGGTGTGAGACAGTTTAAGAATTAGAAGTCTTCCTCATAGACAACTCCCATTAGCCAGATAAAAATTAGCCATGCAAAAAAGGGGGTTTAGTCTTTTCACTTGATGAAATAAGATGATACAACAACAATGCGCCGCAGCAAATACAAAGATCACAGTCAATCCTGAAGTTTCTAGAAGAAATTGGTCGCTGTAATCGTCGGTACCGATATAAAGATACACAAAATGTGCAAATTAGCATAACATAATAAGCTGTGTGCATTCGGAAATCAAGGGCCATGAAGCAGAATCTCCAGTACGAGATTTATGTAAACAAGCTGACCCCAATAAGCTCCTGTTGGATGCAGCCCCCCCCCCCCCCTTTAAAATGCAAACAGATACAGGTTCATAGAATTAACAGCCTGTTGTATTAAATACAACCTGCAGATGGTTAATTTTAAAGATACAAATACACGGTATATTGAAGTGGAGTGGTCAGCTCTATTAAAACCATACACACATCTGAGGGGACTTTCATACACGCATCTGTTTTTTGGATTTGATCGGGGGGCCTTGTCGCTCGGTGAGGACAAAGTAAACAATGCAAAATGCCGACGCAATCAGTTTCTTATGGGCAATGAAGTGTAATTTGTTCCATTTACACTTCACAACAGCGTCAGATGGGCTTTGTCAGTGCTGCACGGAGTAATTAAACCTGAAATCAATAGCAGGCATTTGTCATGTTTACAGCCCCTCTTTCTGCTGGGTTAAACTCATCACTTTAGTGCTGTTCTGTTTTACTGCAGAGACACACTTCATTATGTCTGCAGGTAGTGTTGGAGATATTCACCGATCACACATCCAGTACTTGGGAAAACGCGGATCAAATGAAAAGGCGGACACGCAGAGAGAGACACATGCTCACTGGGATTTATGTGCTTGAATTACCAGAGAGAAGAGTCCATTGTTTTATGTCTGGTATTTATATTAACAGCACGGATACAGAGTGCATGTATTATGTTGTGTGCACACATTGCAGATCAGTGGTTACACTAATGTTTCTTCTAAATGGCCTGTGTTATTCTACAGTATGGACTCTCCAGTTCGTTTTGATGTGTAAAAACTCTTCTTTTGGCGTCACGACAACAATGACCTGTGTGATCACCCATTATCTTTAGATGTGAGATGTACATCCTGCCAGTGAAGCTGTGGTCTCTGTATTTAAAGAGGGACGACGTGATTGCTCGCCAAAAGTGAAACCAAAGCATCTCTATCCCCCTCTGGTGGCTGGCTGCAGTATAGGTCATAAACCCTGCCTCCTCCGTATTAGTGGACGGGACCTGGACCGAATTAAAAAGTCAAAGTACACGTTTTTCACGAAGATGGTTTCTATCATTATACCGTAGCCAGTTCTTATCACACTAATGTCTATCCAAGTGTTCATTTCCCCATTTTTATTAGATGCTATAAAAAGCGGGTGAAACGTCACGGTTGGCAAATGAAAATAACTCTTGATTTGTCGAGTGCATGAATCGGTGGGACCAGGCTGCTGCGGCTCATTCCCCCCCATCGCCACGGTGCAGACTCTGGCTCCAAATGCACAAGATGGCAGCGTTGGTGTCCGGGATAATATGGCTTCATGTCTAGATAGTGAGAGCAAGGGGAGACACATTGTTAAAATAGTTATAATACTAACACAACACCATTAGTGAAAGTTGTAAAATGCAAATGACAGTGTGAAAGAACCCTGATTCCAGGCCTCGTACCTTTTTAGTGATTTATTGACAGTGAATGATGCACCAGTCAGATGCACCGGATCATTATCATTTAGTGGCTGATGCACATTACAGTAAATACAGCGTCTTCGTCGGTGTCAACATAGAACTCCATGTTTTCCCTGTGCGATGTATTCACTCAGTCCCAGCAGGTGACTCCAGCTCTCAGTGCCACAGTGATCCATGCAGTGAAGTGTCAAAACAGGAAGCAGGTATCAGATCGGTGCCCGGGGCTGCACTCGACCTCGTGCCTGCTTGTGTCCTTGTGGTTATTTATAGGCTATTATTAAAAATATTGTTTACCTTTAGTGTTTGACTTTCAACCTTTTGTTTTGTTGTCACGTGTTTGTGTGTGTGTAGGAAGCACTAAAAACTGCACTGGAGGAGAACCGGCAACTGGCAAGTGAGTATGAGGGTCTGAAGAAGATCCTCATGGAGGCCAGACACGAGGAGGTGTCAGCACTGAGCAACAAGAACCATGAACACAGATCTTTACATTATTACACACAGGTAATGTTTATTTAACCTATTTTTAGATTATTGTGTCCCTCTTTAAATAACTACTGATTTTACATATCTGCTGGTGAACCTCTTCTGTGTGTCCTCATGTTATTCTTCCAAGCTCTAGATAAGTCTTCTTTGCATGGTCAGTAATTTGAAGAAGGTTTCAGCCCTGGGAACCAGTGAGGAGGTTACTGCAGCAATCTAATAATGATTAGATAACTTGAGTGGAGGAGGATGATGGATGTGACATAATGTAATGATAACTATTTTGCCACCAAGGGGAGTACAGCAAGAGGTTGATGGTACATGCACATGCTATAACTTGTGGTTTTTCCTGATTACACTTTTTTTTTGGTGAGGTGTTCAGAGGTGAGACGTTTCATTGTCACCTTGTTACAAAGTGTGCTTAACACAGGAAGCTGTGAAGGATCAGAGGGAAACACGGCTGAAGCTCAGACAATGAACGTGTCTTCACTGCTGAAATAGCATCGCAGGTCTCGACTAGTTGAGGGAGAGCACTCGGCAGCATGTCACAGTTTGACTCTTTATCGTCTTTAACACTGTTTAACTGGAATAGAATTACACATGACAACCGTAACACCAGGAAGAAGGCACGCTGCTCCTGCGATGAAAAATACACATTATTTATTCCAAGAAATGACTAATACCTTTACTTGAGCAATTCTTCATCTAACTGCATGAATGTTATCAAGTGAAAAATGCATGCAAAAATAAAATCCTGTGGACAGGATTTTCCACGCTCGTGATCAAAGCCTGATTTTCTTTTTACTCTGGATTCAGCCTTCACCATTTTTATTTGTTTCAACTCTACACTTCTCCGGCAGCAGCAGCAGCCTCTCGGCAAGTGTTTCATGCCTAAATTTAGTTTTGTTTATAACAAGCTTACAATCAACAATGTCTCTGAAATGTAGAAGCGGGCCTATTACATTTAATCTGATTTATACAGGAACACTCAAGCACTCGTCTTTCCAATTATCCTTATAATGTTTGCATATATGTGTCCCAGTTAGCGCACACATTACACAATGTGATCGTCCTCGACAATTTAGTCTTAACGTTGTCAGGATCATTTGAGGAGAACAGAGCAGTGGTGCATGTGTGTGAGCTGCCTCATACCAGTCATTTCTGTCAGGTGTCTAATCTCTTCTATTATATTCAACTAAGGGACACAATCTTTTTAGTGTCCTTAAATTATCATCATGAGAGCAGGGATCTTAAAACAACCTCCAGCATGATTTCAAGACACTATATGACCCACAATGCCTAAAAAAAAGGTACAGACATGCAAAAAAAGAATATGTCAGATTCAAATGCAGGATTAAGTGTCCTGTCATAATATATTATGCTTATTTGTCCAAAGTGTTTAGATGGAAGGAATCTATTATTGTCATTTGGACTTTTCCAAACCGTAGTGACATAGCCTATAGTTAATATTCACATGTTAAGGTTCAGGTCATATTTCTGCTTCAAATGTTGAAATGATTAACTTTCTAAAAGTTGTCACATGGTAACAGTGTCAGTACTTATAACTTACTGTTAGTCAGTACATTTGCTCAGGCCCTGTGTGTACTTGTACTGTACTTGAGACTTTCAGGGATTTTGTGAATTTTATGCTGCTGCATTAATTCAATTATTAGTTGGCCTAGTTATTTGCTATTGTACAAACAGAGAATCTACAAATAACAGACATGAGTTTATAAGATATTATGAATTGGATTAGATTAAAGCAGGGAGAAAAAGTAAAATGCTACTTTTCATTAATGTATCATTAATAATAGTAATTGTCCAACAGCATAATACACAATATACTTGAACTTTAATAAAAGATGTTGCTACTTTGAAATACTTTGAAATGTATTCTATATTAATGATTATTGTCAACCAGGAAAGTTGTGACCCTAACAGTCATCAACAATTCTTCATAGGCATTAGGCACATACATGTACTTGTTAGTCATACCACATGATAACAGGTGGGAGAGCATAAACATATTACTTTAAAATATATATAGATTATAGTTTGCAGTTTTATTAGACCTGTATTTCAGATACAAATAGTTGTTTTCAGCCACAACAACCTATAAATCCTTTTATTGTTTGTTGTAGTAGGGTAATGTCCTATTTATTAATTATCTGAATAAGACCCACTTGTAATGTAAAATTAACAATTTAAAGAAAGGATACAAGGAAGTATTTGAAGTGAAATGAGGTTATGATTTCATCTAAATTCAACAAGTATCAATCAAATATGCAAAATCCTCCCTTTGTCAAAGAAAAAAAAAGGCTGATTAATTAGCATGTGATAACACTTGCCAGTACACAGCTCTTATAAACACCCCCTTGGATCTACTGTACATGTAAGCATTGCTTTGTTTATGTGGAGGCTTTCAGCTCTTAGCTTCTAACAGGGTACACACATAAAGTGCATTCTTGTTATTGTCTTTCCTCCAGGAGCTGATGACTGAGCTAATTCGCTTTAGTTTTCAATGCACTGGGGAACACATTGCCAAGCAATGATAAGCTTTGTAGGAAGAGTGGAGAGATGGAGGGGGAAGAAAAGCAACGGCATCTATCAGAATTTAAACCTCTTTGCTCGAAACTGTGTTCAAATAATAAAGCAAGCAGCATGTCTTTCCGAGAGACTAGGAATAATTTCTGGTTTCAGTGGGGGGTTCATGACTCTGTGTGTATGTGTAAAATATGTCTTGAGGGGATTGGTATAAAGTTAAACTGGGTGAAGTAGAAATATTTTACTCATCAGCTTTGCAGTCACAGAGTTTGCCTCGGCTAGAACAAAACTGCTGAAGCATTTAGAGAAAATTAACCCCCCATCCTGGCAGCCAGATGTGACTGGATTCTGATGAGTGCACACGAGTGGGCAGAGAAACCAAGAGACTGTGAAATTCCTGTCAGGCCCGTGTACTGCAGAATGGGCTATTGACTGCTTTCTCTATTCCCCTCCATCATTCTTCTTGAACACTGCCATTAATTTCCTCTCCTGCCTTACCAATTCCTTTTCTCTGCCTTCTCTCCCCCTAGCTCTCTTTGTTGCAGAAGAGGATGCACAAAGCTCTGGTGGAATACTTCAAACAACGCAGCCTCTACAGCCAGGCTGAACTGGACCGGTGCCAGGCGCTCTCTCAAGAGACCAACCAGAAAATAAAAACAGCCCAGGTATATTTCTACATATACATGTAAAGCAGGCAGGAAGGCTTCACAACGCGTCTCCATTCATTTACAAGACAAGCCCCTTTTCTTCAACTTTCACCCTGGTCTCTCACTACAGTAGCTTCTCGTTATGCCTGGTATTGTTTAAACCTCATCCGGCTCCTCCGTTGCCTTGTGTCTTCTTCACAAAGCTAAGGGCAGCGAGGCAAACAGCCACCGAGAATTCCACGCCCTCCCTTAAAGATGCCACTCTTACATTACAGTCTATACATTCACTCATGAGATCACAGACTGATGTGATGGATGATGTGTCTTGGAGAGGGCCCATGCAGTGACCCCATGTGTGGGGTTGGCTCTGCCTCTCTGGATGTCTCTATATACACACAACACATTGTGTTTGGTCACATCGCATTAACATCTGAGCCCGTTTTGCTGTTTAGCAGGGGGCAGTGTTTGACTCGTCTTTTTTCCCGGAGTGAGCGCGATGCAAATGGTGGATGTCTGTATTACAGCTCCTTTTCTTGCACACGAGGGGAATAACCTTCCGTCTGCCTTGCACACGAGCAGCAGCGTATCCTGCAAGGTTGAGAAGTAAGGATCTTCAATTAGAGGATAATCGGTGTCTAATCTGTGCTGTGACGTGAGATGAGGTCAAAGCGGACGGAGGGACAGTGATGAATCTTTATGAAATGTTCTGTCCGGCATTACAGCAGAGCCGGACGGCATGCACTCATTCTATGGATCCCTTTATCCCTTAAGTGTAGGGCATCGCAAACCTGTTGGCTAGCTGTATCTGTCAGTTAACTTTGTGTAAAATGTATATTTCATTTTTGTTTGTTATATAAAATTACAATTCATCTGCATTTATCAGATATGCTGGAGGTAAAATGGGCAAGAATCTGATTAGAGGTTTTCCAGGGTGAACCCAGGGCAAGGGCTATTAAGTGGCCTCCTCCTCAGCTCCTCTTCCTCTGGCTGCTGACATGAGTTTTTGATAGGTCTGGTCCAGACATTACAGGGAGCAGCCATGTCTCCGCAGCCCAGCCTCCAAAGGCCCCAGCAGATCACGGCTCAAGGCGGGGAGGAGTGGGGCACAGGGGGAGGAGCTATCACAGAGCTGCAGAGTGTGAAGGACAAAAGAGCTGGTGTATTCAAGCGCACCGCACCGTCACCCGTCACAGCTCAGCACAGGGTCCATCAGAGCAGGCAGCATTCACTTTAAAACTGGCTCCTCATGAGCAGCCCGGCTCAGGGTCTACACACACGGAGAAGAAAAACCTTTATGAGTAAAAAAGGGGGAAATTTATGAGTTTATGAGCACGCATAAACACGCAATCTGCATGATTGCCTAAATATTAAGACCTTGAATGTGATCCATAAATAAAATGCACTGCCGGTGAGAGTGCACGTTGTTTTTTGAGTCGGACAGAAGTTAACAGGGAGACGCAGACGGCGTATATGATGCACAGATGATCAGGATCAGGTGCCAGTTTATGAGAAAGACATGTAGAAACGTATAGAAACGATACCAGTTGTTACTGGAGTTAAACCAGGGTGAATCCTGATGAGGCCTGTGCTAATCCATCATGTCCACTTAACCCCACAAGCAGAACATAAGAGAGGTCAGGTTAGCGCTTTCACGGCTAAGGCGTGCTCGAATCAGAAGCCAAATGGCAGTTTACTCAAAAGTATCTTTAGGGGAGGAAGGCCTGGGGAACCCTCGGGTGGGTGGGTGGTAGTGGGTGGCGGGTGGGGGGTGGGGGGGAGTGGGAGTGGGGGGCGGCGGGCTGTCATCCCGTTACACTCCTGCCAGAACTGGCAGTTCAGCTTTGTGTTCTGCGAGTTTACACTAGGGATGGCATAATTGACAATGGCTAACAGCAGAGAGCAGTGCAGAGCCTTGTTGAATGGCCAGTAATGATTGGAGCAGACGCCCACTGCCCCAGTCCCGGGGGACAGTAATCCAAGATCCTGTTTCTGATATAATTGTTAGTCAGAGAATTTCTGCATGGCTAGTCCGGTTCAGATTCCCAAGCTGGTTGACAGTGCCAGGCAGTTTAATAGAAAAACTGGATGCTGAGGTTTTTAAAACAGAAGAGCACTGAACCTGGACATGGTTCACCAGGAGCCTCTTGTTCCCCTTCCACACAAAAATAAGAACAAGATGGTACTTTAGCTCTCACAATTGTTGGATGCACATGGACCCGGCGTTATTGCCACTTAACAAAAGCTACATTTTCTTAATTAGTCTCTTTTCGTTTGTGCTCATCCCCTTTTTCACACAGGAGGGGTTGTCAGGAGAAATTCAGCTCATCGCTGCCTTCCTGAAATCCCTGACAGATGACTCTACTACCACCGGTGATGCCGGGGTGAACAAACAAGCCGGTCCAGATGCCGCCAGATCGAATGAGTAGATGCCTTCAGTTCAAACAGCGGTGTAATTGGACATTCACCTGTACCAGACAACTTACTTACCCTAGCACGCTTCACTATCCCCCCCCTCTTTACTTGCAGCGAATCCATAACAATGAAACAGGTGACTTTCATGCTGCTGTCAGGACTGATCTAATTTTAGCTGGGTGAATGATTGCAATTGGCTTTGCCTCATCAGATAATTAATCTATGTCACCATTAATTGGAAAAGAGAATAATTACAGGCAGTGTTGACAGAAATTCTACGCTCCTCCAGATTCCGGGATCTAATTACAACTAGTGAAACCCTGTGACCTTAACTAGCACTTAGTACACCTTGACCACCTTGACCATGTCCAGGAAGACCAGTGTCTCCGGGAAGACCCCGCTTTTTTGTAATCGCGCCGCCCGCTCCTCGGCTCCCTTCACTCTCCCCCGCTCTCCGAAAGCTGTCTCCCTCAATCACTTTTCAATATTCAATCTTAATTTTGTGGAAGTTTAGCATTTTCAATGAGCTGGAGATGAATGATTAATGAATAAATTTAAATGCTTCATTTTGTCCATGGATCATTAGTTAAGTCCTTTGTGGGAAGGACCTGAGAAAGGAGTGAAAATTATTGAGACATTAGCCTGAAGCAATCCAGGGGTAAATAGTGTGCACAAAAGGATGTTGTGTGTGCACTATCCACTGGCTTTTCTAAAGAACCCTGGGGAAACACTGTTTTCAATTTGGAATCTTAACTGAATCACATTTAGTACTTGTAGAAAATTGATTTTTGTTTCATCATGTTTCTGCAATGTCATACTAATGGTAGACGGCCGCAGTGTCTGCTCCATATAGACTCACTCTATAGAAAAAGTTAAGAAGAAATGTCTCTGTATAAACAATACCTGTCTAAAAATGATCAAATTCAGGTATTTATATGTTTAGTCAAGAAGAATACATGATACATATAATCAATAATGATCACAAACATCTTGAAACAGTTAGTGATATTGATATTCTTTGTAATGTGCTGGTGTAAAGGTCGGTGCTTCCACACTGCTCTTTTTATCGCCCTTCTGTCGGGGTCTGGCTGATAGAGATGCTGTTGTCTGCTTGATGCCTCTCCCACTAGTGGAGACAGAAGGGGGCAGCATGGACAGCACAACCTTGGAGAGACATTATTGACTGCAACATGGTCCATTTATTTTACTTATCATCCTTCTATGACTGTAGCGTTTCATCTCAAATTAAGGATCATTATTATCTAGTCAATTGAAAATATAAACTTGAATTAAATGAGTGCATATTGTTGTTTCTCTAGCTTTGAAACTACAAATCCAACTTAATAGTAACATATTATGGCACATGCTACACTATATAATATTGTACAGTGACACGTGCTCTAACGTGATGCCTCATATCGACTACTCGCAAAGCTGTGCTGCTACGTCTCCACCAGCACCTTGAGGAGACAAATGTTCAGTCCGTCTCATATTCCTTACTGACTTTAAGGCGATATCTCAAAAAGAAGAGCCTCTTCAACACATTCATCTGCTCCCCTCGCATCCAATCAATCCCCTAAATAAATGAAACCGAGCCACAACTAGATGTCATCGCATTTATCTGCAGGCGTGCCTCAAAGTGGACACACCGTAATGCTGCTTTAAAAGAGGCCGACAGCTGAGATGTATTTTCTTTCATTTAATATATGCTGGTTTTTCGGGGTGATGAGAATGGAATTAACAGCGCAGGGGCCTCACTGTGTTGTTGTACTCTGCGATACATCAACGCCGCTTTAGATTTTTTGTAGTTTAGTATAAAAGCATATATTGTAAAAAAAAAAGCCATGTTGGGAGGATCTGATTTACAGGCAGCATGATTCTCAAACCCTGGCACCGCCACGCAGACGATGGGCCCGTTTCGTGTGGATCCACCCCAGCGATCACTCCTGATCGTCGAGGCGAAGCCAAGTGAATCAGAGCAGCGTTCTGACTCCTCGGGCAAACCCAAAATACGGTTTTGAGCTCTTTTTTTTTAAAAGCCGGCGAAATGGAGGTGTCCACTCAGAGCCGTCCCGTCTTTGTTCATGAGCAAGTGCAGAGTTGAGCCACGGAGCCGACAGAGACCAGGACAGAATGTGAGCGGAGAGAGAGGTGCCACTGTGTCTAAAATATCAATGAGGGAGATGCTGCCAGGTTTTGGATCACACTGGAGGGAGCAGCTCTCGTGTTGACATGGAGAGGACCAGGCAGTTCTACTCTGCTACATGGAGTGACCCTTAATATCTTTTATCACAGGGAGAATATATTTCTCTTTTGACTAAATCATTAAATAAACCTTATCGACTGTTTGTTCCCCTACATAATTCATACACCCTATTAGGGAGTGTGTTCCTTTAAAGTTTAGGTAACGACAGCATCTGTCACTCAGTCATACTGTACCGCTTAACAATACACTGGAACTGTGTTTGCCCAGGTGAGTCTTTAATGTGGGACTGCACAGAAAACATGCCAAACAAACCCATCAGTATAACAATACATGTTCCCTGTGTCTTCACGCCCGTTTGACTTCGAAAGATATTTATCTTAACAGGATAATAATTTGTGAAAGTCTCTGACATTTGTGGCTAGCTAGCATGATAATAAATCCATGGCTTGGAACATTTTTTAGTTAATTAGAGTCAATCAATCCAAACTTTTCTCACTTACCGGTGTGAAACCAGAGTATAATGAGCAGAAATCAGCATGGTGATTGGAAAACACAAATTACAGCTGTTAAAGAGAAACTCATCCACTTTTCTTCTGTTGATGCCAGTGCCTGCTGCGAGGATTTAAAATTAGCATGGCATCCCTTTAATGGATGTAGGGGGAATGTGCCCCTCTATAATTACAAAAAAAACCTCAAAGGCTAAAATAAGAGTGGTAAGTATTATTAAATGACGACTCTTTAAAAGGACATATTGGTCAGTTGACTGTTAAAACCCCCAAATGTGCCTGTATTTATTTATTTTCTGTTTTATTATGTGTGTTTGTTTCAATTAGAAAAATATCCACCTAAATCACAGAGGTTTTCTGCTCACATACACTATATGCTATTTATATGATATATTAGTAAAGTAGTTTCCCTGTTTATATGTATTATGAGGAAATGAAGTAACACAACATAATGGTGTGTGACCACGGCAGTGAGGTCCTCAGCACCGCTGCCTCACCGAGATCATGTGGCATATTAATGAACTTCCCTGATACACATATGGGACGGTCCTCCCAGTTAAAGCCTGTGTATCTCTCCCTGTGGTCAGGAGGACGTTCATATCATCCCTGACGTATCCCATGCACCTTACAGTCATGGTGTAATGAAGTGAGTAATAACCTGATGATGTTAACAGCGCCCTACAATAGGACCTTTATCTGATCTAGGCTCCCAGACGAGCCGGAGGACGTGACCCGGCTGCCGGCAGGTCTCGACGTATGTGTGACCTCACTGCTGGAAGTTCCTCTCCAGAGTTGTCGGGGAAAAGGCAGAGCTTATGTTGTCGAGCTCGTGTCGTCGAGGCTGGTAACAGCAGCTTGCCATTGTATTAATTATTGTCAGGGAATCCGAGGGGTGTAGATAATACAGAATGCACTGGTTGGTCCCATTTGTTTCACTTGTCAGTGGAGTGAATAATTGGGAGTGCTGACCATATTAGACACAGAGAATTTCTAAAAGATACGACTCAAACAGTGGCGGCACCAAAGTGGGGCTGGGAAATTAAAAAGCTTAATGTCGGAGAATTTCAAATCAGAATGGAAAACAGTTTGCTGGCTTACCACTGCCAAAGGAATTTACTCATGTTTAACTCCAAGAAACCTTCATTCCGATTCACAGTGAAATATATAGCTTAGAATTAATTACTGATATGAATTGACTAATTACTAAATTACAGAAATTATGCGTAGAAATGATACATAATTCTTCAGAAATAAAAAGTTAAAAACAAACTATATGTTGCTTTTCAGGTTTGTGTCACCCCAACTTTTCCTTACAGATCCGAGCCCATTGATTCATTTTGAGTAGAAGGGGTTTGCTAATACAATGGGGCTCATCTTGCAATTCTCCCAAGAAATAACTATCAGTCCTGCTACAGCAGCTCCAGCGTCCCTAGGTGACCGCGCCACTGAGCCCGTGCTCGCTCCATCGCACCCCACTCCACGCCTGCTGCCACCCTGAAGGTAGATGCATCACGCTGGGGAGACTGCGCAACAGCAGCCCCCTCTCCCTCCAGCCCCCCCCGAAACCTCTTCCAGAGGCGCGGTGGCCTCCTGCGGCCCCTCACACATCTACTGGTCTCCACTGCAGCCCCGGTCCCAACAGCCCTGACTCTCCCTCAGGTGAGTCTCTATACCACCTTCATGTCTCCTCCCACCTGAACCGCACAACTGGTATCCTTTTGTCATTTGAGAATGCCACACACACACGCACACACACACACAGACACACACAGACAGACACACACACATGCTCCTGTGCTCACTCTGGAGGGGACACCGCCTGTTCCTTTCTGCTCACCTCCCGGCTGCCGGCTGACTCTCTGAGCCGTGTCTGTGGTGGCTACGCCATGTGTGGGGATCTAGGGGGTTTAAAACAGCAGGCCTCCCATACTCCCTGAATGGCAAATATAAGTGCCTCCAATTTGTTACACAGTGGACGCTTTATGAATCATCTCTGGCTAAGTTTGATCTGAGATGACAAGCACGCGCTAATCACTCCTAGGATCAAGATATATGTCCAAAAAAAGAAAAATTAATCAAGTTAACAGGTGACTGCACCGTTCGGAACTCCAAATTCATCACGATCAAGCAGGAGACGCTATTAGAAATGTTGAAATGTTAGAGGTATTGCACTTTATATAAATTAAACCTGTGCTGCAAGTTAACTCGTTTGCTCCTCTCGTGTTGAATCTACCCTCGGGATGTGATAAACTGAAATAACCAGTTACAGGGACAGTTCACTGGGACCCTCACACAGGAATCCACAAATCAAAACACTGGGTAGTGACATCACATGACAGTATCTTCTATCACATAACTGTAAAATTCAGGGAGACAGAATAAAAGTGGTCCTGCTTGTGTTTGAGACAAACTGGGATGTGTGTATGGGGGGTGTGGGTGTGGGTGGGGTGGGGGGGTATTTATATATTTGATTGCAACTGCTGAAAGCTTTTTAATTCAGTATTTACTATAATCCCTGGTTTGCATTAATTTTCTATTTCCTAACGTCTTATTTCAGAGGCTCCTTACAGCATTTTCTGTTGTCTCTCTTTTAATACATATATTTTTATACGACCACATTTTCACTAAAACACAAATTACAACTTTCACTTTATAGGTCGCTTTACCACACCGCTCTTAGTTAACAAAATATTTTTTACAAACAAGATGATATCGCCCCTCTCCATGATATTAATATGATATGTTCTCTGATCTGTAAACAGCTGGTTATCTTGCTTTTCCACGATAAGGAAAAGTGCTGAGGATTTACGCTCGGTGAGCACATTTGGGCTGAATCTTTCACACGTCACAAATTGCAGATGGGAAGCAGTGATCTTGAACAGCCGATCACATTTCCGTGACCATCTGACACCTTCCATTTAGGAAAATAATACTTTCTATCTTAGCATACCCCCTCTGCAGCAGCCAGCAAAAATAGGAATTATGCCTGGTAGACTTTGGTATTCACAACTTCGGAGCTTCTCTTTTTGTTTTGTGTCACTGCTCTGATTAGATTGAATGTTCACTATTTAATCGGTGTATTCAGGGCCACAAAAACATTGGTTCTGTTGTTTGGCTTTATTTTTTTCCGTGTTATCATACACAGTGTTATGAAGAATGGGGAAAATGTGCCATGCTGCAAGCGTCACAAAGAAAGTTGTGTTTTAGCTGAGGTTAAAAACAGGAGCTTATTATACCACCGGACCTGATAATGTGAGTGAACTGCAGTTTTTTTTACAATCTCGAGCCACTTTCCTTATTTACTCTTTACAATCTTCACCTCTCATGTTCCCGTGATATTAAGGACCCAAGGAAAAAAAGAGATGTAAAGACTTTTTCCTTTTTTTTTACCCATGGAGGTAGATGTGGTATCTGAGTAATATGACAGATAAATATGAGTCGGGTTAACTGGTACAGAGAGTTGTAAATCACTGTAGTGTGATTCTTTGTCTCAAAGGGTTTAATTAGTCTCGAAATTCTTCTCTTATCTGATGACCCCCCCCCCTCTTCTCCTCCTTCTCCTCCTCCTCCCCCTCCTCCTCCTCCTCCTCCTCCTCCTCTTGCACACTGCAACAACTTACAACCATAAACGCCCTGCAATCTGAAGACCAGTGGCCTCGGGAGACTGAGTTGCTACAAAGAGCTGAAAGAGTTGGAAATGGTCATTTTATTGCGTTGGAATAGCTCGCTCGAGACTTGGGTAATGTAGTGCTGGCGCGGGGCTGGTAACGATAACAGTGTGCGACTGCAGGGAAACTATACTGTACCGAACTGGAGTGACACGTGGCTCCAGTACGAGGCCACGCGATTTGACAATGACGATGATATCGAACAACAATGCCAACTTGCTCTCCTCCTGGTTTCAAACCACTAATTAATTACGAATCTCTCCTTGAGTGACGATGAGGGTTTGAGGATGCAGTGCACAGATGTAATCAGTCGTCTCTCACACCCACACACACACACACACACACACACACACGGTGTAGGACGACTCTGTGCAGGATATGCACAGCCTTGTCAAACACCCCCCAACACTCAAAACATGGTTCTGGTCCCTTCTATTACAAACGCTGCCTATATATATATATGTGGCCTGTTATTGCTTCAAGCATAGCATGGTGTTGCTCTATTTCATAGTACATGAACAAACCCATTTATCCTTATCTGTCATTTCATAACTTGTGAGGTATCTGTCACTTCTGGTCCCGCGGGAGTTCTGCGTGAAAGTTTTTTTCCTTTAAGCTCTATATTTAATTGACAGTTTATAAGTCATTCATGTACATAGCCGACTTTGATTGGACTTATGCGTGGATGTTATGTTTGGTTGTTTCGAGCCAGCTACAGGAAGCGTGGACCTCCTAATGATCAGGGTTGCATTACCTGATTATTTATGTACAGGGTCAGAGGGCAGATGGCGTCTATAGAGGTCTTTGTATGCAAGTTTAAAATGTTCTGGATTAAATTGTCCTCTGAGAGCACCTGTAGACATCTGAGAGGAGCTTATATACATGTGGTGGAGGTAAATACAGTAACTAGGCTTATAATAGAGGACTGATACTGTAGAGTGGCTCAGAGTTGATTGTTTACAGCCTGTTTGTGATGTAATGAGGTCAAGTGGACATTCACATGTGACAAAGAGGAATCTCCTTTAGTTTCTTTTTTTTTACCACGTCTTGTAAAGTTAGCCGGGGATTTGTCCGAGGAAATGTGCAGGTAGGTGGAATCTGAATATGCAGCACACCTCGGTGCACTGATGGGTGTTGTATTAGGTTTCAGGTCCTTTGTGTTTCCCGGCCTGCAGCTGGGCCTGCAGGTAGGGAAACAATTAACTGACCAGACAAAATAAAGAAAACAGTGAATAATGTGTTTCAACTTTTTTTTTTTTACATAACTTCCCAATACTGAAGTTGTGTGTTGTTGTGTAGTCGGCCTGTGTGCTTTTCACACACGTGGAGGTAAAGGGAGGTGTTATATATATATATTCTCCTTTAATTCAACAAATAGTAAGGACATGATGGTTTGCACGGTATTTATAATAACACATGCACAACTTGAGTTTGTGTCAGAGCACCTTCTTTTGAAGGACTAGCAGGAGCAGAATGAGATGAGGGGTTATTTTGGCGATGGAGATTAAGGCAGGGGCTTTTTGTCATTTGTGCGAGACAAGCCATTCATCCATCCAGTTCACAGCCAAAAAAAGGCTGGTCCCAGAAATTAGCAGTTTCAGCTCAGCAGCAAAGTCGTCGGGCTGTGAAGGCAGAGAGAAATTGACTAATTAGCAATGCGCACTAAAACTTGACGGTTCTCTCTATAACAGCGAGGGAAAGACTCGGTTTTTCTCCCCCTTTCTCCTTTTCTTTCTTCCATAGATGTTTGAAATCGCAGTCATTTACGCTCGACAGTTTTTACAATAGCCTTGAGCCATAATTTTGCGAGTCTCTCCAGCATCCATACCCCTGCATGGTCTCTCTCCACCGGCCATGCACGACCGTTTCTCTCCCCAACCGTGGATTTCCTATTACTCTCGTTACGACTCACTGAGCCCCAGGCCCAAGGATAATGATGTGTTGTTTCTTGGTAGCATAATTTGTCACACGTATATTTCTTCTTCTTCTTCTCTTGCAGAAAGCACAGCTCCCTCTCACACACTCACACACTTCTTGTTAATTCAGAAGAACAAATGATCAACGTCAACAAAATAAGCTGAAATTGTGACTTTATGAGTTGGATTCAATGGTTATTCTGAGACGCCACCGACCGTAGACTTTGAAGGAAAAGGAGGACATTTCTTTTTTCCTTTTTCTTTTTTTTTTCTACAAAAACAAAAAGGAGAACAAAGGAGAAATCAAGTGAGATTATTTTTGGGAACCCGAAGCTTTACTTTCTGTTTTTTCCCTGTGGCGAAGAGCTGAAGTCAGGTAAGTTTTGGAAAGCTGCTCACATCGTTTAGTTGTGACAGGCGCGTTTTACTGGCACGGCTTGTGTCAAGTTTGCGCACATTACGCACATAGAAAAATAGCCTTTTCTGTGCAGCACGACAAACACTGGCTGGAGACTGCACGTCGCGTTTAACTTTAGCCCGAAGCTGCATCTCGGGGAAGATTCGTTCATACTCACGTAGCCGCGTAACTCGGGCAGACTAACGGCGAAACGCACCCGCGCTGCCGGATGGCTCTCGGCGGATTTCGTGGAGAGCCAACTAATTGCTTTTGTATGAATCTGTGCGATGTGTAATGTCCTCGTCGCGGGGGTGTGCGGCAGGGTGGCAGAATGGATTGAGTGTTCGCTGGATGCTGCGTGTTCTCCGTCCACTGTGGCGGCTGCCTCTCTCCGTTCTCTCTCCACCCCACGATCCGGCAACTTCAGCCGCGTAACCGCGCCGCAGCACCTCCCGGTCCCCCGGTCGTGTTTTGACAGCGCCCCTCGCCGCCTCCCAGCCTCCATTTAGAGCCCCTCAGTCTCGGCTTTTTTGAGAATGAGTAGGAGCGGAGCGCCGTGGGAACTACTGCGTTTTTGTTTGCTGCTTTACGACCGGAGCGCAAAGTTGAGGGCGACCCGGTGCCGCGTCGGACGCAGGATCGCCGCCGGCCGCCGCGGCGTGGACCCCCGCGACCCGCTCCACAACTTATTCAATCAAGAGGGAATCGTCTCCCATTGGGATAGTGTGGGGGGGTCCGTGGGGCTGCTGCGTGTGTTGTGCAAATAAATGACCTGAGGTAAATGGCTTGCATGGTTTATTTGTTGCCTAGGTGGCGTTCACAGACAGGAAGTCATGTCCAGATCGGGTGATAGAACATCCACCTTTGACCCAACACACAGTGACACCCTGCTGCACGGGCTCAACCTCCTGTGGAGGAAGCAGCTTTTCTGTGATGTGACTCTCACTGCCCAGGGACAACAGTTCCACTGCCACAAAGCCGTGCTGGCGTCCTGCTCCCAGTACTTCAGATCCCTCTTCTCCTCCCATAATGTGATCAACAACGAGCGGAGCAAAGGGGACCAGGGCAGCAGTGGGACCCCCTCATCCTCTCCTGATGACAAGCTGGTGACCCCCAGCGCCAGGCCCATCAACAACCTGGTGCTCCAGGGCTGCTCCTCCGTTGGACTGCGATTAGTGCTGGAGTACCTCTACACTGCCAACGTGACTCTTTCCCTGGACACAGTGGAAGAGGTGCTGTCAGTGAGCAAGATCCTCAACATCCCCCAGATCACTAAGCTCAGCGTGCAGTTCCTCAACGACCAGATCTCCGTGCAGAACTACAAGCAGATCTGCAAGATCGCTGCACTGCACGGACTGGACGAGACCAAGAAGCTGGCCAACAAGTACCTGGTGGAGGATGTGCTCCTGCTGAACTTTGAGGAGATGTGCGCCATGCTGGATGCTCTGCCACCCCCAGTTGAGTCTGAGCTGGCCCTCTTCCAGATGTCAGTCCTCTGGCTGGAGCATGACCGGGAGACTCGCATGCACTATGCCCCAGACCTCATGAAGAGGCTGCGCTTCGCCCTCATACCTGCCCCAGAGCTGGTGGAGAGGGTGCAGTCTGTTGACTTCATGAGGAGTGACCCGGTGTGCCAGAAACTACTCATGGATGCCATGAACTACCACCTGATGCCCTTCAGGCAGCACTGCAGGCAGACCCTGTCCAGCAGGTGAGCACGACCCACACACACACACACACACACACACACTCACACACTTTCACACACACACACAAACACAAATGTCTCCTACTTGTTAAATTTGAACAAATTACATTTCCCACTCATGTCGAGGTTTGGTCCTGCTGCCTGTGTGGGTCAGAGGTGTGGGGTCTGAGGCCCAGGTAATGAGACCTGTTAAGGGGTTTTCCTGTTAAAGACTGCCAGCTGTCAGGAGGGGGGGGGGGGTCTACTCTGTGCTGCACTGTACCCATGATTACAAGGTTACCTTATGTTTTAGCGAGGGAAAGACAACTCTTTTATTTCCTAACACATCTGTGTAATTGCTCTCCAATCAGTGTAGACAAGATGCAGCAAACTAGACAAAGGTAATGTAATATGATTTGTGGCAACTCTCATGAATCCAATTTGAAGCGATATAATTAGATTGTTACCAGAATGACATGGTAATTACATAACGGTTCTGATGCAAGTGCAGTGATACCCTGTCACCGGTATGAGAAGAATAATGCAGTCAAATGGGATTCGGTGCACGTGGATGTGTTTTTATATTTTGGGGAAATGCAGCATCGATTTTCATTGAGAGTTAATCGGGTGAAGCTCCTTCTTCAGGTGAGGTGCACGTGGTGAGGTGCACGTGTCTCACAGGAATAGGCCAAGTGGCACAGTTTGCTCCCACGTCTGTCCTGATCAGCACTTCCAGGGGCCGGTGTGTTGTCGCTAAGTTGATTGATTGACGGTGCTGGTGTCAGATTCAGTTTACAGAGCTGAGTTAGAGGCTGAACATGTTTTAGGAGCTTCGATATTCAAATATTTAAATCCCTGTGTGTGTATAAAGGAGGAAAAATAGAGCTTAGGCATCAGAGAACGGAAACTCGACGATCCAACATTTGCACGATAAATCTATCATTTCTGTTCCTACATTATCCCAATAACATATCTATTCCCACATATGGACCCAAATGAGCAGGGAATCAGGAATCCTCATAATTAGTTTCACATGCCACTGTTTCTCCCCTCTCAATTAATCACTATTATCTATGTCCAGGGGCTCATTTGCATATGAATAACCCCCAAACACTTCCGAGTGGGCCAGTGGCGGGGAGAACGTACCGAGACAATGGCGATCCACCCAAGCATAAAAAAGTAAAATATGAAAAAGGGGGAAAAGGTGCCTGAATATAAAGGCCAGCTACTCTTAATCTATTCACCGTATATTGTGATTAATCGGGAGATTTGTGTTGAAATCCATTCGGAGGCAGATAGTGGTCATTAATGCGGAGTAAAGTGTGCAGCTCTGAGGTTATATATCATACACAAACAGCAGGAAATATCTCACGACTGGCTCAGCCATGTCACATGAATCAGCGCAGCCAATGAAAGGGAGACATTGTATAGGCAGGTTTATCCACTCAATTGCGCTTCTTTGGCCTCCAGCATGGCACCCTGCAGGATCGTCCTCGCTTCACAGCTAATTGAAAAGATATCTTTAGAGTACAATAACCGTTCAATAAAACATCAAAAGGAGGAGGGCGCCGTGGAGCCATTTTTTTTTTTGTTAATTATAATGAACGTGGCCACGCATTGCCTCATAGTAGTCTCAACTTCTGTACTCGTACAGGAGACATTCAGGTACTGATATTAATTTACCCATGCATTTAGTTTTATTTCACTCACTGATTAATTCATTCACACACTGAGCGACTGCAAAGTGAAAGATCAAAATACGCAGGGGCGAGAACGGTTTATACTGTCGGTGTAATTATGTAAATAGAGAAATGAAAAGGTGTCCAGGTGCTGGTTGTGTTTATTTTACCCTTTGGATGTTTAATTTCAAGGCTTCATACCTGTTCTGTTCTTTGTTTCCTTCCCCTTTGTCAACACACCCACACTCTTGACTTTACAGAATCCGTTCCAATAAGCGACTGCTGTTACTGGTGGGTGGCTTGCCTCCTGGACCCGATCGTCTCCCCAGCAATTTGGTCCAGTATTATGACGACGAGAAAAAGACATGGAAGATCCTCACAAGTGAGTGGCAAAAAAGGCTCGGCTGCCTCTTTCTCTTTTCACCTGGGGCATCTTGTGTTAGTGGATTTTTATGATGAGAAATAGTTGTTCCTATGGATGACTTTAACACAGGTTAATTTCCAGGGAAAATGAGGGGAAGGAGTTCCCTAAATCCTTCAGGTAATAATGTATCACTATCACTTTTAATATAAGTTTTGAATCAGAGCGTGACTTTACAGCACTGTGGCGCTTCATGCCCGGTTTCCCTTGTTTTTGCTGAAATATGCTGCCAGGATGCATGATGAGATTTACTTGAATCTAATGATCTATTGTGGCAGAGGGAGGAAGCATAATGAATGGCGTCTTCCTGCCCCAGCATTTAAATGTAGCTGGATCATTCGCATATTGCTCAATGCATAACGTTGACTTACTCCCATCCATACTAATACACTGAAGGGAATTAACCTGTTGACCTGGTGTCACTATCGATGTGGGGGTTTATATCAGGTAAAGCAAAATGCCAACCGATAAGGTCAGGGAGACAGCAGCTGCAACGTTTATACAAACAAGTCAATAGATGGATGATTTTAATTGACTAAACAAAAAATGATAACAGTAATAAAAGGAAATAAAGACGTATCCCGTGACCTGTGGGGATTTATACCACGATACAGTTTGCAATATTGATTTCACGATTTCTTAATGAAAGCAAGTTGTCACCATTTCACGAATAAACTGTTGTATTGAACGAAATGTGGGCGTCTCCGGAGACCATATGTGAAGTGGCTTCAGAGACACGTCCCTCCAGCTCGGTGCCATGCTCTTTCTCCTCTCTGTCTTCCCTGACCTTTTAAGGCTCACCACTACACTATATCGTTGCCATGTTGCAAAAGGTCACGGAAGAGCTAATGGGAAACCATATCTGTCCTTTGTATCATCTGGACATATCGAGTGTTTGTCCTTTTGTTTTGGTTGCAGCCGTAGCTCAGCAGCGTCTCCCCATCCGTACACATTAGCCATGGGTCTGTCTCCTGTCAGCTCGGCACGGTGCGGTTTATATTCTCCCTCCATGGTACGAGTTCTAAATTCAGGTGTGACAATTCTGTGGCCGGCTCTTAATTCCACGCAACAGCTTGGTTTCTTCTTGTGCTTGAATCATAGCGTTTGCTGGCAGTCGTCTGTGACTTCTTTCTTTTTTTCTCGAGCTCATGTTTGTCTAAATCTTTCAGGGAGGCATGCATACACCACAGCCTGAAGCTCACTGGTGTTTATACTGTCATTTTCTCATTAAACTCGCACTCCTGGGTATAAACTGCACCAAGCGAAAGGTCAACAGGGATTTCCATCACTCAAAACAAAAAAGTTAACACTCAAATGGTCCGTGGCCAAGTGGAAGGACGAAACTGCAAAATCATCCCTTAACACATCAGTGACCATCTGATGTAGCCTCCACACAATGGATGTGGAATAGAAGATTATTAACATTCAATCATAACTTTTCAATGAGGCGAAACCTGAGAGGGACAGCCTTTGATTAAGACATTCATCAACACAATTTGGGGGGAAATCTGATCCCTCTTGTCGTGTCAGATATGTGTGTGCTGCTCGCTGATTCCAGTGCAAAGTTTGCCATCTAGTGTACCCACAGCAGCGTGGACAAAACACGAGACAAAGGCAGACACCGGCTCAGCCACAATGCCAGACTGCTCCCCTCCTCGTCTCCTTTTTAAAATAACCTGATATTAAAATGTCACACTATACGGAAATGGACCCCATCCACGCAGCGTGGCCCCAGAACAAAGGAATTCAGCTCAGTGGGATGCAATTGTGATGGTGGGGAAGGCACGTCACAGCTCGAGCAGCAGTGGTGCATTAGCTGTGGAGTCATTCATGCGACCCCGAATGTGCCTCTATGCAGAGGTTTCTGACTCCCTCTAGTGAGCCCTGGAGCTCACTGTAGACTGGAGTGATGGCGTCCATCTCGTGGAGGACGTGCTCATCCTGCCCTCCCATGGCTGCTCACCTCTGGGGCGAGCGGAGGATTCAGGGGAGAGGGGACAAAGATGCAGCAGGATTTCACTCTCTTTCTGTCTGAGAGGTGATAATGAATTCAAGCCTTTTTTATTGTTTGCACTACACTCGGCTGCTACAGTGGACGACAGCTATTATAGCCTGTAATTCTCCCCCTGTTAACCTGGATCTGTGGCACCTGTAGAAGCCAAATCCTCCAACAGTCAATGCTGCGACATACTGTACAGCTATAATCTTCTTTCCACCCGGGGTGCGGGATGATTTCTAGTACGAGTACAAGTCACTAGACATCAAATAAAAAGCCGCTCATCCGTGTCCTATATACTGCTGACGGAATGATAATGTAAATAGCATGTAAGGGAATCTGGCACTCACATGGCACTTGTCTTTGAGGTGCACTGGAGGCAGGCAAACTAATCCCCCCTATTCAAGATAAATCTGTGTTTAGTGTATGTAGTATTAGTTCTCAGCCGAGACCCCCCCCCCCCCCCTGCAGAGGGGGGACCGGCACATGTCAGCCCGCCCGAGTGAGATCGCAGGGAGAGACCACTAGGAAAGAAATGAGATTCAAGGCTGTCTAATTTTGCTGCAACTGTGATCCATCAGGCGGTGGGGAGGTGACAGTGGAAATGACTGATGGAGACAGACAGGTGGGCTTTAACATTCCACTGATTTGTGCTCGGAAAGCACCGGGCCTGAGATTTATTGAGTGAACACGATCATGTTCATTATGACTGTCACCTCAGACCATTTCTCCACATCTCAATGGGGTCACTTCAGCAAAAAAAAAAAAATACAAAATATAAAAATAGATGGAGGAGAGGAGTGTGTGTGTGTGTGTGTGTGGGGGGGGGGGGGTCACACAAAATCATACACATATGATGGGGATATCCTGTTTGAGGCGTCCTACTGTCTCTGTGGGCTCATAACAGATAGATAGACAGATAGATAGACAGATAGACAGACAGATAGATTGACAGATAGATAGACAGATAGATTGACAGACAGATAGATAGATAGACAGATAGATGGACAGATAGATAGACAGGTAGATAGATATTGTGATAACAAACAGTCGCCTCTTCGCTCTGCCTCATACTTTGATTTGTTCCAGTTTCAGAGTCAACAGGTTTGATTCCCCACATGAAATTCCTCCGTACAGCTGAATGAAAAATCTTGACTTTCCCCACAAGTTGGCAGTTTATTAGGTACACCTAGTTTAAACTGACGCTGACAACCCAACAGTCCTGCAGTAAATCCTCCTTCATAAAGCTTTCGCTGTCCACTTTTCATCACAATTGTTTTGGAGGTGTGTGCTCATTCAAAATGACTGTAAAGTGGAATCGGCAGCTTTCCCCCAAAAAAACTGCTTCAGTTACAAACTAAACATTATAACCGTCATTAAAGGTTGGATTTATTGCAGGACTGTTGTGTTACACTCCATAACTTTTAGCATTGTTTACTAATAAACTGACAACTGCTTGTATTTGCGTTTGTGAGACATGAATCTTAAATGGTCAAAGAGGCTGAAGTGCTTGAATTAAAACAGTTTGAATTTATGGTCTACTTTATACAAATTAAACCAGGTGTTATTGAGCTATAAGTTTATTTATTTTAGGACTAGGGGTTAGCGACATTTTGACTTTAATAGGATTTAGCATAGTTTGTATATATATTTTTTAATAGTACATCTATGAAAAATGATATAAGAATCCTGATGCAAACCATCAAAGGGAGACCAAATAAGGTTTGAACCTTAGCTTGCAATCTGCTCGCCACTGACCTGTATCCCCCTCATTCCGTGTCTGACTCCTTTTATTTTTGTGTCTGGTCTAGTAATGCCTTACAACAGCGCCCATCACTGCGTGGTGGAGGTGGAGAACTTCCTGCTGCTGATGGGTGGAGAGGACCAGTGGAACCCCAACGGTACTGAAACGCAATGTCTGGCTGTCACATGTCCAATTTGTAAAGAGCGCTCTGAGCCGGCGTATCTGATCCATCGGAGCTGGTGTAGAACTTTCACAGAGTTTCAAACACTCATCCTGTAGAGGCAGATCAGCTCTGAATAGACAAACAACACTTTAATCAGTTCTTACAATGCTACAATAATAACAGATGGAATTAAGACTGAAATATTTTTTTTTAAATGGCGGTAACATATAACAGGATAATGAAAATTAGATCTCTGTTATCTTATTATTCTTGTTCCACCAGTTCTCATGATAATACAACAGAACAGTAGCAGTGTACTACGCATGGTGAAATCAGTGGAGTTTATTTAGCACTAAAAGTCAACACACTACCACAGCACCATAATAGATAATATCAGACTTTTTGAAGGACACCAGATCACTGAATGATTTGAATCACAATCCTTCAGTTGTTTAACTTGTTTGACACACACACACACACTAACACAGAAAGTCAGCACGTGTGGGAGGTGATTTTCAGATAGTGTGTTTATTTTTAAATGAAGACGTGCAGAGTAACAGTTGTGCATTTCCTTGGTATGTAACAGAGACTTTGGGAAAGACCTAGCTAGTTGGATGTGAGCAGGGCCGTATTATGCTAAAACTTTATTTTCCCGTAAAGTTTTATTGATCTTGGTTTGGATGTTATTTTGCAGGAAAGCACAGCACTAACTTCGTCAGCCGCTATGATCCCAGATTCAACAGCTGGATACAGTTGCCCCCCATGCAGGAGAGGTGAGCCTTTTGTAATACATCATTTTCATTCATACATTCATTTAAATCGCTTTATATGTTATTTTTTATGGCTTTTTATTGCTTATGGATAAGTGCGTTGTTCAAATGTACTCGATTGATGTTTTCCAAAAGGCAATATACAGTAAACGTAACATCTGGTGATGCAGAACTTTCAGGGGGCTTCACAAATATTATTGTTTGTGAATCAACATGTCGCCACACGCTATATACTCAAATTATCAATACATCTATGGTATTTAAAATTAGGTTAATCTTTCAGAAATTCTAATAATAAATAAGAATGATAGACAGTAGAGCAGATAAGTCCACTAAGGCCCAATAGCCCCCTTGCAATCGAGCTCCACCAAATTACACACACTCTTTGATATCCGCTCCCTGAATACACCTGAATTCTTTTATCAAGATCTACGAATTATTTCCTGGGAAATTATTGAAAATTTCGAAAAATGTCCCATCTTGCAAAGTTCCCTGATCTGGATTCAGACCAAAATTCAATAGCTTCCAGAACCATACCACATCCTTCCATCAAGTTTCATGATAATCCATCCAGCATACGTCAATCTTCAATCGATGTACTGTATTGAATTGAAAGAAAGAGCCTCAGTTTTCATCTCTTTCCTGAATAATTTCCTCCTTCCGCAAAAAAAACACAAACTACAACATCCTACCATGAATCTTGTCAATGTCGTTTTAACGATGTTGTCTGGTTGACCCCCCCCCCCCCTCAGGAGAGCCAGCTTCTTCGCCTGCCGCCTGGAGAAGCACCTGTACGTGATCGGCGGTCGGAATGAGACGGGCTACCTCTCCAGCGTGGAGTCCTACAACCTGGAGACCAATGAGTGGAACTACGTGTCGTCCCTGCCGCAGCCTCTGGCCGCCCATGCAGGATCGGTACACAACGGCAAGATCTACATATCAGGTTAGGAGAGAGGCTGCCACTCACTCCCTGTTATCCTGTCGTCCTTTCAAAAGAGGGACCTGGTTTTCTTGAAAAACACAAATACATCTGCCGAATTTATTATGTACTTTATTTTATCTTATTTATTTATTTAAGCAGTAACAAGCTCGGAGGCAGTGCTGCTCGGTTATTGTGCTCGTTTTTTATGTCATAAAAAAACCTCTTGTAATCTCTGTTCATTTCACTGGCATCTATTAAGTGATGAGAGAAAGCCAACAAGCTTCTCTGTAACCGGATGTAACTGTGAAATATTAGAAGTATACAAAGAAAACTAGTTTATAAGTTAAAGATAATATTTGATATATTTCAACATGGAAACCCTGATAATTACTAGGTTCAATAATACATCAATATATTTTTGTATATATCTATCTACATATATATATATATATCCTAGACCCATGTACCAAGCCATGTCCGTCGGG
The DNA here is from genome assembly GCF_949316205.1 of Platichthys flesus. NCBI lineage: Eukaryota > Metazoa > Chordata > Actinopteri > Pleuronectiformes > Pleuronectidae > Platichthys > Platichthys flesus. Next base: position 16,273,603 of record NC_084958.1, on the reverse strand, counting down.
TCCAATGTAGTACTTACTGTGTTACATAAGCAGCCATGAGTGTGTACTTACAGTATTTATTTCGACTCAGTATTGAAGGCGTAATGCCCTGTTTACTCGTTGCAGGAGGAGTACACAATGGGGAGTATGTGTCCTGGCTCTACTGTTATGACCCCGTAATGGACGTGTGGGCCAGGAAACAGGATATGAACACAAAGCGAGCTATTCATGCCCTAGCGGGAATGAACGACCGCCTGTACGCTATTGGTGGAAACCATTTGAAAGGTAAGTGCTCAAGCGTTTCAGTAAATTAACAGAAAACAGGTCAGGGTTCATTTTTCCTTTTTCGAAACTGTACAAAAGAGATGCTGTCTTTATGATCAGTTTGATTATAAAACACTCTGAGTCTACTAGTAATGAAATATTGATAAAACTTCCCCTCCGATTTTGGCACATGGGAAAAGCTTGAAGCTCACAGATTTAATCAAACAGATCTCAGGGACCCCGGGAGACGACAGAAAGAAAAATGTTTTGGGGCTGAACCATGTGTTCATGCTTTCACCTGTATTTAACTGTATATAGTGGCTGTCATGTTACATCTATTACGATTTAAACGTTGCTGAATTCTGAATTCAACTCGCTTAAAGACCAGCAACAAGAACGCAGGGCAAACCACAGACACAGAAATAAAATCATAATTCTGATCACATGAAATCTTATCTCTCAGACTCAGTAGACAAGTGGAGTAATATATGTTCAGGCCTTGACAGTCAAACATCCAGCTGATCACTGTTACTGAGACATGCATGTGATACACACAAGCTGAATTATTTGAACACAGTTTTCTTCCTCCTCTCTCAGGTTTCTCTCACCTGGACGTGATGTTGGTCGAGTGTTACGACCCGAAAGCCGACCAGTGGAACATCCTGCAGACTCCCATCCTGGAGGGTCGCAGCGGCCCGGGCTGCGCGGTTCTGGACGACAGCATCTTCCTCGTGGGCGGATACAGCTGGAGCATGGTACGCCATTTCTTTCAGATCAGATAAGATGCTTTTACATTAAAGGAACAGGATATTAATGTTTTTATGTCTTTGCTACTGTCAACAAAACAGATACTGAGTGTGTTTACATGCTCGTCTTTTTTTAATGGTGTCGACATGGAACGTGAAATACCTTGTTATTCATATCATTGTATTATCAAAACAGCAATAATGTTTCTGACCATCTCAGACACTGTTTTCTGTACCAACGAAGACTGTTGATAAAACCTGGGTATGGGTTCACATGCCAGCTTCCTGGTATTATGCTCTATGTATTATATTCAGCTTGATAATGCTTATCCAGTTTTCTGAAAGCTGGATTTGATTTTAACAAGCACAACCGATAACCAAGACACCAGTGACTCCTGACTACATGCAGGTTTACATCCAAATGTACTAACACATTGTAACCTACCTTTTTGAGAAAGACTACTTAGGAAAATGCGAATCAATACAAATCCATTATGTGAATATTAAGAGTTGGTTCATCAAGATAAACAGCAGGTGATGATTATTCTCCAGACTGGAGCCGTAAAGCTATTGCAGAAATGTTATGGCTCAGTGATTAGAGGAGAAACAGTCAAACCTCAAACATGATTTAAACACATTTTCCCTGATCTGATCTAAATGTTTAATGAAAGTTTAGTTCACATCCTTTGTGTATATTATCTTTTAAATTTTGCAATATATAAAATTGTTGGTACAACTGCTCTAGTTTTTCATGCACATTTAAAAAATTGTGTTGGGTCGTATGGATGGAAACCAAGATGTCATGGATATATACTCTGTTTTTTGAAAGAGATATACTGCTGGGTACAGTTTTCTTAGACCTAAACAAGAATAAATAGTGTATTTGTGGGGAACTATTTCTAGCTGTGGATGGATAAACATTTGCCCTGAGTGTACTGTACGGCAGCGGGGGGGTGCACATGAGGGGAACATGTCTCTCAGTGCCACAGTGTGGCTCACCCGTGTGTTTTTAATCATTTTTGGAACAGTGCAGCTCTGTGGCACAGAGCAATAAGCTCCATCCGGCTACAGAGGCATCACTCGTTATTAGCGTCAGTTAACTGGGTTCGGTCCTTTCACGGAATCTGTTGACAAAATGTGTAAAAAGAAATCACCAGACTATTCCTTTTTTAATAATGAATGTGTGTAAAAGATGTCTCCGTCCCCCCAGTTAGAAACCCAAACAGCCTCTGAGACTAATGAAGAGAATGACTTTATTTCTTTTTCCCTCAGGGAGCCTATAAGTCTTCCACCATCTGCTACAGCCCAGAGAAAGCAACATGGACAGAGTTGGAGGGAGAGGTGGCAGAGCCTTTAGCGGGCCCAGCCTGTTCCACCGTCATTCTGCCCGCCTGCCTCCCTTTTAACAAATGACAACTAATCCGAGCGCCGGGCGTCCGGGGCGAGAAGCGGCAGAGAGACTGGGGGGAGGACCATCAATAAGCAAAACAGGTGTCAACTACTTTGTGACGAGCCCTGCGGTCAGACGACGAGCGTGTGTATAAATTATTTTTTTACAGGTTTGACCAGAGCACTTTCGTTATTACCTGCTGAAGGTTTGAGGGGGAAGAAAAAAAAAACAAAGAAGAAGAAGAAAATTGTGTAACTCATGTATTTAAACTCATCTGTGCTATGAGAAAAATTGTCCGTTTCATATTTGGTTTGATTTAAGCTGATAGTAAGTGTTTTTTGGCTTCTCTTCTATAGCACGCATAGTGTTGAACTGAATTATAGCTTTCAGATCCATTGTACCTTGTATTCAGTAGATGCATAATTCCAGCAAAATGCAGTGTTGCTTCACGGACTGACGCTGGGAAGAAGGTGATTCGTCACCGGGTTAAGTTAAACTAGAGCTGGGTGAGTTACATTCATTGTGATGATCAAAAGTGTATAAATATTCCTCATGGCTCATGTTATTAGTCATTTTCCTCTGGCTGGATCGTGTACCTACCCTGCTGAGTCACATGGTCAGATCATTATGCAACTGTTTTGTTGTCTTCCTCTGCAAATGAGCATTTCAGAAAACCTAACTAGATCCACAAGCAAGAGTCCCGGGGTCCAAGCAACCAGGAGGACATTGTAAAATAAAAACACACAATGATCTTTACGACGATGTGTCTGCATCACCCAGCCCTAAGTTTTGACTAATAATTGACGCCCAAGCTAAAGTCATGTTTCTGTAATATCTTGCTGAACAGAGAGTTCCCTTACAGGTCATCTGCTTGACAGAAAAAAAAAAATAATCTTGCCAAATGTTCATGGCAGCTAATCTTCCTGCAGCAAAACAATTTAAGAATTTACCATTGATTCTTAATGTTCATATGACGCACTAATGTTAATTATACGATGATGGTACAATCAAATTGTAATGGCTAGCCAGTGTATTTATGGGTAGCATGTTTGGGTAAACAGATGGTGAGGATGTTTGTTGGGTTTGTTTCTCCTTTACAAGTGAATGTTAACAGGTCTGTTTATGAGGCCACACAGCGTTACCTTGATGGGATATTAATCTTTAATGTACCAAAAGCAAACAAACAAACATAAAGTGGTCTGTGATGCACTAAAAGTGAACTCTTTGATTCAGCGAACAAAGTTTCACTCAAATGTAAATGAAATTAATGTGACGTGTTTAAAGAAAAGATATCTTCAGTGCAATTAATTCTAAGTCCAGTCCAGTATTTCGTTATTAGGTTCGAAAAAGTTGACTCTAAATATGGATGCGGTACCTGTCGAATTCTGTACAGATTTGCTGATTTCATTCTTGTACATAATCGCTTGCAGTGAAACATTTTTGTGCACTTGACCTCGGATTTATTCTCAAATCCTGTTATGTCCTTTGAATTTTAGAATATGAAAATAAATTGACTCTTGATGATTAAAACACCCTTTTCCAGTTTGTTTTTTTGACGTTTCAGAAAGAAAAGTGGCTTCAGTAAAATGTTATTGTCAATCCCAGTCACGAGATGTGAGCAGTCCACTGAGGGCTTCTACTGAGATTAGTGTTTAGTTCAAAGTTAAAGTTTCTTCAACTTCCAATGCTGTTGTCCCTGAGCTGACATTCTTCTAGCAGCCAGAAAAAAACTGAACTTAAAATACACACCACTTACCACACGTTATTCAAATGTAACGTCATGTGTTCGGTAGAACGAAGCTCAGACGTAGAGAAGAGAATTTTATATTTTCAAGACATGAACAGCAGTTCACTTAATACTAATAGCTTGCAGTTATGTGTGAAGTTATTTCTTTCATGCGTATCTGCACTGGTGGAGGAAGATGTCATGCCCTGTTCAAGGACCCCCCCCCCCCCCCCCCGGAATAACAAAGGATCTCTGAGTAGAATGGAAGTAATGTAACAAAAAAAAACAGGAGAATTGCTTGGTTAAAGTAATTTGACGACTTAATATAGCTTACTAAAAACCAGGAGAATTGCTTGGTTAAAGTAATTTGACAACTTAATATAGCTTACTTGAATAATTCTATTTTTTAATTATGCTTTTTTAAAGAAAAAAATCCTATAATCGTTTGCTGTGCTAAAGTTATTGAATAAATCTTACTATGGAAGTATTGTAGGATTGACTGTTAATGGCTTAATTAGAATAATTTACTTTAATTTGAACTTTAAAAGTTGAGTCAGTGTATTCTTCTCAGTGAGTAGTCATAGTAGGGGCATAAAGAGAAACAACTCTAGTAAACTAACATGTACCTAATCTGAGTACATGTACTTGGTTACAAACACTTCACTATAGTACCTTGGCTGTATAACAGTAATGTCCGCTATGTGTTGCAGAGAGATTCCTCTAACATTTCCTCTTCAGCCCCTCATACATGGACCGTTGTGAATATATTTACCCGCGAAGATTTGCCTCCATACTTTCATCCCAGAGAAATTAAACAGCGTTCCACCAAGCAGGCGTCTGTAAAATCGGAGCCGGTAAGCATTGAAACCAGATCTGATGTCTGCCTGAGGGCACCTGCTCATGCCAGACCAGATTTGATTTGCCAACCATTCACTACCAACTGTCTCATGCACCGAACAGCATGCACGTCCCCCCAACACATACATACACCTGATGGTTTACTCTGATGGCGTTTTTTTTCTTCTTCTTCTTTCAATAGCAGCAGTTTCTCAGCTTGCCGTCTTCACTCCATGCATCCACTTGGCCACGTGCCTGGAGGAGAAGACTGCTGTTATTTCTCACAGAGATGATTCTTGTAGATTACATAAATCCATATCTAATTCACACAATAGTGTATTGGGACATTAGAAAATCCTCAGTGTTCTTCATGTCACATACTCATCAAACTCGAGTCTTAAAACAGATACTGAGATGCTGCGGTCTGTAGATATCTATATCTTCCTCTGTTAAGAGACAACTTGACGTCATCACTGGAAATACACCAGCTGAGGGGACTGTGAAAGAAAAACGTCTTCTTGATTAAGACAATGACTCATCCCAGGACAATAGATGAAGAGATATAGGCAAAGCAACACAGACTGAATACTAGTGTGTGGCTTGTGTCTCTGTGTGTGTGTGTGTGTGTGTGTGTGTGTGAGTGTGTGGATTTGAAGTCTTCATTTACCTTACAGTGTTGGTGGCAGCAGATGGTTTCCACGCTGCTCCCAGTCCCTGCGCTAACACCTTCCCGGAGCTCAGGGAATAATGGGATTGGTTAAAAGGAGCACAGCCGACCTTTTAATTAACTACACAGACCATCGTGGCCGTGTTTTAATCACAGAGGAAAAAATGATTTTTCTGTCCTGGGCTCTAGTTTGTGACCTGGGAACGGTACAAAAGAAGCTAATCAAACTGACACTGTGAGATACACAAAACAGTATTGCATCAGAGTTCCAGTATAATGAGATGTTGGCTTGAGTCACTTGTTTTTCTTCCCCTCCCAAAATTCTAGTGTTACGAAAATCTGAATTATATTTAACGCTGTATGTTTTTTAGATTAAAAAACAATCCTCAATGATGTATTTTAGCCACAACTGGTCCAAACGCTGACGCACTCGTGAATCTAAAATAAAACCAAGCAATCAGTCATCGGCCTTCTGATTTCCTTTGTCTCCATGTGATTAGGAGTACGAGTAGTGACATCAGACCCAGCAGCTTGACTTACAGCTCCACAGGGAACTTTGTCACATGTGCACGTAGGTGAAAGTTTCTGTGAACTCCCTCAAAAGGATAATTGGGGACAGTTAAACATATTTTGGGGGTCATAAGGTGAACAGTTTGGGAATATCTGCCTTAGGGTTAGGGCAGAAAGGGGAAATACTGTAGTGAGTAGAGCAGCCACTTAGGGCCTCACAGCCACCAGGGGGCCCCTGTAGTCATACATCATTAGCTGAAATAGAGTTGGCACTGTATTGCTACTGAGACTCTTGTATAATTGGGCCAGAAGCAAGAATCATCACTTTTGCTTAATCCCAGTACATATGTGATACAGCCCCCGCCCCCAACACAGGCAAATTTGTGGTTTGAAAACTGAAAATTATAATGATAATTAATTTAATATTTACCAGATAAAGAACATCTAGTATTTGTTCTAGAATATACAAGTTCTCAACGGGTCCTGCCTCTCAGTAAATCCTTCTCCCAGTGAAAGAAATGAAATGTTGAAGCCATTATAAAAGAAATTATTAAAAAAAGAGACCTAATGTATGATTTAATTGCAATAATGAAGACAATTATTGAATCTAATGGGCTTCAAATGAATAAGGGTTATAAATGAAAGCTGCTCCATCCTCTGAGAGACAGGGCCTCCCACTGCTCAGGGCCCCCGTATGTCCGGCCCTGCTTGTGAACAATGAAAGGATGGAGCTGCAGGTAAACAAACACTGTTCCCTCCTCCGTCCTTCAATCTCACTGCGCACACCTCCTCCACCTGCTGCGCGGCAGGTATGTGGCTGTAGTCCACCATCTAGTGGCACAAGCTGCACCTGAGCCCGTGCGCCTGTTGCATCCACTTAAAACCACCTGAGCCTCGCTGAGGTGGAGTCGCATAATGCCAATGAACCCTCGTGAGCGAAGTGGCTCCCGTTACGACGGCAGCCCGCCCGCAGGAGGAGAGGATGACTGGGATCGTCTCCATCGCGCCTCGCTCCTGTCCCCCGTGCCTGTTTACGTTCCTCTGAGCCCCACTCCCCTGGCTCCGCGCCACCCGGCAGTATTTATAGCCATACAGCGGCGAGCATCACTCGAGGAATCCACGCGCAAGCCTCCTCACACCGCCGAACTTGGACCGGGTGAGAGGGGCTGGATTTAACACCTGGTCGCTGCCTCTGTGGAACGATGAAGGAGCGCGCGTCACGTCAAGGTAAATCCGTCTATTTCATTCATTAATCCTTTCAATCAGTTAATTGATGTTCTGGCTTCCTGTCGCTGCATTCACCCTCCAGTTTGACATCTGAGTCTTCATCTTTCTACTTCTAAGTGTGATTGCTGCTCCTCTTTCTCTTTCTCTTGTTTTTTTTTTTTTTCTCCACTTGTGCATCAAGATCTGAACTCTTTAAAGAGAATAACGTCCAAATTAGCAGGACCTGTTAATCTGAATCTGCAGACATAATCAGAATTTTGTTCAATAGTCCTGAACTAAATCCTTCTTTGATGAGGATTACACTGGTCGGATTTGGTTGAAGATTATAGAAACACCTTTTCATATATACAAATATAAAAAGCATTATATAGAAATAAATAAGCACCTTTAGGCAAGTGTTTTTACCCGTTAAAGAAATAACAGAACCTATTTCAATACTCCTGCTGTAAACCCTCTTTTGATGAAGAACCGTCTTGGTCGAAACTAAATTACGTAAACACCTTTTTCTTAACTTCAACTATAAAAGCATCGTATGGAAATATAAAGCGCTTGAAGCAAATATTTTAACTTTATTGATTAAACAGATAAGTTGTTTACTACACAGGAGGCTCTTATCTGTAAAAAGCTAATAAATCACTGCTGACATCCATGATTCATTTTATTATTTTACGTTTGAATTTGTGTCATCGATCCTCCACGCACATCATCCTACTTTGTTCATCCTGCTGTTTTCCTTTCTCCGCGCGCCTGTTGATTCAAGTGCCTTGACATTTAATATCCCATCATCCCTGGCTGCAGAGACTGACTGATATGGTTTTAACCTGATAAAAGAACGAGTGGCTGGTTGAAGCTGACCTCGCACACCCACCTGCCCCCGGCTGTCTTGCGTCTTGAGGGGCAGAGCTCAGACTCAGACTGGGCTCGGTTCAGATGTGAGGAGCCCTGCTGCTGATGAGTGAGTCACTGTGCCTCTTTGCTCCAGCTCTCCCACACTCAGTCCTCGTCCTCTCTGCTCCGGCTCAGTGGAACAAGAGCCTCGTCTCGTCTCGTCTCTCATCCGGCTCGCCTCAACCTCGCTGTTTCTTCCACCCTCACCGCCTCATCTCCCCAATAGTTCTCTGTCTACACTTATGCACATGCTATACTGGACAGTGGCAACACTAGCAACAGCATATGTGTGTTGAGTTGTGTGCAGTATTCTGGAAACAAAGCATGTGACTGAGCAGAGATATTTTTAAAAAGCTGGACCCCTCCTCCTCTTCCTCATTACTTTCACTATAGACCTGCAACAAGTCTTATTCTGCCCACCAGTATGTTACTATTCCTGTATGGCTGCTGGTGCAAAGATTTTGTTCCCCCAGTCTCGCAGGTGATCATTTAGAAAAGTACAGAAAATGGTGGCACTCACTTTGAATTCAATTTGGTTAGTTTGGAAGGAAAACATTATCTTGTAGGAACTGTTCATTTTCTGTGTTTCTCAGCTTTTTTCCACATCCACCCTTCAATACATACATTTAAGACATTAAGGCTTAATCCCATTCCAGCTGAGACTGCTCGGCTTGAATGGTTCAGTCGTTAAATACCAGTTCTATAGGGTCACTCGGATGACAATGTAATTAGCTTTATAGAGATCGAAGACCATGAGTCACAGCCATAGCCGCTCTGTGAAGCTTTAGACTGCGCCTCTTTGTCTTTGTGAAACCACAATATCCTGGATGTGAGCGCTGCCATCTTGCCATCAAGGTCCAACTCAAACACAGGCTCCACCAAGTGTGAGTCAGTCTCTACTGTCAATCATCACGTTTCACCAGTGGGATAACAACTACCTAAAATAACACAAACCATCTCTGAGAAAAATGTAATGAACGTGTACTTGGACTCTTTAGTTTGGTCCATGTCCCTACATGGAGGAGGCAGAGTTTATGAGAGATGTCATGTTGTCCATCTTTACTGGCCTATACAATCTATGAGCTGTATTGTAGCGCAGCTGAATGAGCTAAATGCTAATATTAACATGCTAACATACACATTGGGCTTACATACCGATCTGATGCAAGATCACAACACTTAATCATGAAGCCATTAAAGATTTCAAAATAAGTTTTGCATCACGTGAGTGGTTCAGAGTGAACGGATATCCAGTTCATGATGTGAGCTGATATTCATGAAGGTTGAAAAGGCTTCCCATGTAGAGTTGATGCTGATGGGAGTTTTTGACCTGCTGGTGGTACCAACTGGAAAATCAGGGAATCACTCAATTTCATCCTTCAAACATTTCCCCAAAAATATCAACATTAAAACAAGTTAATTGTTCAGGACAAGTAACTTCTATATGCCTTTTGTTATCTGTGGAACAAGTTCATGGCAGTCTAAAAGTTGCTGAGATAATTCAGTCTGGACCTAAGTGGCAGAGATCACCATCCACCCCTGACCACTAGCAGCCAGTAGAATACAGACGATTACAGACATGATGTCAGTTGTGTTCAGAGCAGTGTCTCGTCTGTTACTATCTTGCATACCATTCACTAAACCCTAACCCTAACCCTTTTCTCTTTTGCAGCACTATGCTGAAGCCACCAACTACAAACCCCTTTAGAGATGTTCACCAGTTCAGACCAGACCCTCTCTCTCACACCCAGCACCCACTCTCCGTCCAGCTGTGGTAAAACAAGAGGGACACATGCCCAGTCCTCCCTGTCCCTCCCCGAGCCCGAGGCCTGGAAGCCCAGCCCCACGGCGCGTCACGGCCTCGCTCAGGGAGCTCGATCCAGTTCCCTGCAGGTCCCCAATGCCGTCCCAGAGTACCTGGGTCTGCCACCTCGAGCGGCCAGCTGCGATGTGCCTTACGCTCATGATGAGGGCTCGTCTGATCAGGGCTCAGGATCGCTGAGCCCCCACGGTATGCTGCGACGGCGTGGGGGACTCGTGGAGCAAAAGGACATCATCATGGCTCACCAGGCTCACAAAATCCAGAGCACGCCGCAGGCCCTCAGGAAGGAGTGGGAGTGAGTACAAAAGAGATTCTGAGGCGAAGGAGTCCTTTTAAATTGAACGTGTAAAGATGCCAAATCTCCATGGGGGAGGATGGAAGTGCCAGGGTAGAAGAAAACACGAGCCGGATTGTCAATGCAGTGAAGGTTTTCAACCTCTTGGACCTGTCTTGTGGGTCCATTACAAAGGCATGCTGGGAAGTCAGAGAGCGTCAATAGACCTTTTTCATGGCAGACATTCTGACTGGTCAAAGCAGAGAAAGCTCAGTATCAACATTAATGTCACAGTAAACCATGCATGCTAAAAGACTGGAGATGGAATCCAGCCAACACATGTTTACATCTGTGCTTCTTCTTCTATGATGCGTCAAACAGTCGGCCATGAAAATGTACGATAGGAGTGTGACAGCTGTAGCTTCAATAATACACTGAGCACATTACTGTTTCTCTAAAGCTGCTCTGATCAATATTTTGGATTAAGGGGATATGTGTGAATGTGTCCTTCATATTGACCAGTCCACAGTTAATTACCACAAACTCTGCGGTTCCCTTTAGATTTACTGAGCAATCTTACGTACGCTTTGCTTCAGCAGTGGGCGTGACCGGCGCTCGTGGCCCCGAGTGGTAAAAACATGTGTGGCACAGCTTTAAAGATAAAAGGTTAAAGGTAACCTGTGGAGTTATTTGTAAACAAATCAGCAGATTCTGAGTTTCTCACCAAACCCATTGTGGCTCCTTTAGGTCTACTAAAAGCTTTAAATTGATAAAAGCATTTACAGAAGAACATTTTGGAAAAAAGTTAAAAGCCAACATTTTTACATCCATGTTCATTTGTAAGCAATTTTCATCTTCTTTGCCTTTGTTGGCTCGGTTCTACATACTTTGTTGTGTTGCTACCAGCGACTGTTGATCAGCCAAATAAAGTGGAACCATCAAAACCAGGCCCCTCTCCTAAAATCGTATTAGTAATGGTCAGACACTCTGCAGGGGAGCATTGTTAACACAAGGGTTCAAATGATGAACCTTTACAGAATGAAACTCAACACTTGTAACTTGTTGCTTAGCTACAAAGTGCTTATTACAAAGGGCGCTCCATACAAGCAGCATGCAGATACAGGGCTTTTGTCACAAGCATTGTTATCGTTCCACCAATGAATCACCAAATCCGTTCCCACTGCTTTCGTCAGCTGATCAGATGTTTTTTTTTTGTTCCTGCCTGTGTAACATTGTTGGTTTAATGAAATCAGATGCCGGGTAGCGTTATTAATGACGGAGCTGAGGGTGTTTGATTGTGAACTTTGGAACTCCGGCGTCACATTGCTCTGAATATCTGCTTTCCACCACTTGAATGTGGAGTGGTACTCCATCAGCATGACCCCCCCAACCCACCATACCTTCCTCCTCCTCCTCCTCCTCATCTGTCCATCCATCGTCTGATTCCTCTTTACTCTACTGTACCTCCACCACCCACTGCATGTCCACTTTACTGGTGTACCGTCATCCTCTCTTATGGGTTCCATATTTTCCTCACATGTGCAGTTACACATACAGCGTTAATCTAACATGTACATGATTTGCTTTTTTATTTTCAGCCAGTAAATGTCGTCACAATGAGCATCTGTAGCATTTAATAAGCTGAAATATGAAAAGTTTGACCAAACATTGAGCAAAACATTGATCTCAGAGTACTCCTGTACATGCATTGTGGTTATTTGTCCATTAGGGGATGCTAGGGACTCAAAGTAGAGGATCGGCAGGGCGGCAGCAGATGATGCCTGTAGAGCTGCAGCAGAGTTTGGATATTGTTGAATTTGTCCTAAAAGTGTTAATGGATTTTACGGTGACAAATTTAATATTAATGAACATTTTCAGACTTTAGGTTTGAGGTTCAGAAAAATTTTAAATTACATTTCTTTGTGATTGAAAAAGCATTTTTTTGTATCAATCTCAAACTTTTCTTTGAGATCCATCTGTAGCGGCTCTGCATTTGGATCTTGTTCGGTGCCGGCTCGGACGATTGCTCTGAAAACCACAACCAGGTGCAAATAGGTAAACTGGCACAGATCTTCTGGGCCATGAGCAGCGGTTATTGGTCGAAATCAAACTCACATAACTCAGAACTAGAGGATGTCTGTTGCTAGGGAACAGAGAGAAAAATAAAATGCTTAAACCACTCCAGTCGCTGTTGGGTGAAAGCCTGTCTGCAATTATATAAACGCTCTTCAGAGTCCCGGCACAAAGTACACCCATTAACGTTTAGCTCACAGCGCGTGTCACCTGCAGCCTCGCTTCAGCTATCTTCTCCCGATGCTCGTGTTTCTAAAGATGTTGGTTCTCTTCTGCTGGACTGAGGACATTCCAATTCAAGCTGCTGTGCTCCACCACATCTGTTGCCCCTCTCTTACATTTAATCAGCTATTCATGACCCTTTCTGCTCGAGACCTGCTCCCTCAAAGTTTGCTCAGGCAGTGCAGTGGGTCATCAGTGTGGTGCCGGTGACGTAAAGTAGGAGATGTGTGATGACCTTGTGTGTGTGTGTGTGTGTGTGTGTGTGTTGGGAGAACCACATTTCTGTAGGAAGAGGTTGCTCCTTTGTGCAACATGGCTTTTGTTGGCAGAAATGAAAAGAACGGAGCAGGAAAGCAAGAGAGAGAGAGAGAGAGCTATGTCGCTATGGAAACAAGAGCAAAGAGAGAGATGGAAAAAATATGAAACCGAATGTTTGCAGAGATGGACCAATATTTATGTTGAGTTTTTATTTTTAATCGTTGTTATGTAAGACTGAACGAGAGATACCACTGCAAGGACCCTCGTGTTGACTCCCAGCAAACTGTCCACATGACGTGCTAATTAAAAACCTGCTGCTATTTTTACATCCTCCACATCAATAGGTCATTGTTGCCTTTTTGTCGCTCTCCTGCTTTGCATGATTTACACTCGCGCCTGCTCCATGCACATCAGCAGAATCATGGCTGAGTTTCTGGAGCTCGGTTTGGGACTTATTCATAGATCCTGTTACATTTCCCCCCCCCCCCCCCCCCCTCCAGTCTCCCCCAGACTTCGACTTGTTTGCCAAGCAAGAATTTGTCACTCTCTCTTGGATCGCAATCACAATCCCCACCCCCGAGTCTGAGCCCTCGCTCACTGCCCGTCTGTGCGTCACATACCTGCACTGGTGGAGTCTAGTGACATCTTATGATCTGGACTGAAGCTGCAATGGTGTTTTTTAAATGTGACAAACAGCAGCTTTATGCATTTAAAAAGAAACAAGCCCCTGCCCCCCGGCTGAAGTCTGTGGGGGCTGAAGTGGTCATCCTCGGGAAGACAGTGGGGAAGGGAGAGAGCAGCAGATGGAGCGAGAGAGCCCAGTTGCCTAATGAGGTCTCACTTGTGGCACCGAGTGAGAGAAAGACCCTGCTTTCTTCTCCTCTCCCTCCCAAAAAGGGAGCAGCCCTCAGATCTATTTCATGCTCTATTTTTACTCCTGACTTTTACTCCAATATTAGAACAATGGCCTAGTTTTAAATGTTTTAATAGTGCAAGTCTGTCTGGATTGATATGAAATGTAAAAATATGACACTGACTGTGGAGGAAATCAGACAAACTCATTCAGAAGGAGCTGAAGATTTTCTTGCCTTGTCTCAAACTCGTTGCCTGTTCTGTGCACTATCCCTGCTTCTTTGATGTAGTGTTAAATGGATTTCCACCGCCCTTTATCATTCCACAGCACCCACAAACATCTTTATGTAATTGCTCTTTGAATCACATACCCACACAGCCGTCTGTATATAGGCTATATTGTCTTTTTTTTTTTTTTTAAGGGAAAAGGTATTTGTTCATCACCAGCAAACTCTAATTGCTATGGTAACAAAACACATGTCCCTCCTCTCTACCAGCTTTCATTCAGATGCATTTTCGAATCGCCATCGTGAAATGTTGTACAGTGGGAGGAGGGAGTGGGGGTCTGCCGCCGCTTATGCGTGATCATTTCTCCTCTCCCCCAGCAGGTGATGATAAGATTGTAAGATTCCCGCAATTGTCTCGTGCAACATTCACGCACTGATCGGAGAAGAGGTTTGTGCGTTTACATTTTTTTAAGGATCAGGCTCTGACGCGATAAACGGGGCTTGTTTTTTTTTCAAGTTTACCGGATCGAGAAGATGCGTAAAGTTGGCGAACACTTCCCTCGGATCTCTGCGCCTGTTGAGCGCGCGGTAGATATTGATGACGCTGCTGCCGGTTTGTCAGATCAGATCCAAACGAGCTTTGATGTTGATAGAAAATTGTGAGATAGGAACTCGGTGGATCTTCTTTTCTTTCTTTTTTTGAGTATAGAACGCGTGCGTAAAAGTTATCCGGAGTTGATTGTAACGCACAGTTAGACCGATGGGATAACAGAGATGCTGCTGAGTGTTTGCAGTCGTTTTCTTCCTGAAATATAAGCCTGCAGCTGAATGATTTGATTCCCGTTGTGGATGTGGAGCTATACGAATTGGCAACTTTTTGGGGAGGAATCTTGGCGCTCGAAAAGCTGCGAGAGGATCGAAGGTGGACCATTTTACGCACCGATCCAAGAACAGTTCTCATTAATTAGAAGTCTTCCTGTGGTGAAATCTGACTAAAACCGAGCGTCTCCTCGTCCTCGTCTCTCTGCAGAATGGCTCGGTTCGGAGACGAGTCCGCTGCCACCACGGTGGACTCCGGAGACGGGGACATGGAGCAAGGCGGGGACCCACAGGACCCGGAGGCGGTTCTGTCGGCTTCCGTGAAACAAGCCAAGGCGCAGCGGGCCCGGACCATGGCTATGTACAACCCCGTCCCCCACCGGCAGAACTGCCTCACCGTCAACAGGTCGCTCTTCATCTTCGCAGAGAACAACTTCATCAGGAAATACGCGAGGAGGATCATTGAGTGGCCATATCCTTTCCATGAAAAACACGAGTTATGTGTGTGCGCTTCATGGTCGTAAGTTACGTGTGTGTGTGTGTGTGTGTGTGTGTGTGTGTGTGTGTGTGTGTGTTTGTCAGTTCAGCACCATGGACAGTGACAGGCAGCATGTGACCAGTTGTTATTTGTTTTTCAGGGTCTTTTCTGTTCACATCACCTATTTGCATAACCATGATTTCTAGTCATTGATTAAATCAACATCTTCCTCAATATCTTACTCCACATGGTTGATTTAAATCTCTTCTTTAACTTGCCCTGGTTTTATTCATCGGCGGGCTCCATGTGCTCCGATGCTGGCAGCAGACAGAGAGTTAGCATGTGGTGATCATTAGAAGCAGAGCTGCTCGCTGTGGGGGTGGCATGTAGGCACATCTCCTCTGCCTTAGTGCTCATTGGAATATGAACCCGGCCATGAGTAGGTGTCAGTTCAAATCCAGCAGGCAGCTCTCCTCTGCTTCCTGCTGCAGCATCGACCAACACTTTTCTTTCTATAGTGAACTTGCACTGAGCCGACAACGTTGATCAGGGAGGTGAATTTTCAAAGCAAATCAATATAGAGTTCAATCACAATCTCTTATTTCATCCAAATCCAGCAGTGGTACTCATTTACCCAAATATTCATTTGTGGACTTGCAGACAAACTGTGTGCATGTTTCAATGTTTTCATAGCAAATACCAGCTCAATAACATCCCTCGGTTGCCATATCTACCCACTGCTCCTCCTGTCTTACACCCCCTCCAGTGCAGCATGCCAGTCTCCCAATGTTACCTAACCACAGGCTCTGCGGGGTGTGTGGGAGTGGGGGCTGCAGTGGTCAAGACTAGCTGGCCACTGGCAGCGCAGAAATGAGACTGCCGGTATCATCGAGGCAGAGGCATGTGGGAGAGAGCTGGGCAGTAGTGCTGCGGCGGATCGTGGGCTGTAAAAGCAACACATGTCAGAGTATCGACCGGGTGAGACCCGGATATTTGCGGAGCGTCCAGGCTCCGAGGCTACCAAGTTAAAAAACGATTCATATGAATTCACAGCAATAGTCTTTGACTGTGTGTTGCTGCACAAATCAATGAACAACTTTCACAACTTTAGCCGTTGTCTATTCTCTCCGTCTCTGTACCAGATTCCCTGTGAGTTATACTAACACAATTTGCCTAATAAAGTAGAAACAATGAGAAATAATTGATTAATTAACAAAAAACTTATAGTTTGCAACTATTTAAATGTTCTGGTAGCTTCAAACATATGTTTTTATCAAGCAGCCTACTTCACATACAGACGGAAATTAAACTGATTAGTCGTAAACCGAAAAATCATATTTTGAGAACCATTTTAGCCACTTTTCAAAAAAGAATGCTTAATAATTTAAAACATTATTTGCTGCTTTTCTTGGGTCATATAGATTGTTGGTTATAAAAAATAATATATTTAAAAAACGTCCCCTTTGGCATTAGGAACTTGTGATTGAAGATTTGTTCACTCTTTTAAACCTTTGATTGAGAAAGTGGCAGATCCATCAATAATGAAAGTTATCTCCAGTTGTAGCCATGTTGCCTCGTGTATCTTATGTTATATCACATTCAGTCAATATGTAAAAACCATAGAAACAATCATATTGTTCTGAAACAAATGTAAGTCAATAGCTGAGTGGTGGCAGGTTTAGAAAAATGAATAAAACAGCAGCACTGTGTGAAAGATGGTTAACAGCAGTGTGTGTGTGTTTTGTCCTACAACAGTCAAAAACACACACAATGCATAATAATCCGTTTGCATGGTAATGGGATGTAATAGAGGTAACAGTGTGGAACATTTCTCATTTCCCACTTTCCATCGTTCTCTTTTCAACTGCCTTCAATGGCAGGAGTGGACTTGTCAGTGTGAGGCAGTGTCGGTCCCAGAGGAACCATCAGAGCTCTCCTCTGTGAGTCAGTGACCCCGTTTCACTCGAGCCAGGAAAATTAATAACAGGGAGCAGCTGCCTCATGGGAACTCCGAGGGCTTGAAAGTCACAAGCACACACTAGTGTCAAGTGCCAATGCACGTACACACACACATGCACACACACACACACACACACACACACAGATGTTTCTTTGAAGGTAAATAATGTAAAGTGTTTGATAAGTTTAGCTTTAATAAGTTTCCAGAAATATTTTGAAACGGTTTTCACCCACAGAAAACATTCAGACACTTATGTTTTGAACATGAAGAAATAACGTCTCACTCTAATGATTAATTAATTAATACTAAATTATTATTCCACTCACCCCAGTCTGTTTGTTTGTTTGTTGGTATGTTGGTTTGTTTGTATGTTAGTTTATTTGTTATAGTTAATGGATCTTGATGAAAAATCTGTCACAATTGCAGAACTGATATCTACGAGTGTGTGAAATTGGTTGCAGTTTGATTTAAGGGGATACTACATGGACGTTATTCATACAAGAACGAGGACATGGACGCAGACCACATACTGTGCTGCCTGTGGACAGTGGAAGGAGCTCTGAGAACAGTTTAATGTAGTTTGTGTTGTAAGACCAGGCCGACCAAGGTGACTTCTCTTGCTCAGTACACTCTGTCTCTCCCTCTTTCCCTCTCTAACCTGTTCTCTCTCTCTCTCTCTCTTTTCATGAAAAGCACTTTTAAAAAGCTGGTTGCCATGGATACTGCAATTTCTCTTACAGATTGCTTCCAGTGCCAGAGAATATGAGCCGTGCTATAATTCATTTGTCATGTCATCATTCATGCATCCGTTTTTTTCCTAAAATACACTGAAGCATGCACAAACACACACACACACACATACAGACACAAATGCACACATACTTATATATTTATGCAATTTAAAAAAAGTAAATAACAGTTATAGTCATCAGTGTATTGAACATGTAAAGCTTGTATTATATTATGTCCCATAGGGTTAGGGTTAGGGTTAGGGTTATTCCTGTAAAGATGAACTGTATGTATGTTGCCTCATCCCTGTAACACTGGCCTTTTGAGCTGTTTCATATCTTTAGGTGTTTTGTTTGTTCTTTTGTGCCTCTTGTGTTTTGCAAAAAATCACTCTCCTTAACTCTGCCGCCTTTACACCATTCGAGTACATGATCCTGGCCACCATCACTGCCAACTGTGTCGTCCTGGCCTTGGAGCAGCACCTCCCAGGAGAGGATAAAACCCCCATGGCAAAAAGACTGGTGAGAACAAGATCTGTTTTTTATCATAACCTCAACATACAAACAGGTTTTTGTGCCATTAAATGCAGAAATAGAAAACGTACAGTAAAGGGCAGAAAATCTTCGCAAAAATATTTTGAATGGAGGACTTCTACTTGTATTTCACTTATGTTTCACTTGGTGTTTTGGTGGATTTATGTACTTCTCCCATCACAGTATTCCTCAGATATAAACTATCATGGTATTGTCTGAATGTTGTAAGATTATGGCCCTATGGTTCATGGCTATAAGTATATTAGTTTTTACATCAGTTAAGCTTCTCATCCCGACAGCATCTAACCTGTTGCTTTATTAGTCCTACTTTCTATCCTGCTCCATTATTCCCACAGGAGAAGACAGAGCCGTACTTTATTGGGATCTTCTGCTTCGAGGCGGGGATCAAGCTGGTGGCCCTCGGGTTTGTTTTCCATAAAGGTTCCTACCTGAGGAACGGCTGGAACGTCATGGACTTCATAGTCGTGCTCAGTGGGTGAGTGACAAGTCCTTTAATCTTTAAAGTGGTTATATTTATATATATATATATATATATATATATTAATAAAAGATGCTTATAAGTCTAAATGCTGAATTTTTAGGGGACTAATTAAAAAACGGTCACAACCAGAAACTGCCAAGGAGAAAATTACAACTGAGGACAGATTCTAAAAAGTCTTTACTTTGACTGACAGGATGTCACAATTATAAAGCATGTGATCCCAAATGCTTAAGTGCGGCAGGTCCTATTCAAAATGTCCTGAATTTGTTAAAAAACACAAAAATAAGGCAGAGACCAAACTGACCAGAACTAAACAGACGACTCGACAAAGACAGAAGTGAGGACCTGACTTAAATACAAACTGAACTAATGACAAACTAGATACAGGGGGCACAGGACAAACAGGTGAAACAAATCCAGGCAACAATCAAAACTGGAGGGGAACGCAAGAAGGCAGGCAGGAAGTAAACATATCAAGGACAGCCGGACTTCAAAATAAAACCAGGAAACGCAGAACTCATGAAGAAAAGGAGTAAACCCAAATCCGAAAACTCTTTATCTCAGAGCCATGACAAGAAGTGAGAGCTCAGGCCAGAGTCCAAAAAAAGATGAATCGATTAATAGATTTTATAGACAACAAATCATTGTTCATTTGTTGACCAGAGAAATAACAGACATTGTGAGCCTGATCATTACGAACTCACATCAGAAATATAAAGTTGTAATTGAAGTTTAGCAAAATAGTAATCAAATCCAAATATAACAAAGTGTGTGTGTGTGTGGGCCTCCTCTCTTTTAATTCTGAAATTCGTTGAACTCCATGATGAATTAAAAACTCCACTGCTTGTATGAGAGAGTGGGGGGGAAAAAAGTTTTAAATTATTGCTCAGCAACTGGTTCAGCAATTAGTTTTGACAGCATTCATTTTCAGTTTACCACGCGGCAACTAGTGAACCAAATGATTCATTTCAGACGCTGATTGTCGAGTTATGTTGGCGCACTCATGCGTGCGACTCCGCTGGTGTCGACGCTTATCCATATTTTTTCCATGCACGTACTGCGGTTTACCGGATTCCAATCCCGATATGTTGTTCCTGATGACGTTGCAGCTCGATGGTTAGCAATGGTTGACCCTATCGGCCGGTCTTAACCTCGTTGTGATTTGTCCTTTACAAGCATTTACATTCACACGCCACATCCATCCACAGGAATACAAAACATAAATGCAGGGGAAATGTGTGTTTCCATGGCGCAGTCAGGCTTTGCAGTCAGCAATAGGTGGGCGGATAAGTGGATTGGCACTTGTGTCTAAAACCTGCTTCAGTTCGCCCCCAGGACCTCTGTGAATTAAATGTGAATGCAGCGCTGGAGATGTTATGCAAAGAGAGAGAGCTAGAGAGAGAGAGAGCGAGTGAGAGCGAGAGAGAGAGAGAGAGAGAGAGAGGAGAAAAGAAGGGATGAAACAAGGGGAGGAAGGAGAAGGTAAAACAATGAACAAACGTAATGAGCGACTTCATTTGTTCCCTGTAAGACTGGATTTATTGAAATAATTGTGCAGGAGTTAAGCCTTGTTACCAGTGGTGAGCTGTTTATGGCTAAGTGTACAGTAGTCAGGATTGCGGGAGGATTGCTGTCGGCATGTTGACATCTCATTTCAACCTGACACCCACATCCTTCTCTCTATCTGTATCCTTTTTCTCTGCATCTCTTATTTCTCTCCGTCTCGATGTCTCTGCCTGTTACATAAAAGGGACATAAGCATTTACAGACCAGTTAGGGCCGAGGTCTGCAAACAGAAATTTGGGGCTCATAATCAGGAATGGGACGAAGTGTGATGACAGTTTTGAGGTTTTTAGAGTTGTCAGTGAAATCTGATTTAAGCTCCCTCACCGTGTGGAAGAAGGGTTTGAAGGGTTAAACATGTATTCATATCAACATTATTCATATCTATTTTTCTATTTTCATATCGTATTTCTATATTTCATCACTTTTAGTCTCAGAAAATTTGCAGGTATGAGCTAAACAGAGCTAAACCCCCCAAAAAGCAGAGTGACCCCTTCCCCATTGCCTTTAGGGGAGTTTGCCTTTCTGTTTGAAAGAATCTCAGAATCTGAGAAGCTCTCTCGACTCACTGTCTTGCCAGTGTTGCCTCTTACACTATACCTATGAAATATAGTAGACAGACGTTTAGGGCTATTTACGCGCCAACGCCCGGAAGTTCAATGCAGATCAGAAAAGGTGCAGCATGAATTTTTGGACTGCAAACATAAGGAAGACTGGGAGGAAATGATGGTGTTTCCATCGCTGACTGTCATTGCCAGAGCAGTTAAAAACTCATGTCTACTGCAAACTAATTTCACTGGGGAGCGATACTGATTGTATCCAATCCCAATGCACACAAAAGCCAGATGTTAGTGTTGTTATAACAGTGTAAAGGGGCCGTTATCGTGGTATATAGAGTCCAGAGAGGTAATGGCTGGTGACCTATAATATGGACCAATCTCATGGACCCTAATTTTTCCAGATTTAGTATAAAAGCTTGTTGAAAAGAAAGCAGTTTAACTCAAAATGTGGCTATTTCTGCTGCTTCTGTGAACTCGGATATTCAAGTTCAGTCCTTCTGATCCAACGGATCGTGTCACTCACTGTGTGAACTGCACAAAGTGTGTTAACTGCACCAAGTCGTCACTGTGCAGGCCACAGATCGTCTTGTCCAATTCCAGTCACAGCTGGAATCTGTAACTGACGACCTGGATTCCTGCCTCCTATCTGACACATTTTCTAGTCGCACATGTGCTGCTTTCCTGTCCTCTCTCACTCTGTCAAACACACACACATACATACAAACACACACACACACGCACGCACACAATCTACTCGCTCACTCTGGTGGCACAGTACAAGTAAGTCAGACTTAAAAGAAAACACACATGTGTCATATAGAGGCCGGTTGGGAATCAAATCGAGGCCACTGGGCCAGCGCTGGCGGCATTCATTCCATTTCATATTAATGAATTGCCACCAGTGAATCTGCTGGGACACTGAGCTCAATTAAAATCCTTAATCTGAGTGAAAGAGTGTGTAGCAAAAAAGTCAAGAACAACTCATCCACACACCAATATCAATCACTGGGATTCCTAAAATGGTCAATTATATCCTGCGGCAAGCAGATTAGCTCAGGTGGATCTGATGCTTTGATTAGCAATACGATGTCTCCCAGAAGACTTTGTTTGTGTGCGTGCGTGTACGTGTGTGTGTGTGTGTGTGTGTGTGTGTGTGTGTGTGTGTGTGTGTGTGTGCTCATTACTCCATTTATAAGACTGCAGGTTCAAATCGTTTCCACAGAACCTGATGCCCTCAACTTGTGTTCTGATAACTCCCTCATCAGACCTAAGTGATTCTGATCCCAGCTGTAGCTGCACACATACCTCTAGGTGTGCGTGTGTTTGTGTGTGTGTGTGTGTGGGTGTGTGTGTGTGTGTGTGTGCTGGTTTCCCATCACTTGGTTTGACGGATATCAGCTTTCCCTGTGTTGCCCCCCGGCTGCTGTCCCTCTTGCAAAGTGTGATATTTTGCTCAAATGGTTGCTCTTTAGATAGAATGAATAATACAACTGGGTGGGAGTTGGGAGTGAATCATTAGCCATCTGGCACAAAGACAGACACACAGGAGTGAGAACAGTCTCAGTCTTTTGTGGCGGCCTTCACAAGCCAAAGCAGTTTGCATCTGCAGCATCAAATGTGCACACATGGCCGGATAGAGGTCGGGTTGCCAAGGGGCTAAAAAACAAGATGGACCCTCGTTCACCATTCCACTCCATCCCCCGTCTTCTGTACACATACTGTATTTACCCTAATGCACTCCTTCCCTTCAAGTACATAGAGCACAGAGCAGAACACAGCAACTCTATTATTTACCAAAAGACTACCAGTGCTCCTCAGCTTGATTACTACTGCACAGGACCAACCAGAGTGTATAATGTGTTTGTCATAATTCAATTAAGAAGATTTTAAGTTCAAAATTCAGGATCCAGTCGTTGATTAATTGCAATTTCATTTCAACATAGTAGTCAGTTTGTTTAGTTAACACAGAACAAAAAAAAAACACATCATCCAACTACACTTGTTTATATTGTGATATACCATGTGAGCAAAATTGTAACAAAAATGATTAGGGTGTTAACACAAGATTTTGACACACAGCTGAGATTTGAGATCGAAAATTACACTCACAAGATCAAACTCACTCACACCCAAGTGTGTATTCACATATCAGTAGGTCAATGCCCAGGTGTACTGCTGCCTTGCTAACAGACAGTGTGATGTGTGTAGAGGAGAGTAACTGTTTTTGAGATGCAGTCGACACATCTGAACTTACACTTCAGTTAATATCCCCACTCATTCAAATGCATATACAAATGTCTCCTAATGTGTCACAACTAAAAATGCATTAGCATTTAATTAATCTATTGTACCATATGATTATCATTTCCGGAAGATATGGACCCTTTTAAGCGATGTTTCCTATCCAGTGATTTACACACAGCACAACATTTCTTAAGTTTAATGCATAAAAAATTAGAAACTTTACAAACTATAAGCTGCAGCAAATTGATCCTGGAAGTTTGGGGCCTTGGGCATTTGCAGGTTAAATCCAACTTTATGTTCAAGAGTAACTTCTTGACTTCTGCTAATGTTTTAGTCTCATCCACCACAGTCCATCTGTAAACCCAAACCCTTGTGTCATATTACAAAAAAGAATTTCAACTACCAAAATCTAATGAGGAAATAACTCTAAAACTTCCAGTGTCTCGTCAACATCATGTTTATTGTTGCTGGTGTTTTTAAGGACAGCAGGAGTTGTGTCAGCTTGTATAATTAAGCTGAATAAACAATAGCCCTCGGCCCCGGGTGGGTTTTCGTTGGGAAAACATACACCCAGTCATTTATGCTATGACTAATAATGAGTAAACGCCTTTTCCATTTAGTCCCAGCTATTGATGTTTGCATTCGACACATCATTTATGTTTTTCCCAATTTAATTCAGCCGTTAATTTGTTGATGCATTATGTTGATTCAGCTGCTTATTACCATGTGCAGTGCCGTGCTGAATTGTGGGCAATGTGATGCTGCTGATTACTGTAGTTTTGGGCCGTGTTCTCAGTGTAGGTGGAGGTGTGTGGGAGAGGCTGCATTCTGTGCATGTAATGAATTCATGCTCTCCAGAGCTAGTTTGGTCCAAAACTGAACAACAGTGCTTCGCTTAAAAAGCCAACGAGGAAGAGATTAGCCTCTCACTGTGAACACCACCTCGTGGCTGGGTTGTTACAGAGTTGTGTCAGAAGAGTGACGCGTGTGCAGCTATTCCATAAGTTTAATTGTCTCTGATAACAGTTTTTGTACGATATGACATTTTTCTATCTGTACTTATGAGTTATTTATTGTAAAATGGACTTTCAGTCACAACTCTAGATATAAAGAATGATTTCCACTTTAAAAGCAACCGAAGTAAAACTCAAAAGACTGAATAAAACTAAATGAGAACTGTTATACATATTTTGAGGCAATCTCGATTTAAAATGAAGACATCAAAACAAAATAACTTATTGGACTTTTAATCTGCTTTTGTTTTAAAGAGGAACAATGTAGGGGTAGACTTTGAACTGTGTTTTGCATACAGTAATAACTAGAAGAGACTTGTTTCTGGTCACTACTGGATCAAATAGGTCTTGGGTTTATAGGTCAACAGGATTTGGGCCTTATCGTTCATCTACTGATAAATATTCTTTATCATATTCTGTTAACACACTGAAATACGATGCAAGTAGGTAACTGAGTTAGGCTCTGTCCATCTTTGTCTTTGGCTGGTGGCTGCAGCTCGAGTTTTAGTGGGTAATCTGGACACACTCCATTACATAACCTATTGGAAGATAGCTGTAGCTTATTTTGTACATGTCAGCAATAACCATCAGGACAATCAGACTTTGTGTGAGTTAGTTTCTAGAACAAATGTCCTATCCAATCCAACTCAGGTCCTAACTGTTTACAAAGTTCTGCACTGCAGGTTTAAATAAAACAGGACCAAGTATTGAACCCTGTGAAACTCCATGTGTATTTTATGGCTCATTATTCAACTTTAAACCCTTCTTGTAATGTTTGCTAATTCCTAACTTGACCTTACAGTTTTGGGATGTTGGATCAGCAGGACCATTGGTTATGCTTCACTAGGTTGTACAGATGTATATCTGTAAATATAAATATTTTTAATAACTGATTTAAAAACATCTCACTGCTGACTTCAGACCAAGGCTTTATGCTGAAACAGCTTTATCAGTCATTTTTTTTATAAGAATTCATTAAATAAGGTGATTCATTTAGCTGTTTTTTCATTACGTGGTTTTGCCTTTTTACTGCCCTGGTTCTGGGGAACATTAGTGACGAAAGGTGCTAATTAGTGAACAGCATGTGAACTGTAAAATATAAATGAAAATCTGCAGAAAACCATTTTCTAAATTAAAAAAGGAAAATTACCTCATTGTGTGTCATTGTGTGATGATTCATAGGCGACCACAGTCAGACACTATGTTTGCTTTAATTTTGAGGGAGCCTCTGCTGAATTGTGCTCAAAGCGCAGCCTTGAAGGAGCTTTGCTGTTGTTCGCTTTGTTCCCTGTGTAGTTTCAAGGCTGTTTTCCACAGGAGCTCGATCTGTGGGTCTCACTCACTCACTCACTCAGTCGATATCCTCCTTAGGGCCACTAAATAAGAGAAAAGATACAAAAACAAACAGCTTATCTGTGTTTTGTTGTTTCTTGTGTTCATTAATTCACTTTACTTTAATTTAATATTCCTCCACCACTGACTGTGCTGCTGTTTGTGTGTAGAAACAAACACTCTTGACACATGCACAGTATCAAAGCACAGGAACAAATCCAGACTGAGGTGTAAATCCAACACTGATATGAATCCACTGAAAAATCATGAAACACTTAATGTAACATTATCTAGTTTTTGGATCAACTACATGGATGAAATATAGATGGATGAAATGACAGCTCCAGAAAAGTGAAGCCAAAACATCTTGATAGTCATTAACCCTGGCCCCCTCCTGCGTGTTAGCAGTTGGGACATGGCACAAACTAAAAGAAAGTCGCACCAAATACACATTTGACAACGATGGTCTCTGTTATTTTATGTATTTTTTATCTCAGTGATAAACGTTAAAACCCAATTTTTTTCCAAGAAGACTGACTCGCAATTGGTTGAGCGCGTTCAGGACCTTGATACTGTGGCTCCACGGGCTGCAATCACTACTGTGCATACTCTGGCTTCAGATTACGTCACAAGGGCAGGATGACATCATCTGTATCCAGGATATGTTTGTTTCATTTTTGAACATTGGGAGGAAGTGGAATTGTGCCTTTGTTTTCAGTCTATGCTCCACTGTACTGGCGGTGGAAAGATGCTCGCTCTGTCATCCTGAACGCATTGCAGCGTTCAGTTTTGATGGTCAACTTTTGGAGCAGCTTCTGAGCGGTGGACAATGAGCTCTCATCGCTTTGAGGAGCGTTTTCAGGTTTTCTCCGCATCAGCGTGAACACGGCCTCGCTCATTCACTCACTCACTCACTCACTCACTCACTCGGCCTCGCTCCCTCCCACTGCTTTCAGGAGAGATTCTGCGTGGGCTTACACTTGAGTTGCTGCCATGTGCTTTCTACCCCCTGCTCACACACACACACACACACACACACACACACACACACACACACAAACACACACACACACAAACACACACACACACACACACACACACACACACACACAAGCACACTTATACCCTCCCCCACACTTCCCAACACCTTCCAAAGATTTGGGGGTTTGTATATTTGTATCTGTGTGTGTGTGTGTATGTCAGAGAGAGAGAGATGGACAATTGTGGAACAATAATCATGATTTCTAGGATCATGTCCACAGCTCAGTTAAAATATTACACAGGAAATTAGCAATGGATATTTACGCTCTTGTCAATGCAAGCGTTAGTGATCAGGGACACCAAATTGTCTCGGCTTATAATGAATTGAGATGAAAATGTTGCCCGTCATGTCGAGACAAAGGCAGCACTTGAAAATTATCAACATTATCTTATCTCAGAGGAAAACAACACGAACCCTGGTTGAGCCACTGCGGCAAGAAAAAGCTTCAAACATGGTGTTTCTGGTGAACGCTGGTAAGAGAGGTGGCCTGTTGGTTGCCCCTGTTGCTGCTTCCCAGTGTTTGTGTGTAGGTGGGGGGAACGTGAACGTGTGCGTGGGCAGATGTGAGTAGAGATGCCTGCCAGGTGAATGGTGTGGTGTGCATTCTTTGTCTTTCGCCGCACACGTCTGGTGCATTGAATAAATATGTTGCATTACTCACTAGCGGCACGATCAACCATTAACCCTTTATTATTCTGCCTCTTTCCTTAAAAATGAATAACTTCTCCAAAAATGACCTCGAGTTACTTCCATCTGTTGCGCTTTAATTATTTTGTAATCAAATTTGAAACACAATGTGGACAAAAACATGGAACTGCAGAAAGGATAGAGAGGCTTCGCTCCAGATTAAGTGATTAACGGCTTTTATATGTCCCAGTTGTGTTTTCTCTATCTGAACCGTCTTACTTTATCTTCTTTTCAGGCCATAATAAGTAAAATAATCTGTCTCCCCTAACAAACCAATTATAAACTGATGACAACACTGAAGTATAAAGACCACAAATCAAATCAGAGAATTAAATCGCCATTTAACGAGAATCCCGTTCATCCACATCTAAAGGAGGAATGAGGGGCATCTAGTTAAATTATACTTTTAATCAATTATTCTATACATATGTATGTATTCTGTTTGTGTTTGTTCTTCTCCAGCATCTTGGCCACTGCCGGTGCCCACATGAACATCCCAGTTGACCTCCGAACCCTGAGGGCCGTGCGAGTGCTGAGGCCTCTCAAGCTCGTCTCCGGGATCCCCAGTGAGTTACCACTTACTGACGCTGCTTCTCTTAAATACTGCCCTGTCAAGGTCAAACAAACTGATATATCAATGCACATAGTTCTCCTGATGCTTGGAGGTTTTCCCCATCACAAATGCTGTTAATTCAGATGAGTCGGTCATGTTTAAATAGAGCAACCCTTCAGGATGAACAAGAGTGACTGAACATGATGATGGTCTCTACTTGTCCTTTTGTGCCACCTATCTTTAGGCCCTATTTAAGTGGAGTTTGTCTATGATGCTTTATGCTTGTGTTAAAAAGTCTGTGAAACCCCTCAGGCCTGCAGATCGTGCTGAAGTCCATCATGAAGGCCATGATCCCGCTGCTCCAGATCGGCCTCTTGTTGTTCTTCGCCATCCTCATGTTTGCTATCATCGGCCTGGAGTTCTACAGCGGGAAGCTCCACCAAACCTGCCTGCCATCGGTCTACATCCTGGGTACGATCCACACACACACACACCACCTGCAGACTCTTCCTGTTGAGATGCAAACAGCAGCGGTTGATCGACGATCGCTTTTTTATTCTGTTTTACTTTACCGTTAAAAGAGTGTTAAAGTAATTCGGTTGGCTCAAGAGAAAATTACATCTGTAAAACCTTCCCTAACAGCTTATGAATATCACTGTGTCGGTCCTTGCATTTCTGAGTCCGTGTCATTGTTCTGGTTAATAACTGGTTCAAAAAAAAGGGGGGGTGGACATTAACGCCTACGCTGAAAGGGATGCTAATTAACTATCCATCCATCCTCATGTTAATTTACCACCTCACCATTCGGGGGCCCGTCTTGTCCTCAGATGCACCTGCTTTTGTCTCAATACTGATCCAGATAGAAAAATATACTCTTGCTTTGCTTTTTAGAAGATGTACTATTTGCCAGTCCAAATGTTAGGTTTATGCTTTTCTTTTGTGAAACAGAGGGAGTGAAAACTTGTGTTTGAGAAACTGAAGCTCTCCTAGATCACAGCAGCAGCAGCAGCAGCAGCAACAAGCTCAGGCGTGTTATTAGACTAGTTGTCGGCTGATTTAGCTGCTGCTTAATTAGTCAACAACTAGTCTGTAATCACATGCCACACCATAGCAGTTACTATTTCAATCCATCGCCCAGCACAACTGGGCGATGGATTGAAATATCAAACCTGAATGAATTCACAACAGAAAATAAAACAAAGCATATCCCCCATAAATCCCCTATAAATATACAATTAAAACGTTGTACTCATAGAAAAGCTAGAGTTACCAATATGAATATAAATAACTCACATTGGCCCACAATTTGTTTACCTACAATTGGTTTACCTATACAACTTAGATTTAAAAATGTCACGGATAAACTTCATTTCTCTATTTGTCACATTCATAGAACATACAATGAAATGATGAGACTCATTTAGTTGCAAAAAAGAAAGCACCTTGACGATATAACTAATCAACACAGTGTAACAGTTACTCTGTGCTTCTTTTTGGCAGAAAATGAAACCGTTGACTCGTCGGAGTTGGCGTTTGCGTGTGGAGTGAGGAAGTGTCCGGAGCTGTACGACTGCAACGACACCTGGATCGGGCCCAACGACGGCATCACGCAGTTCGACAACATCCTGTTCGCTGTGCTCACCGTCTTCCAGTGTATCACCATGGAGGGATGGACGGCCGTCCTCTACAATGTGAGCTCAGGGATCCGGTCGACAAACGACACGCTGGCCGCTGTCGTGAATTAATGAATGTTTTGGCTTTCAGACCAACGATGCCTTGGGTCTCACGTGGAACTGGATGTACTTCATCCCTCTCATCATCATCGGCTCCTTCTTTGTGCTGAACCTGGTGTTGGGAGTCTTGTCTGGGTGAGTGAGACTCTGTCTCTGTGGGACACTGAAGCTTCTGTTTGTATTATGGATAATGAGAGCCGTTTTCATGCTCCTGTCTTCAGAGAGTTTGCCAAGGAGAGGGAGAGGGTGGAGAACCGGCGGGCCTTCATGAAGCTGCGGCGCCAGCAGCAGGTGGAGAGGGAACTGAACGGCTACCGAGCCTGGATAGACAGGGCAGGTACTGAATAACTTCACATCTGTAGATAAACACCTGTTATTTTGATGTGATGGAAGTAAATGAGTGAGTGACTGGGTCGTTGATAGTCTGATCAGAAATGCCTCTGTCGACTCATAGCAAGACGGTTCCCGGTTTGAATCTCAGATTGATCTCTCTGTGCTGAGTTTACATGTTCTTCTCTCTCTGGGTTTTCTCTTGATATTGTATTGGATATTGGAGATTCTAAATTGACTCTAGGTGTGAATGGTTGTTTGTGGCCCGGCCTCTGGCGACCTGTCCACGTACCCTGCCGTTTGCCCAATGTCATCTCTAGCTCCACCCACAACCCTTAAAGGATAAGCAGTATATGTATCTGATAATTGGACGGATGGTTTGTCTGCTGTCGTCATGAAAGGCTTTGTTCAGAACAGACAAAACCTGATGTTGAACGCCATCAGACACATTTAGATGGTGGAGAATTTATCTTAAAGTAGAGTGTAAAGTGTAAGAGCTGCAGATGAGTTTGATGTTGTTTATTTCACATGAAAAGTAAATTACAGTGTCATGAATTTGTTTAACAACTGTGCAAAGCAGTCACAGGGTTTTCATCGAATAGCATATCAAGTACATAGTTCAACATTTCAGGAAATACGTTAGTTCACTTTCTTCCCAAAGGGAAGATCGAGACCTCTCAGAGTGAATCTGTATGTAAAATGGAGCAACGAGTACATGCCGCCATGTGACCTGCTGTTTTAATATGTTAGTTTTCAATTGGATTACTTAAACCAAATATAAATAATCATTGAGCTTCAGAGGTGCAGACTTTAAAACTTCTACCTGTTTTCTGTTGCCGGGGGTATTTCTCACCTTTTTTCCACATTGAACCCTTTATAATCTGTGAAAACTGTATAAACAGTGATTTGCCTGCCGGTCTAGATATTTTTTTCCCACTGCTGAAGAGGTTTTGGACCTACAGTAGAGTGAAGTTGCGTGCACACACCATACACACACACACACAAATCTACATTGCTAGTCTCCCACGCAAGCAGAGGGTGAGAAAAAGGTGATACTGACTCACTGACTTAAATTTGTGCGCATGTACATCCACACAAGCGCTTTTCTGTGTTTGTGTGTTTACATGCGTGTGTGTGTGTGTGTGAGCGAGCTGCTGTGCATATTTAGTGTGCATGAATGTGGGTGAGTGTGGGAAGGGAGAGAGAGAGAAAGCTCAGCGAGAGGGAGCGGTTGGGAGAATGTAAGAGAGCAGAAGAGCTCTCTCTCTCTGAAGGAGGTCACACTGACCTCACAGTGCCTTCATCAGTTTGGCCTCAGTTCCTGTAAATGTTTGCAGACGTCCTAAATGATCCAACGCTGGAATCTATTTCTCCATGTCTGAATGTTTGATCTGGTGAAAACAAACAAGTCTGTGTATAACCTCGAGTTGTATTGCATTACAGAGGAGGTGATGCTCGCGGAGGAGAATAAAAGTTCAGGGAGATCGCCGTTAGACGGTGAGTTCACACGCTTCAGATTTACACTCACCCCTACAGATAACACCTGTACCTAATACCGCTATTTATCACTGCGTATGAAATCTTTAGTACATGTTATAGCACAAAAAATACTCATAATACGCATGATTGGTGTCAATACTCCAACAGCCCTAGTCAACGTTTTTGAGCACTTCAGCAAATCACTGGGCTCGATAGAGTATATTAAACTGGAGGCAACCACGGCAACAGTTAGAACTTCACCAATGAAATTAAACAATTATTGAAGATCCGACAAGAAATCATTAAGATTTTCTTCTAAATGACCATAATGCAAATGTGTTAAAATGTTTCTCCGCTTCGAAAATCAATCATAAATATTATTTATATGAACTGGGAGAGTTTACTGTGTTTGACAGTGAGACCCCACAGTGAACAACCACATTACACACACATACACACACTCACACTCACACACACACACACATACAGAAATTATTTACACCCCTTTGCCTTATTCACATTTAGTCAAAATCAGTGGACAATCGATACCCCGTAGTGATGATTATATAATTGGAGGAAGAACTCTTACAATATTCCTGCAAATAAATAAAAAATGGAAATCTGATAATCCACATTATTCGGACCATCATAGTATTTAGTTCAACAATTATATCTCATCTCATCAAGACATATTTTATACTTCCAGAACTATCATATATGAATCATCTTTTTATATAATTGATCCTAATTATACACTTACTTTGACTTATGGATGGACACATGTAGGATGAGGAATATCACTTTTAATTACAGTGCATCACAAACCACTCACCATATGTTGTCTCGATGCAAAATAGGGAGTACGACATTTTAAGTAATCGAGCGGTTATCACTCATTTAATGATTTCATTTGCAGTGATTCTCTAAACTTAAGTTTTTTCCTGGATCATTTTTAGTTCTGAAGAGAGCGAGCAAGAAGACCGGTGCACGTAGAGGAGCGCCAGGGGACGAGAAGTTAGCAAGCATGTCCACAGCAAGTGAGTGGACGACTTTTCAGTCTTTAAAGTTTCCTGCAGGCCTCTGTCTCTACTTCCTGGCCTTTTTCTCTGAGCTCTGTAGTGTCTTTATATTCGGTGTATTTCACCTTTTCTTCTGCCACTTTCCCTAAAACCTCCTCGAACCCCTCGTCTCTCTCTGTCCCCTCTTCTCAGACATGTCCCGATCGAGGATGAACTTCCGCAGTGGCCGTCGTGGCCCAGCTGCCTACCTGCGACGTAAAGAGCGCATGTTACGCATCTCCATCCGCCGCATGGTGAAGACGGACACGTTCTATCTGATGGTGCTCAGCCTGGTGGCTCTGAACACCATCTGTGTGGCCATCGTCCACCACAACCAGCCCGACTGGCTGACCGTCTTCCTCTGTGGGTCTCATGTTTGTTTGTTTGTTTGTTTGTCAACTACAGTTTAATCCTTCAGGTCATGTCTGATGAATGCATTGCTGCGTCTCTCTCCTTGGACTTAATTTCTTTTTTTGTTTTATCTTCACCAGACTATGCAGAGTTTGTTTTCCTGGGGCTGTTTTTGGCTGAGATGTTTCTGAAAATGTATGGTCTGGGTTTCCGGCTCTACTTCCACTCATCTTTCAACTGCTTCGACTGTGGGGTGAGATTCTTAATCCTTTATTCTGATACCATATGACTCTAACCCTAACCCTAACCCTAACCCTTATTTAAAAATATCCACCCTACATTTAAATACCCTAAAATACTTATAAGACATATATGATAGGCCTCCAGACGCACAAATATGGAATTGAGCATTGGACTCAAAAGGCCCACAGCTACCATCATCTTCCCAAGATAAAAAACCTTTTTTCAGTTATTAATGCGTCTGACGTCTTCTGCAGGTTATTGTCGGCAGCATCTTCGAGGTGGTTTGGGGCTTCTTCCGGCCCGGCATGTCGTTTGGTATCAGCGTACTGAGGGCACTGAGACTCCTGAGAATCTTTAAGATCACCAAGTAAGTGGGACAACGAGAAATTTCAACTAAACAACCTTGTAGAACTGTATATCTGAAATGAGGATATGTGTGACTTCTCTCTGTCAGGTACTGGGCCTCGCTCAGGAACCTGGTTGTTTCCCTCATGAGCTCCATGAAGTCCATCATCAGTCTGCTGTTCCTCCTCTTCCTCTTCGTCGTGGTGTTTGCTCTGTTGGGGATGCAGCTTTTTGGAGGAAGGTAAGTCAAAACCTGGATTTGTCTGTTTCCTCTACAGCACCTTGAATCTACCTCTGTGTTTGAAAGGTGATTTATAAACAAAATGGCCTTGTCTTGTATTAAAGGCTGAACTGGGCTCAAGGAAAGCAGTGGATTATATCTACACGTTTTCAAATGGCATCTTCACCCTATACAATGTGCAGCAGATTCTTCAATGGCCTCTTTGATAAGAATAAGAGGAAACTTCATGTCCGGATTAAAATAGCTCGTCAACCTCCTCCTCCTCGTCTTCCTCCTCCTTTTCTTCCTTGGTCATATCTGACCCTGCTTCTCTATCTGCCTTCCCTCTAGGTTCATCTTTGAAGATTACACTCCCACCAATTTTGACACGTTTCCAGCTGCCATCATGACAGTGTTTCAGGTTTGGCTCCCACAGATCCCCTCATTCTGCCTGCTCTCCATGACACATTGCACCCTGGGATATTTCTCACCCCAGGCGCAGATTAAACAACTCTGTTCACTCGCTCTCCACCCCCTGCCTCCGCTATCATCCCACACATCCGTGCGCACATATGCGCACATGAATATCAGACAAGTGAAACGTGAACAAATCCACATCAGATCTACAAAACCAACTGCACTGAGAGCAAGTGTTTTGATCAGATCAGTACACGTAGTAATTACTTATCTCGCAGCCATTTTAATACCACACCTCAGCTGATTCGTGGACAGGGACATGTCCCTTGATTGGTGTATTTTTAGACCAACATTCTCTTGGATCTAACTCAAGCAATGTAATTACACATGTATAATGTTTTAATAGTATGTGCGTTTGCCGACAGATTCTGACTGGTGAGGACTGGAACGAGGTGATGTACAATGGGATTCGCTCCCAGGGAGGAGTGCAGTACGGCATGTGGTCATCGATCTACTTCATTGTGCTCACGCTATTTGGAAACTGTATCCTGGTGAAGTGATCAGAGAGCTCAGATGTGGCATCTGAACCTCTACACAGTATAAACACCGGGATGAATGGGCAAGACTGCACAGTAAAACAAGCATTTACTGGAATATTCATGCAATTACCGTGTTACTTGAGTCAAATATTCAGGGATCTTCCACAATAACGAATGAAATACATTTCCTAAAAGGGATATTGCTTTTAAACAACATTTGTTTTGCTTTAGACAAAACATAAAATAGCAACATATGGTTACATACTTCCTTTTATTAGTTTCCTATCAAATCTGAAAATCAAGTTTATTTACCATAATTCTCTGTACAAGTGTGTCTCTGTTTGTTTGTGTTTCTTAACTGCCTCCCTGTCAGACACATTGCTGAATGTCTTCTTGGCCATCGCTGTGGATAATCTGGCAAACGCACAGGAACTGACCAAGGTATGCACTGTCTGACTGTTTTATGCATACATTATTTTTACCATTAAATAAATAATTGTGTGTACATAGAGTTTTTTATGAGTTAAGTTAGTTAAGCTTCTGTCTAGATTCAATATAACGCACTGTGTGTGTCTCCTTGATGTACTTCGGTTATTTCGATTTTAACTTACACACATTTTTAGAGCTAATAGATATAAAACACAGATCATAATTGACAGAGATGCTGACATATCTCTTTTCCCCCCTATTATGAGTCACACTGTCATTGTCCTTAATCCTACATCTCCCATAATGCAACTTGAGATACTCTTTCCAGGCTCACATCCTTCAAACTCAACACCCACTGTTTTTCTCAAGTCAAATCCCAACCATCCATTTATTCGACTTAAGAAAAACCTGATGTGTAAAATGAATGGGGAGCCTTACACAACCATATACTCTTTGTCTTCCTCAGGACGAAGAGGAGGAAGAGGAGTTCTTCAACCAGAGATATGCCAGAGGCAGGGATGGCCTGATCTCTGAGTAAGTTATCCATGAACAGTTTACATTTGAACATGAGACACCCCAAGGGTTCACAGCCCTTAAGTAAATCTCAGTGTTCCAGTGTAGAAGTCTCAGATCCGCTCTCCTCCTGAGCAAATGGAACATTTTGAATTGGACGATTCCTTTATGCAGCACATGCATATGCAGAGAAATTAAACTGAGATTTACTTAAGATACAGGTGCAGTGGGAAAACTGGTGGTGGTGGTGAATTTGATCATCATGCATCTTCAGTTATTGAAGGGAGGAGGTTTTATGAAATCAACAGAGCTTAGCCCATAGACTCCATTGATTGTGGACTCTCGGATGAACGTGCACCAGGCTAATGTTTAAAACAGTGAGTTCCTCGGTTCCTTGGGCTGCATGTTGAATGCAAAAAGAAAGAAAGAAACGCATGTGTAAGGCATTGATGACACGGTTATGAATGTGTATTGAATGTGCCTGATGGAAAAAGCATGACCCCTTACGGAATGCTTCTGCAGCTTCCCTGAGACGCCATCCGTTTCTGCCTTGGCCTGTGATTGGTTATGAGTAGCCTCTTTTGGTAATGAACTTCCTGCTCCTCCGAGTGACCCGGTGGCCTCCCCACAGGTCCGATGATCCAGTAGGTCAGGAGGAGGGCAGGAGGCAGTTTTTCAGAGGACGTCGGGAACAGTGGGGAGTCCCAATGTGTCGCTCTGCAGGGAGGAGGCACACTTTGGAGGGTGTCAGATTTTGGTCAAGCTTTCATTCTCAGTACGACTTGTGAGATCAGTTTCACCGCTGTGGCAACGGAGCTGGGTAATGAGGGAAAATAAACTATCGGGGGCATTACTGACCCGGAGTGACTGACCTGGCTTTTCAAAGGAGTGTACTCACTATTTTGCATGTTAAAAGCAAGAGTGTATTCACTTTAATAGCAGTTATTCCCTCAAAAAGTATTTGCTTATATATCAGTGACTCTGTTGTTCCTGCTCTCTCGGATGCCCTTTATTTGTATGAAAAACAACTTGCAGAAACTTGAAATTTGCTTGTAATTCATCACATAGGTGTCTGATCAACTTAAATTAAGTGCAGTAAGTGTAGCAATGGTTAAAACCATCGAATAATAATAAACATGTCCTCCCACTGCACAAAAATAAAGCCAAAATATCTTGGATATGGGATCTGCCATCTTGGCTGGTGACGTCCTTTGGCACCAGAGTGTGTGCGCGGCGTGCAGCCGTGGTATGAAACTCCCGCTGACTCACGCATTTCATAATGAGTCAGTTTCAGTCAATCTTGACGTTTCTAACCAGTTGTATAGCATCAAATAACTAAATTAGAACCAAACAAACCGGGAATATGAACACTTGAACATACATTACTGTGATTTTAGTGGGTTTTTAGTTTGGCCCATGTCCCATCCACCAGCATGGAGGAGGCAGGGGTTAAGACACTGCAGGCGGCCACCAGGACCTTATGGTTGCCTACTGGTCTTTAAGCATCTCCTGATTGTTTCTCTACTGTCACTGCAAAAGTATTGATAATCTAATATAAATACATAATAATAAAAGCCGTGTTTTAAATGCTATCTAGCCTGTCAAACTGTAACTATTCTGAAAAATGAAAGAGAGTAGGCAGAAAAAGCAACACATTTTTTGCAAGAAAAGCTCAAGCCTTGGATTGTTTGAAAAAAATTCTAAATAATATTTCCAAGAGGAGGATTCATGTCATGAATTATTAGTTTCAAGCTGTTTTGAGCCTCTGCAAGTTGATTTCCATGTTATGCGGGAGCCACAGGAAATCAAACACGTAACAGCATAGACTCTTTACACTGAACGTATCATTTGTCTGTTACATATTTGAATGTGCGTCTTGTATGCGTTGCAGTTTTCAAGATGCTGGTGTTAATGTGCATTACAGTGTTTTAATGGTCCCATCATGTTGTCTTGTTTTATGCCTGTTATGTGGCACTGACCAAAATGTTGTGTTCAAGGACACCGCGAAAAAATCGACACGAAATATCCCTCACAACTGATGGACATCAAATCAAGTTCCCCTTGATTAACATTTGAACATAAAAGACTGATTTCAGACCCGTTCAAACCATCATTTTGTTCTGTGTCACAGCTGATGTTCTGTGTATGTTGTAAAACACTAATGTCTTGTTTTCAAATAATCACTCATTGATTACATGGACAACAAAAGAGTCTGAACACCAGTAAGTATAACTGAATGAATCCTTGTCACGTAGATTTTCTCTCTTGAGTTTTCCTACTCGATTAGTGAATTTATTTTCTAGATCTTCTCACACTATGTTTCTACTTTAACCCTGCACTTTTCCTTTTTTTGTTCTTGTGGGTTTTGTTCCTTTCCTCTGTATCTGTCTTTAACCCTCAGGTATTTCTTTCAGTTTTTGGATGTATTTGTACTTTTCAGCCTGAAGTATTTTCCTCATTTTTTCCATGGGAATTTTTTGTGTATCTAATCACGTAACAATATAAACAGCTGCAAGAAAAGGTTTCTCCTTTTCTTGCAGCTGTTGTTTTTGTTAGATTTTTTTAAATATATATATATATATATATATAAAACTGGTTTGCTAGATTTTCAATAGTCTTGATGTTTCTTGTCAACACATCAATAACTGTGAGTCTCTTGTTGCCTCATGGTGATGTGAAGTATATTGTGCTCCTTAGCGGTAGAAGAAGACCCTACCTATACAGGAAACGTGCAATCCACCGAGGTCGTCCAACTTTCCCAGACGAGCCGGAGTGTGTGCCGGGGGCCCCCGACGAGCAGCCTCTAACTAGCGCCAAACCATTCTCCAATCGCAGAGAGAGGAGGAGAAAGGTTAACATGTCAGTGTGGGAGCAGAGAGCAAACCAGCTACGCAAACGCCGCCAGATGGCGAGCAGGGAGGAGCTGTGTGCCGCCCCTACAGAGGACACCAGTGAAACCCCCACCAACGGCAACAATGTCCCCGCCCTTTCCCCTCAAGCCAGTCCGGGTCAGCTGCCAGAGTCTCCCAGGTCAGTTGGGATGCCCCTCCCCGAGCCTCCGATGTCCGTCTCCATCCCCATCCCTGAGCCTCCGACGGCTGAGCCTCTGGTGAGCCTGAGTGAGGAGAAAACCACAGGGGCCAACCACCGCACCACAGGCGGAGGCAGGCACAGGATGGCCCGCAAGTTCAGGCCCAGTCAGGGGCCGGAGGAAGGGGCCCGGCATAGACGCCACCGGCACCGTGAGGCTCGCAGTGAGGCCAAGAGTCTGGACTGCACACAGGCGCCCCATGAGGTGCAACAAGTGAGACGCTCGCTCAGCCAGGAGAGGAAGATACTGGACGAGAGGGAGGAGAAGGAAGAAAGAGAGGAGAGGGAGAGAACAGAGGCGGAGGGAGGGTCGGTCCAAGAGGATGGTGGAACCTGCATCGTCAACCCATATGCAGATGTTGGAGACGACTGCAGAAGGTAAGACTTTATTTATCTGTGAACACTTAATCTCACAAACTCTTATTTTACCTACAATTTTATACTATATAACAAAATCCACTTGTACCTTGTAGTCTCTGTTTTTGTTCAAACACTTTTTCTATCTCAAAGCGTCAGTCACACATGTTCTCCAAACTGGTTGTGAAAGGATTCCTTCTTAACATGTGTCCAGTGGAAAAGGCTAGATACATAATCCACATTCCCACAATAACAACAACACACAGACAGTTAGATTTCTCTATCCATTGACATTTCAGATTAAAACGATTTTTATCTATAATCATACATTAAAAAAAGCATTTTATAAATAGACTGGAGCTTAACACAGTGCAGCTGCTCGGTTGTACCGTACGTTCTATAGGAAATGTTCATGTTAGATTGATATAACTTCAGGGATGTTATTTTCGTTCACATTTCAGATCTGACATCCCTGACCCTCCTCAATGCGAGCTGGACTGCTCCTGGTCCGAGCAGGGGGAAGGCCGCGTGGAGCCGGCGTTGGAGGCCACAGAGTACACTGTGAGCGCCATGGAGGCGGAGAACTGCCCGGCCCCCATCAAACGTGACAGGTCCCACCTGGAGGGGAGCGTGGCCATCGAGATGTCTGCTCAGCCGCTGCTGGAGCTCGCACCCATGACAGGTAGCGATGATTCCACTGCAGTCCCACTCATCACTGTGCAGCATGAAGGGGGATTTAGCATCTGTATCACCATGTGTAGGTGTCTCTGACATCTGAGTGCCACATTTGCACTTATCTTTTTTTTTTTTATGAATCCCTTGTACTGGTGACTCACATTATTCTCTGTCATAGCAGTGTATGTTGAGCTCCCACCATGTTTTTATCTCTCCTTTGCCACTCCTGTCTGTGTTTCAGTGAACAATAAAGAGCTGGAGGCGTACCACTCCGAGGAGACGGAGGAGGAGGAACCTCCGACTCCTCCCAAGCCCGTCGCCCCAGACAGCATGTTCATCTTCAAGGCCTCCAACCCGTGAGCCACCAAATCACATCTTTTGTTTCTGCTCTGTCTTATTTTTGTTTCTGCTCACCCATCAAATAACCAAAAAAAACACCCTCCCCTGCGCTGATCCACAGTATCAGGAGGATCTGCCATTATGTGGTCAATCTGCGTTACTTCGAGATGAGCATCCTCCTCGTGATCGTGGCCAGCAGCATCGCACTGGCCGCTGAGGACCCCGTGTGCGCCAGCTCGGACAGGAACATGGTGGGATCTTAAAACTCTTCTCCACAAGCAGCTGTGCAAAAGTGTCAGAGTTCAAATCCATATTTTCCCACCTCAGCTCACCTGGTCAGTGGCGAAGTGAAGCTGGATTGTCGTGTGTACTTTACTTTAACAGACGTTTAGCCTCAAGTAATTGGCTGCTTCAATCAGACTCAAAAAAAAATTAAAACATACTCAAATTGTATGAGCAACAAAGTGTGGAGACACATTTGGTTTTCACGCACATACAAGGTGAGAATCCCCAGTTTTGTCTGGGAAATATAACTGTGCAGTTTTATTTTCACAACTTTGTCAGAAGGAAAGTGTCAAGAGTAACCAATTCAACACACATAGTAAGTAGGCAGGACACACTGGTAAAGTCTGCATTGTGTTGCCCTGTCATTTGAGTTATTTCATATTTGTTATCATCCTAATAGACCTTTAGATAAACGCTTGTGTCACAAATTTGATAGTGGCGTTTTCTGAAAGACGATGCGATTAAGTTGCATTGCAGGAAATGTAGGTGCTAGTTTTTCAAGGTGTTCCAAAGCTGGATCTTTTTCTTTTATTTGGATTTTTTCTTTTCCCAGTCTGTCACTTGTGATTCTGATGATGTAATTGAAGTGTTCTAAAATCTGAATCTCTGGAGCACCTCTTAACCGCACTGAACACATACCTGTGAGTGCTGACTTAAGCACATTCAGAATATACTGCTGCCTCTTTCACATTTCTATAAACGTATTCGGTCCATTAATGATGGTTATAGTTTGACCTACAGTGAACCCACTCATTCAGCACCTGCAGGCCTATTGGCTCTGACTCGATGGGACTGATGTGTTTTGAGGTTTATGTCCTCTGGAGCTTGAACATTATCAATGTGTTTGAGCAGATGTATCGTGTTAGCATTACTGTTAGCATTGAAAAACTAACAAAAGACAATATACACAAGAAGATTGAGAACAGCCAGGACCTAGAGTGTCACTCAGTAGTGATACCTCCACCAAGACCCTCAGAAAACAGAAAACAGAATACTCTCATAAATATCAGTCTCCTAAATGTGGGGAAAGATCAACGATTCTTTTAAATGAGGATCCATGAATTATTCTTTGAAAAATCATGGAAAATTTTGAAACATCTCGCAATATTAAATAGACTAACTAATCTTGGATCCACCTCATGACCCTGGTCTACAAATGGGGTCCTCCCTGACTAATACCACATCCTTCCACCAAGTTTTGTGTATGTCCGTCAAGTTGTTTTAGTTTAATCTTGTTCACAAACAACAAACAAACATTTCCATGTAATAAATTGAACGTTTTGGATGGAGATTATACAGCTCCTTAAAGGTCTTAATGATTTCCGAGTGATAAACGAAATCACTGTTTTTATTGGCACTTTCTTCAATTTGTATTTTTTCTGTTCATATCCAGGTCCTCCGTTACTTTGACTACGTCTTCACTGGAGTGTTCACCTTTGAAATGATCATCAAGGTTGGTGACGGACACCAACTTCCATCTGCCAGCGACACTTTCAAAGAATATACCTTCGTTTTCTCTCCACTCCTGGTGTTTTTGTGTGTTTAACGTGTTCACGTTTCGTGTGCGTGTGGGCGTGTGCGTCCTCCAGATGATAGACCAGGGCCTCATCCTACACGACGGCTCCTATTTCCGGGACATGTGGAACATCCTGGACTTCATCGTGGTGGTGGGGGCTCTGATTGCCTTTGCCCTGACGTGAGTCACTACATGGTGCTGCCTGTCGATGACTAATGACTGACTCACTGCGGCAAATCATTTTTCCCGAGCGTACAGCATTGTTATAAACAACCTTCCCTCAAAGGCACTTTTTGCAACTTCAACCAAAAAAAAAGAAAAAGAAAGCAGTCTGCTTCATTGTCAAAGTTGGGCAGCGCTAAAGCTGCGAATGTGGAGGCTTGTGCTCCTGTACGGCGTCTAACTCAGACTGAAACAAAAGGAAAACGTGGATTTCTGTGTAATTTGAGGGAGTGTGTCATGACTGATGTTAACAGTCGCTACGATATATATATATATATATATATTTATTTCTGTTGTCTTTCCCAGCGTGAGCGTTACAGATTACTAACCAATCCTTTTGTTCTCTTTGTTGTTTGACACGTGAATTTCTCTGTTGTGAATATAGCTGTGATCCTCTGAGCTTTGTTCACCGTGTCTCTCTCTTTATGCCTCAATTTCCTTTTCTCTGTTGTTCCTGGGGATTGTGTGACTGTTGGGGCTTCCAGGAATGTGATGGGGTAAACATTTTAGTCACACTCAATGTAAACTTCTCACACGTGACGTATTCCTTTTATTTTTATTTTTCTGTATTTAATGTGTTTTTAGTTGTGTTTTCTACAACAGAGTCCGACAGGTGTCAGGGGTAAAAAACTTTGATAATTTGTAGGAAACTAAAACATAATTTCTTCTTATATTCAATTATTTATGGCATCAAATTACACAATTAATCCACTAAATTATATTACTTTGTGTAATGACCTTGAAAGAATTAATTAGGCTTTTCATTAAAACACTTTCATCACTAAATTACACTATTTATAATGTACGCAGTCAAATTACAGGAAGAATGAATTTTTTTTAATCTTGACCCCTGCTGGCCTCCGTACAAACAAACTCAAAGTGCAGTTCTGTGTGTCATTGTGTGTTTTTACTTTTACATGCACTTGTGTGGACCTTTTTACTTTAACTGTGTTTTTGTCTTTTCCACCGTTGTTTTTAAATGTGTCTTCACTACGTTGCATTTGTGCGTTTGCTGAACTGCACAGCTCATTTCCTGAGGGCTGTGTGCTTCCGTGTTTAACAGGAACAACAAAGGCCGAGACATCAAGACAATAAAGTCTCTCAGAGTACTGAGAGTCCTGCGGCCTCTTAAAACCATCAAGAGACTTCCTAAACTCAAGGTACGATGTCAGCGTCTGCCAACACTCTCCAGTCTGTTGTTTGCTTCTTCCCCGACCTCTGACAGAGTTGGTTTTCTTCTCCACAGGCGGTTTTTGACTGTGTCGTCACGTCCCTGAAAAACGTCTTCAACATCCTCATCGTGTATCAGCTCTTCATGTTCATCTTTGCCGTCATTGCCGTGCAGCTCTTCAAGGGGAAGTTCTTCTACTGCACCGACAGCTCCATGAATTCAGAGAAGGAATGCCAGTGAGTGGATACATCTCAACCGCAAAAAATGACCTTAACTCGATCCTATACCTCCGCCAAGGTCCAACAATCCACATTTCAATCAAGCTGCGCCCAATTGCACAAACTCATAGATATCAGTTCCCTTGAAATTCCTGAT
Source organism: Platichthys flesus (assembly GCF_949316205.1). Taxonomy (NCBI): domain Eukaryota; kingdom Metazoa; phylum Chordata; class Actinopteri; order Pleuronectiformes; family Pleuronectidae; genus Platichthys; species Platichthys flesus. Next base: position 16,229,939 of record NC_084958.1, on the reverse strand, counting down.
ATTTGTCACGATCCATGAATTATTCTATGAGAAAGTAAAAATATAACTCCTGCATCCACCCTGATCCAGATCTGCAGCAAAAAAAAATTGCTTCTTTCTTGACCCATACAGAATTTTTCCTCCAAGTTCCATGGTAATTAATTAGTTCGTTTTTGTGTAATGCCGTTCACTAACACACAACATCCAACCAACACACAAAAGGACGGGGGTGAATATATGACCTATTTGGCGGAGCTAGGGAGCAGGTAAAATAATACTCTTCATTAAAACTGCCACTTGAATCAGTGATTAACTGCCGCTGGGCTGCTCTGTTCCCTGCAGAGGCTTCTACATTGACTACAGCAGAGACAAGAAGGAGCTGAAGAGGAGAGAGTGGAGGAGACACGAGTTCCACTACGACAACGTCTGCTGGGCCCTGCTCACACTGTTCACCGTCTCCACTGGGGAGGGATGGCCTCAGTAAGTGTACAGTGTAAAAGCCACTGCCCAGACGCATTATGTTTTTGGGGTTGAGGTCAAAGGTCACTGTGAATTTTAAAACCTTGTTTGGCCTCATGAACACTTCACCTTAAGAACGCCTTTTGACAATTCTTTGAAATTTGCCGCAAGTGTTCAACTAGACTCTATTTAGAAACTGCCTTTAGGAGATGCTTTTCAAAAGACATGCAGAGGAAATCTGTAGTTAGAGTTTTCTCTCCATCTGTAGGGTCCTGCAGCACTCGACTGACGTGACAGAGGAGAACATGGGGCCGAGTCGCGGGAACCGAATGGAGATGTCAGTGTTCTACGTGGTTTACTTCGTAGTCTTCCCGTTCTTCTTTGTCAACATCTTCGTGGCTCTGATCATCATCACCTTCCAGGAGCAGGGTGACAAGATGATCCAGGAGTGCAGTCTGGAGAAGAACGAGGTGCAGAGCAGTGACACTCATACACACACAAACACAAAACACAAACATGGATGGAGGCTCATCCTCTGTGTGTCTGTTGTGTTAAATGTCTCCCATTCAGAGGGCCTGCATCGACTTTGCCATCAGCGCCAAGCCGATGACCCGCTACATGCCCCAGAACAGACAAACCTTCCAGTACCGGCTGTGGCACTTCGTGGCGTCGCCCTCGTTTGAGTACACGGTGCTCGTCATGATCGCCCTCAACACTGTGGTCCTCATGATGAAGGTGAACAACTGATTGGCTCTTTAACAGCAGAGGAGCAACCTTGTGTTTAACATATTTTCACTATATAGCACTAACACTGATGAATCACCAAAGACAAACTACTTTTTATTCATATTTATTTTCTTATGTTTATGGTAATTCAAGTTCTTATACATAGACCTCAGAAACACATATTACCCTGTTATTTTAACAACATGAATCATTATTAATATTTGATATATTACAGATATTTATGATTCTTTGTTGGTATTTTGATAACTGAACTTTGACAAAAATACTTACAAGGCAATGGAAAGTTGATATTTTCACATCGGAATGAAATCAATTGAAACCAAACAGCTTTACAAATACAATAAACAAGTAATGTTCAATGTACTAAATGTATTGTTATTGGACTAAGATTGTTTTTAAATGTGTTGTGTGTAGGGGAAGTTATCACATCCAGCTAAATGTGACTGATACCTTTAGATAGGCCAGTATCAGTGATGTTATTAATGTGTTATTAAATATCAGAATCTTTATTTTTGTTTCTCTTCAGTATCACTCAGCCCCGGCAGCGTATGATATGGTCCTGAAACACCTGAACACAGCGTTCACTGTCCTCTTCTCCATGGAGTGTGTGCTCAAGATCCTGGCATTTGGTTTAGTGGTGAGTATTGTGACACCAAAAATTGATAAATGATCAATTTAGGTCTCATCTGGATGAACTAGTGAGGAACCTGTACGTGTTTATTTTCTTTTCCTGCAGAACTACTTTCGAGATACTTGGAATATTTTCGATTTCATCACCGTTCTTGGCAGCATCACTGAGATAATTGTGGATTTACAGGTAAGATTCTGCCAAGACGCCGGTCGTTTTCACACTGTTGTGAAGCTAAAATAGAGACAAGACTCAAATAGCGGGTTCTGGATGCAGTATTCTTCCCTCCGGTTTCCACGAGTGTTATGATCCCGGCCTCCAGACACAACTAAAGTCATGTTGTGATGAGTTTCGCCATCTGTGTTTTACATGCTGTCTCTCCCCTCTGTCTGCCACACTCTCTCTCTCTCTCTCTCCTTTGCGTCACCCTCTCTCCAACCATGTGTGTCCCAGTCGGTGAACACAATCAACATGAGCTTCCTGAAGCTTTTCCGAGCAGCCAGGTTGATCAAGCTGCTGAGACAAGGCTACACGATCCGTATTCTGCTGTGGACGTTCGTGCAGTCGTTTAAGGTCGGACACATGATTATTATTCATATTTCAGGAAATGACAGAAATTATATATTCTCGTCTTGATCACAGATTTTTAACCAGTTCTCTCTGCTGTCTCTTCTGCCCACAGGCTCTTCCGTATGTGTGTCTCCTCATTGCGATGCTTTTCTTCATATATGCCATCATTGGAATGCAGGTATTCTTTCACTAATGATGATATGAATCTCCTTAATATTAGACATGACATGAGAGACCAATGTGGCTCTTATATATTTGTTTTGGTTGTTTTTCATTTTAACCTTTCCTCAGGGGTGAATCTTTGATTTTTCTAAATCGGGGGGGGGGGGGGGGGGGGGTAACAATTTACACTGAGGGGCCAATTATATGTCAAACATCCATTGTCTATTCCTGATTCAGTAAAGGACACATTTAAGTAATTCTTTGTTTACTGAGACCTGACCTTGCTGTGAGGAAACTATGCTATTGCTATGGTGGAAGCTAATGAGGATCCGATAAAACAGACAAGAATAATAATTGTTTGTGTTTTCTGCAGGTGTTTGGAAACATCAAGCTGAATGATGAGAGTCACATCAATCAGCACAACAACTTCAAGACGTTCTTCAGCGCGTTGATGCTTCTGTTCAGGTGGTTTCATCCGAGATATGTTTTCAGCCGGATGGACATTTAACTTTCATTCAAAGTAATAATCTTTTGTGGCTATATTTTTATTATCTCATATTGTTTTTAATCCATAAACCACCAGGAGTGCGACAGGAGAGTCGTGGCAGGAGATCATGCTCTCCTGTCTGTCGGGTCAGGAGTGTGAGCCTGACCCCTCCATCTCCCCCCTCACCTTGTCTCCAGACCACGAGGGAGGCTGCGGGACCGACTTCGCTTACTGCTACTTCGTCTCCTTCATCTTCTTCAGCTCCTTCCTGGTCCGTCCTCAAACAAAACCCAGTGATATTCCTGCAGCTTCCATTTCTGCCTGGGTTTCCTCCTCAAGCCCCTTTTCGATGTTCCCTCTTTAGATGCTGAATCTGTTCGTGGCCGTGATCATGGATAACTTTGAGTACCTGACTCGAGACTCCTCGATCCTCGGCCCCCATCACCTGGACGAGTTTGTCCGCGTCTGGGGGGAATATGATCGTCTGGCGTGGTGAGACTTGATTTATATTACTGCTGCTTTTTTACATGTTCAGTTTTATTTGGCTTTAAACAGACATGATCAAGGTTATACCTTCATCCAGCAGAGGGCAGCCAAAGGTTGTGAAATACATTCAATTGCAATGACTAAACATGGTTAGAACAAGCTAGTTTTCATTCAAAGTCAATAAGAAGATGACCAGAAAATAACTAAAAACATTTAGTGAAATATTGAATATTCAAACACAGTGTTACAAATGCCAAACAATAATTACAGAGCTTGAAATGTTACCTACCTGTATTATGAATAATGTTTGAACTTACTTTCATTAACCTCCCTGCTCTTGCTTCTGTTTTCTTCCGAAGTGGTCGTATCCACTACACGGCCATGTACGAGATGTTAACACACATGTCTCCACCTCTGGGCCTGGGAAAAAAATGTCCTGCTAAGATCGCATACAAGGTACTGACAGGGTGATCATCTCAAAAACTGAAAACTCAAGTAAAATCCTTTTCGTGTAATATAAATAAACGATGACCTGTAGTAAAAGTTAACCTTGATGCGATTAAAAGTAGAAATAACTTCTGAATGAATTTGCTTCTGTCTTCTTCTCCATCAGCGGTTGGTGTTGATGAACATGCCCGTGGACGAGGACATGTCCGTCCACTTCACCTCCACCCTGATGTCTCTCATCCGCACGGCTCTAGACATCAAGATCGCCCGAGGTCAGGGTGCATGTAATGGATTTTATCTTCGCATTTAGGACAGCAGCTCCTCATTATTTTTATGATTTGCAGAATATTGTTTTCCCCTTTCACGGCATCAGTATAACATCAGTCTATTTTGCCTGATTGCGAATGTCGAAGGTGGCGAGGACCGTATGGCCCTGGACTCTGAGCTGCAGAAAGAGATCAGCATCATTTGGCCGTATCTTCCCCAGAAGAACTTGGACCTCCTGGTACCAATCAACAAAGGTCTGAGTGGAACAACAGAAGGAATAGTCAGTGTGAACGTTGAGGGGGGAAAAGGTGACAGTTAATTTGAGTGTGTCGGCCCTCACAGATACCGACATGACCGTGGGGAAGATCTACGCCTCGATGATGATCATGGACTATTTCAAACAGAACAAAGCCAAGAAGCTCAGGCAACAACTGGAGGCTCAGGTCAGCTCATGATCAACTTAGTGACACATCATGTTTACATCCATTAAGTGTCGGTGTGGGTAAAGATTGAGGGACGTTTGCAATTTTTTTTTGGTCCAACCTTGTGGCTGCGGTGGTCGATAAGACTAGAAATGCCCTATTTAAATACAATTAAATTAGCATGTATGAGCTCTATCTTGTGCCATGCCAGTTTTGTAATGTTAGGTTTTCTACATTTAGTTATTTAATGAAAGAGACAAACAAATAAACGCACAACCTTTCCTCTGGTCTCCATAGTGAGCACACATAACAGCGTACATTGAGGTGGGAGGAATGAAAATATCAAGAAGCTCCTGAAATGAGATCGATATCAAATCTTTGCTCTTTGTTTTATCAGATATATCTTGCACTGCTCAAATTCCTAAATGTGGCTTGAATCACTTGAAAATGAAACGGGTGTGAAATCGGTTGACTTGTATGTGACCTTTTCGTATTTATGTCTCTGATTTCAGAAGAGTAGCTTGATGTGTCTGGGTGCCGCCGCCCTGCCAGGGGACATCCTCTCCAGCACCCAGCCTCTGCCGATGATGGCCCACAGCGCTGGTTCTGCCCTGTGAGTCTGCGAATGTGTGTTACAGACTGTGTGTAGCTCTGTTTGCGTTTGCTTATTCTTGTGCTCCGTCCCGTTACAGGACCAGAGGAGGCTTCCTGGCTTTGAGCCCGATCTCCCCCCAGGAACTGTTTTTGCAGCCGATAAGCTCTGACACTAACGCAAGTCAACAGCAACCTCCGGTAAGGAAGAGGGGGAACATGAGTAAACAACATTAATACTATAACCGTGACTTAGAGCAGTGGCTACAAACCTATTAGTTTACAACGAGTAATAGAATAAAATCGAAAAATGAATTCAGTAAAATGTTATGTGGTTTATGAAGCAGAGACACTCTTTTGTTTTCATATAAATTGCTTCACTTATATTAACTGCATCTCGATCACATTCCTACAGCCTCAGTCTGCTATTCAGCTGTAATATGAATGGAAAAACTCCTGTTGGTTGGGGTTTGATTAGCAGATATTGAATATTCAAAGACTTGGATCCAGATTCGGAGCCACAGAATTTAGAAGTTTGAATTGTCATTTCAAACAGAGGCTCAGGAGCACCTCAGTTAATGATCCATGGTTGTGAGCAGTTAAACTAAATTAGGAGTTTTACATCTTAAGGAAACAGATACCCTGTCTTCTTTCTTTCTTTTGATGAGAATTTATCGATCGAAATAATTGGGTCGTACTTGTTCTTCTCTCACGTTGGGAACCACTCAAACATTAAACCTTTCTGATACTGCTGTGACTTTTCTTCCAGTGCCTTGCAGAGCACGGCACCGCTGACTCTCTGTGCTCCTGTGTTTGGTTACGTCTTAGTCCCTTGGAGGTCGGATTAGTGGAGGCGGACTGTCACTCTGTTGATGTTTTGCTGTGTCTGGTTTTATTTACTGGTCCCCTTTGCCTGCTAGATGAATGACGCGACGTTGCTCTGAAATCCCCACATGTTGGTGTGCAGAGGAATGTGTTTGACCCCTGGAGAGATGTTGTCTGGCTCTGTTTGCTTAGCGGTGAAGACCCGAATATGCATGAATACATGTAGCTGAGATGTGGATCCCATCTTTTCTTTGTTTTGTTTATCGTCTCTTCTCGAACTTCTTCCTCGTTCACAATCTCACTCTGTTTCTCTCCTTCCTGGAGGTGAAGTTATCTCTGTTGCTAGTCGTTCACCTGTCCGTCTTTTTGGCTGGAATGGCTTTTGATTGGATGCCGATGGTGATGGCAATGATAGATGAGCCCTCAGCACTGAACTGGCTTGGCTGCCCCCCCCCCCCTCACCTGGCTTGGATGCAGAGGCAGTCCTGGTGGGGACGAGCCTGACTGGTGCTCTGTCTCTCCTTGCCCTCCTCTCTTGTTTCTGTGCTCACCTAGGTGGGCGAGTGCAGTGGGGGGATTGAAGCCCCTCTGGAGCTTCCAGTAGGGAGGGGCCTGTGTGTGCGGGCCTCTTCCATGCCTCGTCTGGCTGTAGAGTTGCAGGTACACACATCTTCCACGACACGGCCTCTGGGCTGGACCTCGGGGAGTTCAGTGGCTGCATGGGCTCTGATGCCACTGTACCTCCCTCCTTACGTGCACGAGAGAGTTACATCAGTAGAGATTTGGTTTGTCCTTTGGTGCATTCGGAGTCTGATTTAGGCTGAATTGTGAGAATGGGGTGTGTTATTTGAATGCTGATGCCTCGCCTTTTGACCTCCACCTCTTCATTTCATCTCCAGAATACAGGAAAGGCTAATGAGTAAAGCATGTAAATGAATTGTAAAATAGTTTCTGAAATAAATAGGAATTTTAAACAAGTATGTATAATGTTTTCAGAGTTCTACGCTGTGCTTGTATTTTTGCACGTGTGTTTTCACATACAAGGACACGGAGGTGGCCGGTGGGTCCATGAAGCGTTCAGTGTCCACTATTGGGGATCAGCGGGTCAACGGTCTCTGGCAGGACGAGAAAAGTCCAGAGCGACTGTACCGACCTCGTCACAAAAGCTACAAGGCTGCTGGTTAGTTTGCTCAGCTGATATCATCACAGCAGTTCACAGGTTAACCCCAAGTCAAACTGGGCTTCCACCTACCTTCTTAACGCTCACCTCTTCTTTCGTTCTGTTGTCTTGTGCTGTCCACTAGTCTCCCGGTCAGATCACAAGCAGCAGGCTGACAGGGAGCGTGGCCGCTCTAAGGAGCGCTGCCACCTCCTCTCACCAGACACGTCTCGCTGTAACTCAGAGGAAAGGAGCCTGCAGCCCTCGTGCTCCTCCAGTGTGGAGCGAGCACACGCCGAAGATAAACAGGTAGGTCAGAAACACTCAGGTCGGCCCAGGGATTCAGGGACCTGGACAGGAACGACAGCTTCTCTGTGAGTCCATGTAATAGCTCTGAGCTACAGTTACTCTGTGTCTCTCACTCGACTTAAACATTTACAATTTACCTTTTCACATGTGGCCCTTTTCCTTGGATGTGGAAATTAATCTGACATGTCTTCCTTCTTCAGCTGCCATGTTCACAAATTTGAAAAAACATTGGCGGTCCTTCCACTTCTGTTAAACACTCATTTTGAGTCATTTGACGGAATAATCCACTTATAGTGATCTGCATCCTGCTAAAAAGTCACTGTGGCTGTAAATCATTGACTCTATGACACTGTGATGTCATTAATTTGTTACTCTGCAGACACATTCTTATGAACACAATCAAGAATAATACATTTTAGACATCCTCCTTGCACCACGAGGAACCACTATAGAGCAGAGGATCTGATTGGATTCTGACATACCATTCTACTCAATGGTTCACAATGATACCAGATATGTAGAATATGAAGAATATGTTGATTTAAAAATAATCTTCAAGCTAAGTAATGAGCTTTTCAGTTGAATAATTATAGTAAGATTTCTCTTGTGACATACTTAGACCAGATCTAATCCTCATGGAGAAGATAAACGAGACAAACTACTGTTACTGTGAGCAGACTTTTGTCATGGAGTTCATGTTGGGACATAATTCAATTCAAGTGCCTCTTATCCTCAGGGAAACAGCTCAGACAGCCCAGTGCCATCCACCTCAGAGTCCAGCACCCCCAGTGGCCGACGACCATTATCGCAAACCCCGACCCGGTCCCGCCCTCACATCTCCTACTCCCCACTCGTGTGTCGCACACAAGCCTCTGTCGGTGAAGACGAGGACGAACAGGGCAGCCCAGAGACCATGAGGCGAGGCAAGCCCACCAGGGAGGCCAAAAAGGGGGTGGCAGGAGCAGGGCGGGCCGATTCCGGCCAACAACCGTCCCCGCCTCGACGCTACCCCTCAGAGCCATTCCTGGCCTCTCAAGAGGGGGACCACAGCCCTGACCCCTCTGGTCCCATGGAGACCTTGACCTTCGAGGCTGCTGTGGCCTGCAGCCTTGGACGCTCAAACACCATCAGCTCAGCCCGCCCTCGTTTGCGGACTGGCTGGCAGGTCCCCAACGGACACTTTCGGAAGCGTTTGGCGCAGACGGCCTCGGTTGCGGGCTGTGATCCTCTCAGTGACACAGAGGAGGACGACAGGTGCTAGGGACGGGAGGCACAGTGTGGAAGAGAGGGGGGAATCCCAGTGGAGGTGCTGGAGGAGGATGCTGTGCATCAGTGTACAGAGTGAAGGTCAATGTGACTCTTTCTGCATCCGTGCATTGAGGCCAAGAGCCCTCTGGATGTTTGGCCAAATGTGAACCCCAAACAACGAGGAACAATACTTCCTGAAACTGTAGTTGCCAATTCACACAGAACACTGACAATAAATAAGGTCTATATCCTGACTTGTACTTGATGATAGAGAGTAATAACACATCTCAAATAGTCGTGGGATGCAGAAAATACACAAAATAAATGGATCAAATTGTTATTTGTGTCAATATAAGGTATTTTCATTTCTGAAGATGTCTCTAAATGATTCAGTGTTGCTCTGAACAGTATTTATCTGTGGGGTGTGTGAATATGTAACTACATTTTCTTATAGATAAAATGTTTTGTAAATAGATTGTGATCATCCCACCATTGCCATTTAGTAGACCAGATCAAACGATAAGCCATCACGCAGAGACGATCGGATACTTTACCAGACAATGTGGATTCTAATACTCAATAATGCTGGATTTTTTTACAGTGTGAATGAATGTGCAGGGGGGTAAAACTGCCTGATTCTCCCCGACATATTTCTTTTTTTGGTATTGAACATACTAATTTGTGAGATAAGAATAAAGTCATAGAATAACATAGAAAATACACTTATTTGTTATAACTCCCAGTGTTATTGTTAAATCATGCCTCTGGCAAACTGAATACCTTTAAAGTTTCTTGGTCATCCTTCAAAACAGCCTGTTACTTTTGTTTTACCAGTCTGCACCTTTAAAATATGAAATTTCAAACAACTATATTTAAACTTTAATTTTTGGTCATTTTACATAATTTCAAGTCCAACCTCTCACCTATTTTTACCTTTTTTCTTCCTTGTGAATATTGTATGAACCATTCCGGACGATGACTGTAGAAACACTGTAGACACACCATGACACATTTTGCTTCACAAATACACATTACCCTATTGCTTACTAATAATGTACAGAGAAGTTGTGCTGTTTGTAACATTTAGAGAAAAAATAGTATAAAACAGCATCAGTTGATGAGCTTTAAAGGTAAGAGAATTGTTGAAAAAAGGTTCATTTTAAGATTTGTGTATTTGTCTTGTTTGCCTGAAGAGGGCCAATTCTGTGAAACTCACTTAACCAAAAACATGGAGACTTGTATCATAAATTCCTGGAATGCAAATAATTTGTGGGTTTTTATGTGTACAATAGCTGTATATACAAATAAAGGTGTCCTCAAGTTGCCACTGCTATTGAATGATTTTTTTTCCCTATCCAGTCTATAAAGTTATATTATTAAAGTGATATTTGTAGTATTTGACAGCTGTACAAACTGAATGGCTTCATTACATTTCTTCTATTTAACATCTATATAATCAAAGGAGACTTATTCATTTAGTAGAGCTGAATATCAGCATCAGAGAATTCAGACTCAGAATCAAGACCAAGAACTGCCTATTAAGTATATACTTACGTATATATTTTTCTGTTTTGAGTTTTAGTTGTTGATCTGGCTATGGTTAGCTAGCTAGAAAAGAATGTCAACAGCTATTTAGTATTGTACATATTTTTCTTTCTCACTAGCAACGGATTGTAACATAAGACTTTACATGCATCAGATGTGCAAAAGCAGCTGTGTGAAATGTATGGCAGGTGTTCTGCAGCGAATATGTATGTAAGGGTCATTTTTTTACCCATGTGTGTAAAAGTGTTCAGAAAGTGAGAAAGGAAAAAGGAAAGTAATGATATGTGGTAATCAAAAACAAGATATTTAATGAAATACATTTATTTTAAAAAATATAGCAAAGACACACTCAGAATAACACAGTAAATAAATACGGGTCACTTTTGACCCATGTTGTGTATCAAAGGGTTAACACACAACCACCCACAAACAAAAGCAAAAATAATAGATAAATGTGTTTATTTACTTTAATTTCCTAAAATTAAAGTTATGTTTTTCTCGGTTTAATTGTTGGGGACTAAATGGTTCAGTGCTGACATGCAGAGAAAACAGCGTTTTTTCCCCCAAGACTTTAACTATAATAATAATAATAGTGATATATTGTAGTTATGCAATAATTTTAACAAAAATGTCTATGTATCGCACATCCATAGCTAATGCATTTACATATATATCAGTTATTAAATTCACCTAGCTGTGGAATGTTCATTATATAAAGCTTTTTTAATTGAATTTTAGATATTGCTCATAACAATGGACTAATTGGTTTTCTATTGATTATAAACCAGTTATTCGTTTGTTGTTGTCGTCGTTAACATGGGCGGGGTTGGTGCTGTCTGGGAGTCACGTCACAGAAATAATCCAATCAGCGGCGCATATTCACCCCACTGACGTCATATACAAAGGACCGATAACATGTCGTCTGGGTGAAGAAGGAGCGAGCAGCTAGCGAGGAGACAAACTGAGGCGTCCTACTCACGAAGTTAAAAAGGCAGACATGTCGCCTCGGCTCCTCCGTCAGACCACACAGCCAATGAATTACTGTCTCCGTTAAAGTGGACATTTAGCCGGAATTACGCTTCTGACAAAGTAATGACTGATTCCCGTCACGGAAGTAGGACAACAAAAAGTAGCTAGCTCGACTGCTAGCTGTCGTTAGCAAAGGAGTTCTTTGTTTTGTTTCCCCGTGTCAACATGGAGAGGAACTAGTGCGGATGTTGTGCTCTGTCGGTCAACGTTTACGCAGCGGGTTCACAGCCATGTATCTGGTGTCTTCTGATATTACCTTCATGGTTTCTGGAGTAGTACGAGGACAAATCTAACATTAGCCAACGAGAGCAACTTTAGCAACGGCAAGATCAGGTTGCTTTAGTTTATAGTTTTGTTGTCTTTTTTTGTTGACGTCGGCCAGGAGGACGGGAGCGGAGACACGAAGACATGGGCAACTGTCTCAAGTCTCCCACATCGGACGACATTTCTCTCCTTCATGAGTCCCAGTCGGACAGAGCGAGCTTCGGGGACGGGATGGACCCGGACCTCGAACCACCTCCGCCGTACCAGGTCAGCAGCTGTAAACCCACACACATGCTGAAGTACGATCTTATTGATGCACGTTTCTGACACATATGGGACAAACTATCAGCTGAGATCTTGTAAGATAAGCCTCCAAATGTTAAGATACAGCTGGTTGTCTTCCTAAACAAACAGTGGGTTTGTGTCATAGTCACAGAACAGCTGTTCAGACCAGACAGATGCTCCTATCTGTCAATCCACCTCTGTGTAAGTGAGCTGGTGTTTGGAATAATGACCGTGTTCATTTCGTGTTGCTGTTTCTCTGTGTGTCACCAGGAGCAGGCTCACATTCCCATATACCACCCCACACCCAGCCAGGCCCGTCTGGCCACACAGCTGACAGAGGAGGAGCAGATTCGCATAGCTCAGCGCATTGGCCTCATCCAGCACCTCCCGAAGGGCGTTTATGACAAAGGAAAAGACGGCTCCGAGAAGAAGATCAGAGAGTGAGTGTATCCTATTACTGCATCTGAGGTCATCCACAGGGGGAGAAGTGTTTGAGACTGGGGTTAAATGGTTGTGCAGTATATATGCAAGAAAAGCTGTAATAATTAGTTGTGTGCTGAAATGATCAGCTGATAAATCAACAGCAGACTAATTAAATTAAAACCAATCTGCCAATCAAAGTTATTTGAAGGTGTCTTGGGCTCTAGGAAGGCGAGATTGTATTTTTTTAAACCTGTGTAGCTGCTCTAGATTGTTTAAACTTGCAGCCCTAATACCATTAACAATATTTGTAATGTGGGTATAATGGCAGAGGAGAAGCAACCAGTAGTTTCAGTTCTATTCAGGCAGATTAATGCTCAGATATATTTTTATTATATTTATTTTAGTCTCTAACACGATAAAACCAAAATTACTGTGAGTTTTTTTAAATAGTTTTTACATTTGTTTTGTTATGTTTACATCAAGCGGAAAGGCAGCTAATCAACACTTTGACAGTCTGGAACCAGAGAACATTAAATCAATCAATCAGAGAACTATCAATATTGTTTCTGAGCTTTCTGTTGTTTAATTATCTATTTAAAGGACTACTTTTCAGTTCTTCATAGCTGTAATATATATTTTTATACAGCTACTACTGACATTTGTGAAGTTATATAAAAACTCACAATAATGTTGAACATTTGGGATGTGACATGATTAACCCCTTCGCTTCCTCTCTTCTCAGGTGTGTGATCTGCATGCTGGACTTTGTATACGGCGACCCCATCCGGTTCCTGCCCTGTATGCACATCTACCACACGGACTGTATAGACGACTGGCTGATGAGGTCCTTCACCTGCCCCTCCTGCATGGAGCCTGTGGATGCTGCCCTGCTCTCCACCTACGAAACCAACTGAATCTTCACCCCCCCCTCCCCCACGCTTACATCACACACGGCCCCTCCGACCCTGCACACAAACCCTACAACTGCCCTCTTTATAGAGCCTGAGGAATTGGGGGGGGGGGGGGGAAATAGGTTGGCTGTTGTATTGCACTTTGAAAATTACCAATTTTACTCACCCAACGTTGGCCTTCCATGTCCCCCAAGTCAGAATAAGCTGGTCTTAAAAACATCAGTTACACAAGTCAGTGAGAGACTGTTTCAAGTCGACCCTGCATGTTTGTGTTTGTGTGTGGTTATTGTGTGTCGAAGCCGCAGCCTGCGTTGACGGTGAGCACATGGGATTTTCTTTTTGACCTGCGTGATTGGGGAGGGGGTTTATGACTTTGCATTTCCACTTGAGCCGGCCTCAGTGGTGTTTCTCCTCAGCTGACACCATTTCACCGTCATTCCCGGTTAATCGTAATGTAAATGGACGAGTAGTTAACTTAATTATTGACCCAAATGTTAAAGGTTGTCGCTAGAAGTCTGTTAGATTCAAGTCGATGTTTCCGTGGCAACAGTAAGCAAAGACTTCCACATATTGATCTCCTACAGACCCACACTTTGGAAATGTGTCAACACACAACAGACGAAAAAAGGAGGATTGCAAAAAAAAGGAATGCACGCACTTTACAGAAATCACCCAAAGTCTATAAGTACACATTCATTCACAATGGAGGTCAAGTTCACATATTTGTCTTTGGCTTCTTCATATAATCAGACTTTAGAAAAAAGCTTTGAGCTGAAGGAATGAGATGATGATGATGTGCAATGTGAATGTGTCACCAGAGGGGGTGTAAACTAAATGGCAGCCAGTGTAAAGGGCTCATTCGTGCAGGGGCAGGCTGGATCGGTGAGTCCACATTAGAAAAATGCTTGCACACACACGTTTCATCTTATCCAGAGATTTGCACTTTACGTATAGGACAGTATCTAAAACAATATATTAATATATGTACCTTACAACCTTGCACTATCAATACTTCATTCCTCCGTTTCCTGAGATGCAAAAGTTATATAGCTGATAAAACAGGTTGTCAGAGCTGTCAGTAGTCACTCACCACGTTGAGGTTAGCCCGACGATGTATATCATGAAGTCTGTGATTCAGTAGCGTGAGCCTCTGCTTAAGTCTGGATTCTTGTGTGTTTTTGTGTGTTAGTAAAGGGACAGATTTGCTCGATGTTAAGGGAAAAGTTTGACATTTCATAAGATCGGCTCCTTGAGTTTCTCACCAAGAGCCGGATCAGATTGACGCCGCTCTCGTGTCTGTGCGGCCAGTATGGTATTAGACAGTTAGCAAATTTTACTATAAAGACTGGGAACAGAAGCTAGAGCAAAAACTAGCGAGAGGTAAATATGAAAATATGCCAACCAACAAACATGACAACTGTTTATTCATCTTAATACAGAAAGTAATGTTGACAAAATTTTACGTTTTTTGGTTTTACATGGAGTTGTGTGACGTACACACAAACAAAACTTGTAATAGGACAAATTCAAATTTTTACATTTAATTTACACATTCAACAAATGATGTATAGCATATTAATAACTGAGTTGTTGTGGTGCTGTTAGGATACTTCATTTTGATATTGACTTTTGGACAAAAGGTTGAAGCTGCTTTCCCTCGGCTTCAAGATTTTGAGCTAAACTGGGCTCATTTTCTTGTAGCTCCATATTTATTGTTTAAAAGAAGAGCAAATATGTGTATTTCCAAAAATGGCAAACTATTTCTTTAAGAAAAAGTTCAGAATGTTAGAGTTTGAATTCACATCCCGTTGTCACATTTTTCTTGTCACTCTACGACTATGTTTGTGTTGCTTTGTTTCAATTCACTGTAGCATAATAGCTACGAAAGTCAAACGGTTCTTTTGTGTATGTGGTAGTGTGGCTTTTCTTTTATCTCTTTTACCTGTGTTTTATCTTTTACCTTCATATCTTCCACACACGTGTAAAATCCATTGTGTATTAGGACAGTAAGTATATGACTATATTACACTGGTGGACGCCTGGCTGTGCAAACCTCTGTCTCATCTGAATTTCAGTATCTGAGCGACTTCTCTTTATGGTGTGATAGTCTGAACTGAGATATCAAGTTTTCCATTGAGCCTTCCCTTTGCTGTGTTTTTCAGCTTAAGTTTATTCTGAAAATGAATACTTCCTGTAATCTTTCTTTTTTTTGTTCTTCTCCGAAGGCTGTAAAGCCCTCATGTAAAAAAATACAAATAAACACAAAGAGAAATTGTTTTTGTTTAATAGAAAAAAGAAGCAGGGGGGCATTTCAACAGGGGGAAAACAATCTGTGCTTGTGAAGGGGCCGATTTGTAACCAAGTGATTATTAAGACGTGAGATTACAGAGCAAATGATTGCAAAATATTTCTCTCAGCATTTCAATAATGAAATCCTAAAACCTGGCAGTTGCGCAGGAAACGTGACCGTGTAATCAGGGCTCTCCGTTGGACTGATGGAGCAAGCCAGCCAAAGCCATATTAGCTTTGTTTCCTTGTCTTGCATCAGCCGGGGACGAAACATGTGAGTTAAATTGTTTGTAATTAAAAAAAAGAAAATCTTAAGGTAAATCCTTGTGTGATGCTGCCGACGCAAGATTAAACCCAATGGACATTTTCTTAATGTTTGGATGAATCTGAAGGGTGGTGGGTTTATGACATCGTACGCAATGGCCGCATTCATTTATATGTGCATAATAAAAAAAAAGATTGCAACAAATTCTTTCTCTTTTTCACTCAGCGTTAATCAGCTTTGCGGCACAACGAGATCTGCCTGCGTTCACTCTTTTTAGATTAGATTCAAAGTCTAACTTTGAGCAACACAATGAGGACAGACATGGAAAAGGGTCGCTTATTCAAATGTGGCCGTAATGAGATTTTGTGTGGCGACATATTCAATCTCTGCAACTATCTGAAGAATGTAGCGTGAAGGATTAACTGAAGTGTCAGTTGGTGCATCTGAAGAAAGGGTTGCTTGTTATAGTATAAAGAAGCACTGCCGATTTAGATCAAGTCGTCAAAAAGAAAAGATAACGTATTTTTGTCTGACTCGAACTGAAAGATCAGAGTCTGGAACTTAGAGGATTTCACTGTAAAAGATAAATCCTATAAATATTCACTTTCACAGGGCCAGACCCAAGATGAAGAACAGTACCACTGCTATCTTTCGTAGCTAATGAAAACTCTACAGGACAGTTCAATACAGAACAGTGACGTTTATTGATTATTTTATTTCTCAAAAATGAAATGTTAGTGACGCATCACGTGAACCCATCCATTTATTTTATTGAACCAATAATGACATTTGAAGGACAGGACTTTTAAGCCTTTACTCAAAATGACAGCATTAAGTTTGAAAGGGGGAAAGAGCCGGGGAGGGATACAGCAAAGGGCCAGGTCAGCATCAAACCTCCAGCCGCAGAGGACACATGCCCTCCCAACTAGCTGAGCTATTGGGCTCCCCAAAGATATGAAGTCTACTATGTTCAAGTTAGGACATCCTGATCTGGACTCTGAAGGGCCGAAGACGTCCTGAGAGTTGCGGCACATTAGGGTTTGTACATCCCATGGAAGGTGACGGGGATGTCGCACTCCACGTCTGCCCTGGCGACCTCCGACAGATCCTTGGCGTTGAGGATGAGGAGATACGCTGGCCTCTGGGAGCCGGGAGCCGCCACGATGGTCAACAGCACGCCTGTCGACACAGCACGGAGGTTATCATTAGACATGTTAAGTCATAGGCAGCGTGGGAATTAAGACACTGTGTTCATGGTGCTCGTGGCGCACCGTCATCCTCATCGACCCCATCAGGAGTCTGGACGAACAGGGGCTCGGAGGGGTAGCTGTCTGGCTCCTGCCAAACCCAGGTCTCCCTGGACTTCACGTTCAACTTGCAGATCTGCACACGAGGAAAAGAAAACAGTCCCTGGAGCAGTTTGATTGACACACTCTTTACAACTGAAGGCCGCTCGTGAACATACCCTGTCTGGTATGAAATGGTTGAGACCCAAGCCGTAGGCATACGTGTAGTTCTTCCCTCCGTGTTTGTTGTAATTGATCTGAGGGAACTCAAACGCTATAAAAAAACATAGAAATGGTTAAATGGTGAAGATACTTTGCTGCATCAATTAAAAATGAACTTGTCGGAATAAAGTTTGATGGTTGTGTGTGCACCTTGGCGAGGCCCGGAGAACAGCACCTCGGGCTCCAGCCAGATGGTCCCGTCGGCGTGCATCGTGGCTGTGGCTGTGGTGTACGGCAGACTGACCAGGTTCTTCCCTTGCTCCTCCTACATCAACGCCGGGACAACGTGAGAAGAGAAAACATAGACTCCACCTGTCTGAGAAGCAATTGTGGATGAGTAAGACACGCGTCTCACCTTGTGGACGTCTAGGGGAATCACATATCTGCGGACTTCTGGCTGGGGCGCCATCATGGCCGCCTTCTTCACCTCATCCCAGTTGGCCCTCAGGTTGGCCAGCCACAGGTAGTTGTAAACAAACTCAAATCTACAAGAAAGAAGTGATGGTGAACAACAAAAGCGAATCAAATTGGATATATGAGGTGTGAGCCACTCACCCTTTCCAAGCACACAGGTCAAAGACGATGAATCCTTGGTCCTCGTAGGTGTTGATGTGATGGAACATGCCGATGGCCGCCCCTTTGAACTTGTGGTCGATGTACTCCCCCGGGCTTTTCCTGGCAATGTGGAACAGGGTCTACAAAGAAGAATACGTCATTGTCAGTCTAAGGGGGTGGGCTGATGATCATTTAAAGGGTCAAACCACTAAAGACGTGGATCTAGTCCTTGTTCTTACTCCTTGGCTCTCATTGGACTCGAAGCAGTCCATGTAGTTGGAGCCTCGGATGCTCCAGGCGCTCAGGAACTTCAGCAGGTTGATCTTCACCGGCGTCTCCACAAAGACAAAGTAGTTTTCTGACATGCCGAAGCTGAAATTAACGATGGGACGACATTAAAACTCTCTGTGGCAATATCGAGGAATCAAATGGATCAACAACTACACACCTGTGCACGTAGGAGGGCTTGAACCTCTCGGCACTGGGGAACTGCACCACCACCTTGGACTTCTCGATGGGATCAGACTTATCTGAGAAAGAAAGCAGAGGTCGGGATGTTTGACACAAGTATGAAGTTGTTATTCTGTTTTGGCCCCTGTTTGCTTGTTTGTCTGTTGATTAGTTTGTTTGATTCTCAGCAGCATTACACAACCACTACACTACAGATTTTCACCAAACTTGGTAGAGGGATGGTTCAGAGACCAAGAAAGAAATCATTAAGTTTATCCGCCCCCCCCCCCCCCAATTTACCAGGGAATGATTCACAGATCTTAATGAGAAAAAATATCCGGCATATGTAGGGGACTGGTATCTATGCATTTTGGTGTGGAAGTCAAAACCTGGGTTTATTGAATTTAAATGTGTTTCCATCAGGAGACTGTTGGTGGAGGAATGGTTCCATCGATTATTCTAGTTTAATGCTTAATTTACGTTAATCTGTATATGACATTGATACTAAGGACCCAGTTTGTCTATTCATTAATACTGTCTGAAGAATGCGCAATTTCCAAAAGAAGGTGGTTAGTTTGCTGGATTTAACAACACATTTGAACATCTTTGTTTTATACATAAACATCATTGAGAGGGGTCACTGTGATTCATTTAACCCTGCGTGTGCCAGTATTATGGTACAGCTAGCTTCAAGGATGAGGTCCCTTCAGATGAAGTTCTTTGGTTCCTGTGACACCAATGCCGACCTTTCTGTGTTGGTGGGGTCATAACGATGTTGTAGGCCAGTGTCGCTCCTTTGCCCATGCAGTTTCCAATGTTGTACACCGTGCCATCCCTTTCAATATGAGGGTGGGCCGTCACTCCATTAATGTTGACATAGTTGCACATATCAACCTGCACAGAAAAGAAAAACGTCACTTTAGTCCATCAGATCATTTTACTGTCACACATTCTGTGATATTTCTGTATTGATGTACCTTCTTCAGCGTCTGCAAGGTGTCCGTGTCGACTTTAGTGATGAAGTTGGTTTCCGTCACAGCGTAATAGTCCTCACCGATAGGGTATACGTTCACCAGGCAGTTGTCTGTGACCTCAACGCCCTTGAAGTAAGAGAAGAACCTGGAAAAGAAATTACATATTTTAGAAAGCAGACACATTGTTGTCAGTGATGAAAAGGAGAACAGAACCCTGAGGAAAAAAAATTCTGAAGTGACTCACCTGGAGAAAATGTTCTTGCAGGGATCGGGATACGCAAACGTACCAAACTCAGTGATCACCACACGCTTCTCTGTGATGGCGCGCACGTACGCATCTGTTTTGACAAACCTGCCACAGAGGAGAGATTGACATTTTCTATATTTTTATTTCACAAACACAACATTACGTTTACATTAAGTAAAACGGCAGATGCTTTCATTAAAGAGACTTAAAACTGCGGGACAAATCTAAAGCATCAGGACAACTGGAGAGGTTGAAGTAAGAACCAGGCGCAAGAGATCAGATGAATAAGCACACAGTACAGTACTAATGAGCATATTAGGGTGTAAGATGAAAGTCTGTACGAATGAATCTTTAAAGGTTTCACTGCTCCTTAAATGTGTCATTGGGATTTAGTAACTGATCCGAGAATGAACCATTTGTTTCTCATGTGTTTCATGTCTTTATGTCTGAAATCCCACCTCCCTCATGTGGTATATTCAATCTGCAGATTGGTGGTCTTTCATATTCTCTCTCTCTCTTTTAAGTTATGATGCACATAATACATTCATTGCAACTTTGGTTGAAAATTCAACACAGTAACATACTGAACATATACGAATGGCAGGATTACATATTGAGAGCTGATTCAAGTCTCGGCAGATTGATTTTGATGCAACATTGAAACCAACCGTTGCTTTAAAACCACAAAATGTCTTCAAAATAATAATTGGAAAATGTATTAGCCCTCCGGTAAATCACGACAGTGTGAGTCTTACTTTCGGAAGTAGGTAACTTGTCCGTTCTTGAAGTCAAATTGGTGCATGAGGGCCTGGCCATCGAAGAGGTGATAGAACGGTTCATCTCCGACCTCGAAGAGTCCAGGTCCCAAACGGAGAAGACTTCCCTTCAGAAAGGAAGGAATCCTGCCTGTGAAATACCAACAGTAGGAATAATCAGAGATTTGTTTCATAATAACAGAAATACTCAGACTACAAATCAATTCCCTGAACAGTGAAATTTATATAAAAATGTCAATGACTTGGTTTGTTGTGTCTAAGAAAAGCAAACAAACCAGTGACAGTTGCCGGAAGAGGCTCAGCCAGCTCCTCACACGTCTCAAAGATCTTCTTGTATCCACCGGCTGGGTGCTCGAATCTGTCGTCAGGAAGCAAAGACGTGGACAAACAATGAAGTGAATTAAAGCGAATTAAACTCGAGGAAAGCATTATAATGTGGATGGGGTCACACAGCTTGCAGAGTTCAGCTAGAACTTTAAAATCCTTCAAGTGCTCCATCACAACCCCTCAGGGTCACAGGGTCAAGTTGCAGAAACTTATAAACAAAACATCATAGTCCTTTCGTCTGAATATTAAGAGTTTCAAATATTTTAAGCCAACTTTTTAACATTTGATGATCAAAATGAAATAAAAAAAATTACAGTAAAATGACAGTAAACCTTGAGAAACTCACCTGCTGACCATGTTGCCTTCTGGTTGTGGCAGCACACAAAACAAATCTCTTGAGAAAAACCTCTGCTCACTTCTGAACTGGAAAGTCTCTGATCCCCCCCCCTGTGGATTCGGGGTATTTATTTGCCTGGTCGCCCTCACGGCCGCTGCAATCTGTGGCGTAAACTTTTACCCCCGGCCAATCATGTTGCACCGTGAACAAGAATCCCATTGTGCCAATATCCCGTACTGGGTGACTCAATGGGTCGCCCCTCTGAAACCGGATTTATAGCAAGAACATTTGTCACAGAGAACCATGTTCGGGAGAAGGTGGTGCAATGGTACATGTGATTTTTCTTTTAGATTGAGTCAATTGTTCAGAGGTTGTGCTTTAAGTTATAGTTATGCTAAGTCATACTTAGTTCAGTATTTATCAGAATTTGTATGTAGGTCAATCAATCAGCATGAAGCAAAACAATAAACTACAGAACTAGACCGGAATTAATGTTCTGTATGTATGTGTGAGAAGTTATATTTCACAATAGACAGGCTGCATGTGTGTTTTCTTTTAAATTGAGACAATTGTTCAAAAGTTGTGCTTTAAGTTATGCTGAGTCACACTAAGATCAGAATATATCACAATGCTGATTTAGGACAACAAATCCGCATGAAGCAAATACTAAAAACTACAGAACTGGACGAGAATTAATGTTCAATGTATATGTTACATTCAAAGCTACATGTAACAGTACACAGGCTGCTTGTGTGTTAATTTGCTCCTTTTTAGATTTTTTAATTTACAAATTCATCAACAGAACCACTTGGATTAAAACCACATTGTCCAAAAACCACCCTCTTTCTATTTCAGGACAGAAATAACTCCTTGTTTTAGATTAAATGAGGATTTTCTGAGTCATAGAATCTGAAAGAAATATTGGGAAACAGTAAAGCATTGAGTCTTTGCTGCTATAATTATGTGTTGTTGTGAAATGACTGTTACACTGCATGAAATGAGCCAAGTTCTTTGGTTGGAACACAAAATGACTTAATTTGCTTGTCTCGGTGCAGCTACAGGCCTAATCCAGGTGTAGGGATTATGTTCGACGTCGCCTGGAGACAAACGCTGTATTGTTCCTCCTGGGAGAAAAACACCATTAGTAGAGAGAGTTTCGTCAGTGGCAGGGTTGTGGTGTGGCTCCCCCAAGCCAACACATGTGGACTGACTTTAACCAGCAACATGCAGCTGAAAGCTTTTTCTCTCTTCTCTTAAATTAAACTGAAGGATCAGTGGTAAAGAATGCAGAGAGTCTGGGAGAATATCAGTCGCACCTAGGCTGAGTTATCTTTGCTCCCACAGGGAATTTAAAACAGGCAGGAGCCACAAAACAGGGAATTTGGCAGATATTTTATGAAAAAGCCAATAAAACTGTGATATAATAGACTATAAAACACAAAGTACATTTTTTCTCCGACTTCTTTCTGTGCAACTCTGTATTAATCTGCTGAATACCTTCTTTATTCTCAAGATATATGAGTCATTGTTTGGTTTGTAAAGCTACCAAAAGCCCTAACCTCAAAAGTAATACAAATGAAAACAGTTTGTTTCAAAGGCTTAAATACTCACATTTATGTGCCTGGGACAATTAAACGTTTGGCCTTCTTTAGAGTAAAAGGACTTCAATAATTATCACTAAATATTCACTAAATATCTTTCAAACAGCAAACTAATTATTTCAACTGTGTAGTCGACTGTTGGATATGGTGTAATTTATCACAGCATCACATTAAATAAACACTTCATGTGGTTTAAAAGTACTCACTTAAACTAAGAACAATTTCTTTATATTATGTTAATACTTTATATTAGTATTAATGGTAACAGCATAATATGTCATGCTTCTTATATTGAATGAAATATAATAAACATGAGTTTACTTTATTTGACGTGATGTTTCCACAGTTTTATTATCAAATGCTTTATAGCGGTCGTCATTTGCCTCTTTGTTTGTGTGTGGGAGAAGGAAGGGCGACCTCTGCTGGTTGTCAATTTATATAAAAATAATAAAATATTAATACATTTTATTTATTACAGAAACTTTCTTTCATCAAATTCAGCTCAAAGTGCCTTACACTAAAATAAGAGCTGTTAAATAAGACCGATTAGTCAGAACTTGTTTGCAGTAAAACAAATAAATGTAAAAACAGTTAAAAACTTTTGAAAAAGGAAGTAAAAATTTAAGACAATGGTGCTGAAAAAAATTATCAAATTAATTAAAATCAATATTGTAGAAATATATCTTGAGTCTCTTCTTAAATCGATCAACAGAATTGACTAATACAGATTTTATAAATTTTTGGAGTTCGCTGTTTACAGAAGCTCCTCCTCACCGCGCATGCGCCCTCTGCTCGGGACGAACTCAACATGGCGGCGGAGTGCAACAGCCTGTTGTTGTAGTTGAGGTTTTTTGCACCTGGCGAGCAAACTACACACAAACGCGCGGATTCCCCCGCCGCTGGACCCTCGTGACTCCATCCTGAAGTGCAGTCTTTTACTCTAGTGTCTTTGTTTTTAGCCGCTGCCGTCGTTAAGATGAGTTACACCACGAAGGTGGTGCAGGTGACGAACGTGTCGCCGAGCACAACATCGGAGCAGATGCGGACGCTGTTCGGTTTCCTGGGGACCATCGAGGAGCTCAAGTTGTTTCCTCCAGAGTGAGTTCACCTCGTGTTGTTTCATTCGCAGATATCCGAGATTAGCTCACGTGTTAGCTTGATGGCTAGCTCAGCATTTGAAGCGGGACGCAGGGCCCATGCTAACCGGATGCTAACTGTAACAAGCCCGTTGTTAGCCACATCCAGATCCACGATACTCCGACTCGATCGTGATCTACTACTGTACATATATCTCTTGTACTTGGTCTCCTTTTTACAGGCGTGTTCGTTGTTCTATTATATTTACTACGTTACTGTGTATTCTAGTGCTTAATAGTTTTTCATTTATTTTCGGAGTATCTGCGTTTTTTTCCTACATTTTATGTTCATTACACTCTATTTGAGTTATTTAAATTCTTCGTATCTGTTTTATTGTTACTTTGCTCTATGAGTACATCCATCTATATATATATATAAATCCGTTTCAGTAAATATAGCTTTCAATCAAGTTGAATAGTTAGATGCTCATCTTATTAACGATTACATGTTTCCATGTTGTAGTTTAGGTTTAAATACCAGTGTGGTGGTTTGGCAAAAAAAAAGAAGCGAAGGATCAAACTCAGGATCTGAGGATTACATCATTCTGATTATCATACAAAGACCACCAGTCATTTTAATTGACTGTTTTTAATCTACTCATGATGTTTTGGATTAATTGAGAAAAGGTGTGTGCCAGACAGGCCTAAGTGAGGTCTCTTGACTGCAGTTTTTTTATGAACCTTTATCAGAAATGCAAAGAACCTAAATACGTGTAAACCACGAATCCTAACATTTTGTAAGAGGAAGCCAGAATATGTGTGATCGTTTTTAGATCGTTGCCTTTAAGGGAATGAGTTCCAGGGGAAACCATACACTCTGTTCAAACTTTAATGTCTGTGGTACACATCCTGTTTGACCCGTTTTCCTAACAGAGATTTGACTTCCTCCACAGTGATTCTCAGATGCCGGTGACATCACGGGTCTGCTTCGTCAAGTTCCACGAGCCGGAGTCTGTCGGCGTGTCCCAACATCTGACCAACACCGTGTTTGTGGACAGGGCGTTGATTGTGGTCCCGTTCGCTGAAGGTTTGTCACGTTATTATTCCTGCGTATGAGTGGTCCTTGTTGATTGAATGGCATGACCTGTGCCGATGTAATAAAGTAAAAACAATCTCATCTGCGCCATTTTTTGAGGTGTACAAGTCCCCTTGACTCTTTGGAGATAATGTGAATGATACTGGTAATGCTCCTCCCTCCAATTGTTTTTAAGAAGCGCTACGAGCAGATACTGACAGATTAATGGTATCATGCGGTGGCACATTCTGTAAAACAATGGTTTGTTTTCCACCTAGAAAACGGAATATACCAAAGTTTGCCTTACAGACAGATATCAGTTGAATATTCTCAAACTGTGGGCGCCGCAGACACCTAAGTGAAGAAGAAAAGTTATTTAAATTCTTAACCACATGTTTTTTATCCCCACCATATTGGACTATCCTGATAAACTTCTCTTTGTTATCTGTGTGTGTGTGTATGTGTGTGTGTGTGAGTGATTTTTGTAGTGAAGAAGGCAAAAGCAGCCCCCTCGTTGATGAAAGTGGTCCTCTGCCTGCCAACAGGGGATTGTAGACATTTGCAAAGGCCAACGAGCATTCAAGCCCCCACCCCTCTCCTTCTGTGTCCTCTATTCTTTCTCTGCCCTCCCCTTTTCTCTCTTCTTCTCTCCAATTTATCTTTTGTAGGTGGTTTAGTTTAGAGAATAAAGGTCAATTAAGGATTTAGCCTGAAGCGGTGCTTATCATGCACTACTTTTCAATGTTGCTGAGCCAGGATTTAATTTTATTGCTGAAGCTTTGTTCCTGAACAGATGAGGCTAGAAATATTCTTCATGTTTTGATGTCAACGAATTTTATAAAAAGACAAAAACACAATGGTACAGAACTCATATCAGTGAGCCACACTGTTGCACTGGGTGATATTAAATGCAGGCACTAAGGTTTATTTTGGGTTTATGACACAGGCACCATTCAGCTGCTGTAAATCCTTGGGCTCATGCACCAAATTTCTATGAGTCTGCCACTGAAACGAGTCCTGTTACCTCCTGTTGGAATAACGCCTTCAGAAAAGTGCTACGGTTTTTATTTTTTCATTAATCACTGAGCTTAATATAAAAAATTAAATTCTATATTTGCTTTTGAAGATTTCAGTGACATTGAATTGGATTTAGCTTCAAGCCACTGACCGGATATCGACAGACTGATTATTTAAGACAAAGTTGGGTCTTTGCAAGTATTTTAATCTGCAGCAACCTTAAAAGACTATATACACAGCCTCATTCTTTTTAATTAAATGTTTATATTGACTTCTGAAATAACAGAGATAACAACAATCAGTTAAAAGGGTCTGGTAGAAAGAGGCTAAGGCCTCAGCACAGCCTCAGTTTGAAAAGTCAGCTGTAGGAGCGAAGGTTGGGATTTAAAAAGGGAAACAGTAAGGTAACGGTTTAATCCCATCTCGTCATAAGTTGTTCAAGACACCCACCCACCCGACAAGACACAATGTTGGTTCCATATTCTCTTTAACAGTGGTCTTCTTCTTTTGTTGTTGTGTTTTACAGTTCTTTTTCCTGGCTCAGCCAGTCCTGTATACCAGGCCCCGCTGAAAATACCATCCAACAGTTTTGTCTCCTCCAGCAATTTCTCTCTCCAGTGTGCTTCTTTGTTTGTATGTTGTCATTATTGTGTGTCTGTATCTATGTGAAAGAGCTGTTTTTTGCTGTGAGATGATTGTGAGGTGTTTTTATTTGTTCATATTGGGTCATTTTTTGAACTAAATCAGAATCTTATTACGAAGAAAAGAGAACTCATGCACTGTTAGAGCAGATAAATCAAACGAGTCAGTGACAGCAGGTAAGAATATCAGACTGATGATGTAACAGAGGACACTGCTTACCCTGAATTCTGTTTGCCATTTAGTAAATAACACTTTATCCTCTGAAATGTGTTTTGGTAAGTAGACACTGTTAGCCTGTGTAGTGTCTTTTTCCCCCCCAAATCCCTAAATTTCTCTTTGTTGTGTGTATCTCGATTTTTCTCTGTGCTTTTAGTAGCGAAGCCGCCAACGTGAGTCGCTTGTTTCAGTAAACATCTAAATGAAAATTGAGGGCACACCCAACTGGAGAAGCAGCAGTGCTTGCTAACGTTTGGTTCATGACTTAAAAAACACGTTCAGGTGATATATTCTTGGCAGTGTTCATTGGAGTAGTGTGATTTATTCCAGCAATAATTTTTCACTGCAATGATGATTGTGTTGAATTAAGGGAACTGATCTGTAAGTCAACCATGTTGAATCCTTATTTGAAGAAATGCAGTGCGAACACTTGTTTTTTTTTCCTTTGTCTTCAAAATGTGTCTCTACAGTTTGTTGTGTTCTTCCCTAATGCCTGATTTTATTTTCCTGATAGGATCTATTCCGGATGAGGCCAAAGCGTTGTCGCTGTTGGCGCCAGCAAATGCCGTCGCAGGAATTCTGCCGGGAGGAGGACTTCTTCCAACGCCCAACCCCATGGCCAATCAATCGGTAAGACTTAATACTCATTGTACCCACGACTACAAATTATCTGACCATTGGAAAATGAAATGTATCGATGATTTGATCATTCTTTTAGTTGACCACCGAACAATAAGCAATTCAGACTCTATTTATTCTGTAATTCCTGATTTACTGCTTGATTTTGTGATTCTCAACCTGGGACTCTGGCCCCTACTATGGGTCACAGGACGGGTCTGTGAGATGTATCATGGGAGACTAATTATTATAAAAAAAATAGTTGTGCATGGCCACATCTGTCAGTATCACTATTTATACACCTGTGACATTAAAAATAAGCTTACAAACAAAACTACCGCTACATGGTATGAATAAACATATCTTAATCTTAATACTTGTTTTTTTGTTCTTCCAGATGGGAGGGAACCCTTTTGGTCCGACCATGGATGCAATGGCTGCATTTGGCTTCGGAGGATCTAATATGAATCCTCAGGTGAGACAGGGATTAGTATTTCCCCCCAAAGATCTACTATTTAAATTGATATGCAGTACATTTGATAATACACCTGCTCATGTTGGCCCCGTCTCTTCACAGGCTGCTGATCAGCTGTTACGGTTCATGACAGATCCAAAGTACGTTTGTATAAAGAAACTTCCTTGTCTGTAAATGTCTCTGAAGGAGAAGGAAATGATGGATTAAAGACATCGATGTTTGTAGTAATCAATATTCCTGCGTTTAGACTGAACCCTCTGGCTGCCGGCTTAAACCTGAATCAAGCCCTGAAGGCTGAGACTTCTAACAAAGAAATCGAAGAGGCCATGAAGAGAGTGAGGGAAGCACAGTCACTTATCTCTGCTGCTATTGAACCTGGAAGTAAGTGTGCTGAAGTTGGGATGACTTTCCTGCTGGAGAGTTTGCTTAGCATTGTGAAAGTGTCTGTTTTGTCTGTGATGGAGTAATAATTTAGGTTACTGTATTTTTCACCTGGAAAATCTTTGCACGGCTGACAACTGTTTTTTGTCCTGCAGATAAGGAGAGCAAGAAGAAGCACTCTCGGTCCAGGTCGAGGTCCAGGAGGAAGTGGTCCAGATCCCGCTCAAGGCACAGGTGAAATCTACCATTCATTTTAACAGTTGAAAGGGGAAACTTTTCCAGCATACAAAGGTGTTAAATGGTTTGAACATCTGTTTGCAGGCGAAGCAAAAGCAGATCAAAGCGTCGCTCAAACTCGAGAAGCAGGAGGCGCTCAAAGAGCCCACGCAAGAGACACACCCGCTCCAGAGACAGAAGCAGGCGATCACAGAGCAAATCCAGGTAAATAGACAGTGTAAAATGCATCTTTTCCTCAACAGATCCACAGCCTGTCAGATATATTAAAACATGTAATTTATTTTCAGAGATAGAAAGAAAGAAGAAACTCGGCGAAGAAGTAACAAAACACCGCCGAAAAGCTACAGTACAGCCAGGAGGTCACGCAGCGCGAGCCGGTGAGCACAGACCTGGTTCTTCATGTCCTCCAGCACTATTCAGTTAAACAGTTCCTCTGCTCCCTGGTCAGAATTCTGTGTTGACCACAGTTTAACGTCTTGTTGTGCTTCTCAGGAGACGCAGGAGAAGTCGCAGCAACAGTCTGCCTGTTAAAAAGTCTCCAAAGAGGAAGAGCTCCAAGTCTCCATCTCCTAGGAGGTCAGTGTGTGGTGTGGATCTTCTGTAGATGATGCATTCATGTTATACATTGTTTATTTTAAAGTAACTGCCTCTTAAGTCTTTTTATGTTAAGACAGATACAGTATGTGGTTGTCTGTTTGATTTGGTACATTTTGTTCACACTGACATTTAACAGATAAACCAAGAGGAATAAAGATGAAGTCATACAGACTGATTGGTCTGATTTGGTTCTGTCATCATGTTTTTTTGATTTTCTGACACTAAAGATCTTCAAAAACTAAACTATTAAATCAACTTTGTGGAAATGAGCTGTCATGACAGCAATGTCTGTAGAACAACCACATTGGAACAGAGATGATCAGCAAAAAAGTGCAATGATTAACTTCAATACCTCTGTCTAGTTCCAACAGTCTCCTTAAATCCATCCAGCTGCACCAAACTAGTGACACTCTGACATCAGTCCCCTAAACTTTACTTCATCTAGATCCATGAATAACTCCCTGAGAAATGGGTGAAATTGTCAAAAGAAAAGAAAACACGCCTTATTTTGCAATGTTAATGAAAGAGGGAATAAAATGTCCTGGATCCGCTCTTTATTCTGCCCAAAAATGTGTTTATTGTGCCTTTGCATGAGTACATCCTGGGTGTTTAATGACCGGTTATGTATTTACTTCCACAGGCACAAGAAGGAGAAGAAAAGGGACAAGGAAAAGGAAAAAGATCGCAGGAGTGATAAAGATCGTAGTCGCGAAGAACACGATCACTCTAGCAGCAAGAAAAAGAGAAGTAAAGACAAAGAAAGAGAGTACGAGCGGAAATCAGACGGTGACACCGGAGATGTTAAGGTTGGTTATAGTATCTTTCATTCTAACGCATCCTCATCTATGTTTGCTGAAAGTAAACCAGGATAAAGATGTTAAAAATGTCACACCCATTGGTTTCCTGTCACAGATCACAAGGGATTACGACGAAGAAGAGCAAGGCTATGACAGCGCGAAGGAGAGGGAGGAGAGGAAGGACTCGGACGACTCCGCTCAGTCGCCTCGGTCGGTGGAAGGTAACGGCTCAGGGCGGTCCGTTAAACGGGCCAAAGTTAACGGTGCTGACGACCATCGTGAAGCAGACATGGACGTCAGTGACTGATTGGCCCGTCCGGCCTCGTCCCACATTATCCCTCTGTTTTGGTTGTTTAGTGTTACTTGTTTTCTCCTCACTGAAGTTTATCCAAAATGAAATGATGAAAAAGTCGGTTTCTCTCCTGCGTTGTCACATTGCTTTAAAGTCCCCTCGTGTGTTTAACCTCGCCGGATGCAGTTAGTTGAAACTGGAGGTAGGCTTGCTTTGCTTTCTTTAGCTTCTTCTTCTTCATATGTTGTATCTTTACATGTTTTGTTCAGTGATGTGCTGTGACGCTCAGGCCTTGTTCCCCCCCACATATGTTCGGAAACATTTGCTTCGTGTCATTTGAAAGTGTTGATGTTTTATCAGGGATTTGTTTTTATAATAAAGCCTATTTGGTGAACAGAGACTTTGAATTCACCACTTTAACCACAATCTGCAGTTTGTCATTTATATTTACTTTTTGGACTCCTTTTATATTTGAATAGTGCCTTTCCAGTCTTAGACGTTAAGGCAAATTTGGGGGTTCAGTGTTTTACCCACTCGGACTCGAGGAGCCAGGGAACCGAACCACTGCTCTCTTGCTTAGTGGAGGACTCGGCTAAATAAATACCTGACATCTAAAGCGCGTTCGGGTTAGTCCTAACCACCATCACATCATCAAGATATTAATTGATAGAAGTACTAAAAATGTAAATACCAGTGACCTAGTCTGTGCTTCATGAATTAACATTGATTTTCCTGTAAGTATCAGTGGTTATCTTGAAAACCCTAAAGGGTTTCGACAAAAACTCAACAGAAACACCCGTCGATACTGTAATACAGTTTAACAGAGAATTACATCCCCAAAAATGATAACGTTGAATCCACACCTATATTACATTACATTACACCTAGAAAACTAATAAGGGCCTGAGCACTGACAGACAGTGAGGCCCTATTGAAATTGTAAAAATTACTATAGCCCGAGCATTGACCTGCGCAGAAGCGGACTGCGCACCTCATTTCCTCTTTTTTTTACAAGATATTGTGCAATGAATAGGTAGTTGTAGTCCTGCCAATTTTAGGGGTTCAATATTTTACAAAGTACCCTTCGGCATTCAGATGGGCATGAGTGGGAATCGAGCTGCCAATCTTCTGGTTAAGGATTGGATTACCTTGTCATTCCCAGAAGTATTTTCTACATTACTACATATATTTTACAGCCTTACTTAAAAGTTACTTTATATATTTTTGGATTTAGATACTGGATGTTTTAATATGCCTTAAAACCCTATTGTTAGAGAATAACCCAGTAGGTTCCAACCTTGGCTTCTGACGCCTTACATTGTCAGTGTGGGACACATTTAATTTAATAAATTTTCCGAAAATTCATGCAAAACCTAGTTTATATTCGGTGATCAAATAAATTACATATTTTTCCGATCAACTAGCACAAGGAGTAAGGGTCATTCAATAGTCATTAATCAAACCTCTGGCCTGCTGAACTTTTATTTTGTAGGGGAACTGTCTCTCTCTCCCCCTCTAGATGTCCTCCTTCAAGTTTAGCTTCTCAGGTTGACTTCCACTTCATGCACAGACCAGGGGCCTCATGTACTAAGACTTTCGTGGATTTCATACTGAAACTTGGCGTACGCCAAAACCCAGAAACTGTCTTACGCACAAATAAATTCAGATGTATCAAAGTGTGCGAACGCATGGATCCAAGCACGTTTCTTTTGTACATCTCAATCAACGTGGAATTGAGCGCACATGCCGACGTGCCAAACTCCTCCCTGTCCACGCCCTCATTTAAATATGCAATTTCATTTAAATAGGCCTCTGGACCTGAGATTCACCTATTAATCCGATCACCTGGCACCATGAACAGAGTTAAAAAACGCCACTTCACGGAGTCCGAGCTCGAGATTTTGCTCCACGAGGTAGAAATGCGCAAGCATATGTTATTTGGTACCCTGTCAACAGGGATAAATGCTAAACAAAAGACAAATGAGTGGGAGCGTGTTTGCGAGGCCGTCAATGCAGTGGGGTCTCAGCAGCGCACACACTCTGAAATAAAAAAGTGGTCAGACCTCAAGGTGGAGGTGAAGCGGAGGGTTTCTGCCCATCGCCGAAGCGTGACCGCAACAGGTGGGGGGACGGGAGTGGGGGAACTCTCCCCCTTCGATTTGAGAGTGGCCGCTTTGATCGGTGACACAGCTCTCACCGGAGTGGTGGGAGCCCATGAAGGGGACACCGATCATCCCCAAGGTAAATATGCTGAATTCATAAATGCTGTAATTATACTGGTCATACAATTGGCTGCTTACAATACACAACGTAAAAACCACACAATGAATGAATGCAGAAGTGCACCGCGGGCGACATTTCTAACTTTACGCCCGCTTTTACTGACGTGAATACTGAACACGTCAGAGAAACATGATATTTGGATGTGCACAAGCCCCAGATGTGCATTACGCTGGTTTATACATACGGGACAATTACACGAATAAAGCATTTACTCACCCAGAAGCCACCCATCGCGTACATTGCCAGCCTCCAGCCTGTTCCCAACCATGCTGTTGGTCAGAATGAATGAATCGTGTGTTGAACCTGGCCACCTTGCCACGATGTTAAGGAGCTGCATTTGCGCATCACATATCACTTGGACATTGATAGAATGAAAGTGTTTCCTGTTAACGTAAACAAATTCATCCTGTGATGGCGCTTTTAGGGCAATATGTGTGCAGTCAACAGCTCCAATTACATTAGGGAAACCGGCTGTTGCTGTAAAATTGCGCTTTAATGTGACCATTTGCGATGTCCTCTAACAACGCTAACACAGCCATTGTTAAAACTATTTTCTTCATCCATTGCGCATGCTTTTATAGCCACCCATATAATTGCAAGGTGTGTTAATTGTTCATTAGTGTGTCTCTGATTTGCAAATCACTCTGATGAGTCATTGTTTTCACCTTTTTTCCCAGTTTCCCAGCGTCACCTCTAAGTGTCGCCAAAGGAACAATAGCTGTAGAAACGTGCGTACGACAGCTCTGGAGCTGGCGTGGGGACCGCACATTTTTACGGTCATTTCACGTTTTGTACATCTGAACGTGAGCGTGGAAAAGGACGTACGCCACGTTTTTCTGCGTACGCAACCTTAGTACATGAGGCCTGCTGCACAAAACTACAACAAATCCCTGGATCTTTGCTGCTTAATTTCCAAGCATTCTGCTGCTGCTGGTTACAATGGTGAAGTCCTGAGGCTGCCCTCTGCTGGCTGCAGGGATCCTCTGCACCCCAAAGGCAAGGGGTAATGATGGATAAGGTTTTCTTTAACAAGTCTTTCATTCTCACTTTCCACCTTAAAACTATGAAATTAACTGAACTATGAACTAGTTTAGAATTTAAATGGTGAACTATGAACGTGAACTATTCATGTTTACTTGTATGAACTGAACTTTGAACTAGTTCATGAGAGGTGTAAACTTGCACAACACTGGTGCCTGTGTAGTTCAGGTTTATTTAATTTCATTATATTTTCCTCCGAAAGGCTTCATGGTTTTTGCTTATAGAAAATGTCTTTTCATCATACCTGCACAAAGTCAGTTGAAACATGATGCTGGTGCTTTATTTAAAGGGAAGTGAAGTAGGTATGGTTGCAGTACATATTAGC
This sequence comes from Platichthys flesus, assembly GCF_949316205.1. Classification (NCBI taxonomy): domain Eukaryota; kingdom Metazoa; phylum Chordata; class Actinopteri; order Pleuronectiformes; family Pleuronectidae; genus Platichthys; species Platichthys flesus. The sequence goes on along the minus strand of NC_084958.1, from coordinate 16,196,295 downwards.
TGAAGCCAGAGACAACTCAGTGGATCAGATTCTTTCCCATCTGGGCATTTTTGGGATATCCAGCAATATCAACTTCACAGCTTGGTTTACTCTCCTTGGGTTTAAAACAAACACAAAATAAATTATAGACGACCATCAAGGAGAGAATTTATAAGCACTAAAAGGTGTTTCAAAATGTTAGTGTTACAATTTTTCTTTTATCTAAATACCAAGAAGTCTGCAGGTAATATAAGAAACGATAAGGGAATATATCTTAAAGATGCATGTGATCCAGTCGGCCGACACAGCCATTAGCATGCCTTAAATATACTTAATATCAGTGCTGTGATAAACAAAGAACAGTTTGACCTGATATCCCATCTGGATTTCCTCCCCGCACACAAACGCACACACGAGAACTTTTGATACAGCACAATAATCCATTCACGCTTGAGCACAGGATTCATACGAACACGACGCACATGGAGACAGCCGAGAGGTAACATGAGCGAACCTGAAAACACAGGAGGTTGCGTCCTGCGCAGGGAGAAAAGGCTTGGATACTGAACTGTAAAGAAGGTGGTTTCTTTTTTTTAAAATGGTAAACCTTCTCCCAGCTGTTTCAAAACATTCGTATGTACTGGAAACGTATTGCTACACAGTGTAACTCCTTTGAGTTTCTATCTATCTATCTCTTTTTATATATATATATACTGGTATGTATAATCCATATTATTTAAATCAATATTAAGCTCAGTTTGAGGTTATAGCTATACTTTTGATTCTCTCTGATGAGGCGTGTAGTATTTACAGATGACCGTGTCAGTGCAGTGTCATAAATGAGAATTGAGTCCGTGGATATGAAACATGAGCCACACTGGATGTTGAAGTAATGGCGATGAGGAGTCCGGTTCTCTGACCATGTTCACAGCAGACGGCAGCGGCGCTGGGCAGCAGATGGAACAGCGAGTATAACGAAAGCTAGATCGACCGCTGTTGCGCCTTTTTGAATAACACGCGAGATGGGTGTTATTCGGTTTGCTTTGGATCCATCGACAAAAAATGACTACGTAGCGGATGACAGTAACTTAACAATAAGACCAGCTCAACAACACAGGATTCCCTCTTTTTGTGTTTCCCACTTCCCCCAAACATATTTCCTCGCTGGTCACTTCCTGTTCGTGTCAGTGGGGCTGTACTGGTCAGAGGTCTGGGAAGCGACTGGGATCCTCCTTGAATTGAGGGGGGATAGTGAAGATGGACTCTTCGAATTTGTCGTAGCGAAATTCCTGAAAGGTGACAGTGGCTGTGATCGTGGGGAAGACGGGGATGTCTGCGGGAAAAGGAAGCAGAGAAGAGAACAAATGAGATAGTGATGGTTTCTCTTGACACTCAGGAACACAGTAGTGGATCAGTGCTTACTTACCAAGTTTGACTGGAAACCCAGGCGGAAGTTTCATCTGAACAAACTCTCGGAGTTTGTTGAAGTGCTTGAACGGGGCGATGACCTCCAACACGTTTAGTAACCTGCAGGCAGCGGAGAGTCCGTGAGTCAGCAGTTTATTTTAACTATAAATGTACAGAAAATTGTAAATCGAGATCTTGGGTAAAGATAAAATACTAACATTTATAGGGTTTTTGCTTTAGAAATGACAAATGATTAATTGATAATCAAAATAGTTGATTCATTTTCTCAACTATTAATTCCTTAACTGAATAATTTCTCCAGTTTAAAATGAACTTTAACAAGTGTGTTGAATATTTATAGCTACATAGTTAATAAGATGCTAAAGGAGCGAGGCTGAAGTTTTAAGTCAAGTCAGCATTCTCACACTCAAACTCTCTGTAACACAGAGCAGGTGTAAAAGAGTCTCTACAGTGACAAGCTCTTCAACACGTGAGGATCTGAATCAAAACAAAATAACATCTGTACAATGGCTGCAGTGGTCTCTTTGGTGACACGGTTTTAAAAAGGGCTCCGGTTACAAAGGGGAAACAAATCATATTAAAAAAACATTAGCGCCTTTAAAAGATGAGGTTTTATTGCTTCCTCCGCCGAGGTTCATTCAGCAGAGGAGATAAAGCAATTTACTACATTATGTCCTGACAACATTTCACAGCGATGTCTGTAACCCATTAGGAACCACATCCTGTCTGTAGCCGACCTCCTCATCTACTCAACCAACCACGACTTTCTTTTTTCAGATCTTGTTTGTCTCTCACATTAAACATATATTCACGGTCAGGGGACCATTCCGGCTGCAGAATATCAATACACATAAATGATTTGTTAGTAGCTTAAGAAGAAGGGTCTAGATGAAAGTAATGTATACTTACACATGACAAAGTGAATAGGGAAGAGAAATCAATAATAATAATAATTTTTGCAGGGATCCACTCAGTGAAGTCCTCACGTGTACCTGGCCCAATTATCTGATCTGAATTATTTCATCTCCACACTCGCTCTTTTCTAAAGTCCCCGGCGTATGCGGGTGCATTCACCCAGGATCAATGCGTGCAGAAAGCTTTGTAAATAGATCTGAGGAGGGAGGGATGTGCTTACGACTCGATGCCCAGAGGGAATTCCTGGCTCATGGCTACAGAAGCTTTGAAGTTCTTCTTGCTTTCCTTGCACATAAGCTCTCTCCCAAGATGAGGTGGCCTGGAGGTGGGAAGAGACACAAAGACATTGCTTTTGAATTTCAAATTCAGAGTTAATACAATTTTTCTTGTGGCTGCCCTGAATAAATTCTTTAATCACGGTGAGGTCTAATTAAATCACAGAAAACACCAGATGCTTACTTTCCGTGCTCTGCTGTGATGTACTCTTCCCAGGAAAGAGTGTTTGGGGCTGGAGCCGTGAGCGACTGCCTCCTCGTAGGCTGCGGGACAAGAACTCATCAGGCACTGGCACAATCACAATCATCCTACCGCCTTCATCATTTATCATTAGTGAATCACGGTGGGACGTTGGCTTTCTTTCATCTCACCTCAAAGTTCTGTTCACTGATGCTGCCTCCTTTACTTAAGCTCTCCATGATGGCTTTGTTCCTCAGGATGTCCTCCTCACTGAGGTGCTCCCGCCGCTTCCTGGACTCCAGCACCAGACCGTTTACCGAATAGAAGTCGGCTTCGAAGTTTCCAACTCTCTCCTGCACAGAAAAAGGACGAGCTTTCAGTATTTAGTGTTTAATATTCTCAATCTTCTGTCATCCCTATCAGAATTCTCTGGAGGGTCTGTATGGTAAAGAAACGCCTTGTCTGGATGTCGGGATACAGTCAGAGTGAGCCCATGTTTGAGTATGGCAGTTTGACGGAGTGGATGACAGTTTCTTGTTGTGAACACGTCTGACCTGAACTTGACCAATCTCCTGCTGCGTTCTTCATATGTGAAAGGCAAAGATCTGGAAACTGTCGGATCCGGTGTTCCAAACCATTTCAAATGACAAAATAAGTTAGACTGAGCTACAAAAATCTATATATCACTGACAATTTATTTTCTTTGGGGAACTCTGAAAAAAAGCCTGGAGGTTGTGGGATTATTTGAGGAAGAGAAAAAGACTGGACACTTATTTTTCCATTATTTTTAAATTTTTGATCGATTGTTGTGAAAAATGGATAAAGTTCATCACTCTGGGGCTCTAAATAGAATTGGAATACAATTTACTCTGACTCTACTCGTAACTCATTGTCACATGCAACCCACTCTATATAACCGTTTGTCATCATGTAGTTTTCACATTGTGTTAACATTCTGTGTCCAGCACTATAATATCCTCAGCCTCACCGTTTTATCCTCCCTGAAGAGCCAGCCAATCTGACTGCGGGAGAAACTGATGGACTTGGTTGACAGAGTCGCTGAGTAGACGTCGCTGCTCATCAGAATGTCCACCTCTTCTTCAGTCTCCATCTCCGACTCCTTGGAGAGAATAAATCAAAAGGAGAGAGTCAGGTCTCTCTGTTCATATTAAACGCCTGATGACACCCGGCGAAGCAGACGTGTGGCCCCTCCCCTCACTCACCTCATGGTGTATTCTTTGGTACACTTTGGCCTCGTTGTCCAGAACCACGAAGGACTGAGCGGGGGCCGCGTCGCCGTTGAAGATGAAGCTAAGATCTCCACGCTGACATTTCATATCGTTGAAGTCGATGAGAGTGGTGTCGAGTCTAAATTAAAAGAGAGAGAGGAGACGAGAGGGTGATGAGAGCTGTGGAAATTGTTATGTCCTACTTTTTAGATCTAAAAGAAGTCCTCGACCTCGATACTCGAACATTTGATGCATCAAACACTGAGGATTCCTTCATTAGTCCCAGCAACAAACTTAATATACCAAAGTAGTTGATCTCTTACCTTATGTTGATGCCCTGCTTGTAGATTTTACAAGCATCAGACGGCAGCATCCGGGACAACAGAGGCACTGCAATATAGATGAATGAATAAGTGAGAATAGAGTCTAGCGTGGCTGACATCACACGGTTCTTGAAGTTGGTCTTAATTTTGTTTGTGTGAAACATGAAAACTCACCCCAGCTCTGAAAATCCCAGTGCAGCTCCAGATAAAAGTCTCCAAGCTACAGGAAACAGACACATGCTTCAAATGAACAAACTGATCAACTTTGCTGAGGAGACTACAGCACGGTGACGAGTTCAGGGACCAACATGCAAACCAAAGTCTGAGGACATTTTCAAACTCATTCTGTGTGTAAACGTTAACCGATGCAGAATGATGTCATTTGCACACGTGTCTTTTGCGTGGCGGCAACATCTGGGAACGCGACGCCAGCTGTGATCCTCACCTCCCTCAGGGCTTTCAGTAGTTTCGGCCTCTTGTCCTCCACAGTCTCCCTGGACTGCTGTTTCAACTTGCGCAGTATTGCAGTGACTGAGGAAAGAGGGGAGGAGAAAATACAGCCAGTTACACACACTCACACCAATATGATGCTGCACACTAAAGGGGATGTTCTCCGTTTATTTACCATTAAAACCACCAGACGCAGTCCCTTTGCTTCAGCCCACTTTATTTCTCTAAATTGAGTGCACGCAATTGGTTCAACTCTGTGAGGTTAAACTGCATTGTTCAATTACATTCCTGTCAGTCTCTCTTGGACCGGCAACCTGGCAAAGACTGAGCTGCTGCATCACAACAGTTTAAGAGGAGGAGGCTGGATGATTGGACTGCACCATTCTGCTGTAGACCGTCTGTTCTCCCATACAATAATCTATGGACTGGCCGGCATAGACTATAACCTGCAGTGAGGTGCTCTCTTGGGCGGAGGAGCAGTCAGTACTTTAAATTCTGTGTAGTTGAGTTTTTTTTTGTGTTGTAAATGTATATGCAGTTCTTTTTTTTCTATCACCTTTCCTTGGTTTTGTTACCCATTTGTTACATTTTCACATTAAGAACGTCTAGAATATCAAATTCTGAATAGCTGACATAATTTCAATTTATTGGGGATGGAGATTCATTGAGAGAGAAAGAGAAAGCGAGGCAGAGCGTTGAGTTCTATGTATTCGTTTCACAACCAGTCAATGGGATTTAACTCGTCCCCAGTTAGAGCAGGCCCACTGTTCGTTATGGAGATTTACGGTTTAATATGTGAGGGAGCATCACCACTCTCCCTCATCTCATTTCTGTGTGTTAGCTATGCTTCGGTGGCAGTGATTGGATCAGCTCTCGACAAGAGCAGCTACTTCTCACAAAATGACCGGCGACCACTTAACGATATGAACCGAAAGCCCCAATAAACCAGCATAACCAGGACGTGACATACAGGACCTGACTGAGGAGAAAGAATTGCTGACAGGACACTGGCTGTGCTCAGGGAGTTGGTCGTTGAGCACACACACGCGCACACGCACACACACAGTGAGTGAGCTGCTGACGCATTGTGCACATGTGTAAGAGCGAAAGGTGATGACTGATGACGAGACTGCAGTGTTTCATGAGCAGCTGTTACGCACGCAACTGATAATAAGACACATTATGCTGCATGCGTCCCTCTCACAAGATGATAACCAGCTGCGTGCTGCCTTTTATTTGACCAGAGATCTAAACCCTAACACCCCACTGTCGCTCCGGTTTGACTTTCCTCGCATGTCCTTGCGGATGCTGTGGATGCAGCCCCCCACCCCTTCCCTGCTTCGCTGCTTCCCCTCTTCCATGTGAGTGATGTGACCTTCTCAAAGCAAAACTCCTGGTCTCAGTCCCAAGCCAGCCTGCCACAGCAGGCACGGAGAGCCCGGACGCATACTAACCAGGGTCATCTCTCAAACTGCTGAGCCTCACAGCTTCCATCAGAGGAAACATAAGAAGATGCTGATAGTTCACAGTTTCGTTATCTACACAGCCAAACAGCGACTGATAACTAGTGATCTCAGCCGAGTCGCAAAAACTGATGTGATTTATTGACCATGCACATCTTCATCGTTTCTTTAATCGTTAGTAAATTACCCAAAATATGAACAAAGAGCCGGAATGGGGTCAGAAAAGAGAATCTCTGAGGTATTAGCTGGTGCCTTTCACATGCCATTTGACTGCTTTGACTGGATGTCAGATTTAAAAGCTGTCTGGTGATCAGGCTGTAAGCTCGGGCTTCCTCACACTAAGCCATTGTTCAGGCTCCGTTCCAACCATCTGGATGATGACTGCTGAGAGAAATATCGCATCTCGCTTTTTTAGCTGAACTGACCAGACAACAGCTGCATCTTTGTATATAAATACTTCATTAAATGGCTCATGAAAGGTCCTTCAAACATACACACACATGCTGTGACATCCAACAGTATTCAGCCCTGTTCCATTTTTGCAGAATTTCTGAAGCCAACAAAATTTTTTTTGGGGAATTCACTAGTAATTAATATTGAAGTAGTGCTATGAAGGGTTAAACAGTTAAAAGGCTTAATATTTTAACTCTTTATTATGCCATCTTAAGATTTTCTCTGTAACTGGAATGGAGTTTCTAGACCAGTTCAACCGAATTTGTCTCCGTATCAGAGCAGGAACTCCATCAGACAGCAGTCAGTTAACTTTCCAAAACTTGAGGAAGCATCACTGCAGGTATCCCACTGAGATATTAGAGACATGTCTCAGTATGAAAACTGCAGGAGCACTGTTCACATCACTTACTCATTTGCCTGTCCCCATAGCTGATGGCTTCTGCCAGAGGACTCCATCCCTGTGCATTCTTTATCTTTACAGGTGCATTGTGGGCCAGCAGCAGGAGGGCACATTCTGAAAGGAAAAGTTGAAGATGATCACAGATATTGTGTACACACTCACTGTCTTTTTGTTTTGTTATTTTGAGCAAACAACCTTTATTAAAAAAAAAACTCAACTAGTAATAAATGTCAAGATGACTAAGATTTAACAGATGAATGAACTTAAATGTGCTTTATTTATTTTCAGCTTTTAGAGTATGTATATAATATTACCAATAAGTATCTCCAGTGTGCATAATTATGATGGAAATGACTATACAGGCTACAAATGGACGAACATTTAAAGTTGTAGTAGTTTTGAAGTTAGTTCATACAAATTAAGCCAAACTCACGAGGGGCTGATAGATCAGCATCCACTACTAAGTTGCAGCCAATTTTTCTAATCAATAAAGGACACATCTGCAGAATAAATCAGCTGAGAAGTAAAGCAGCTAATCTAAATAAAGGCAGGACACCACATCATTGGACCACGTCTTAATGAATGAGCACTGAACCTGTATTTGATTAAGGAGTTGGTATACCTTCTGACTGCACTGCGTGTAAACTGCAATTTATAGCAGTTTCTTTAACCTCCATTATACCTGTTCTATGTTATTCCACTGGAGAGGTCAGAAAATACACGCTGAGTGCTGCAGGAGCACAGATGCTATTTCAAGAATAGCAGAACTGACTGTGCTTAAAAATGGCCTTGTAATGAGGGTGTCTAAATCTGTTATGCCAGCCAGACACAAGGCCGTGGAACACAGCAGATTGAGAGCAATTTGCTGGGCTCAAATTGAGGCTGGAAGATTATCATCTCAGAAGCATTGGGTTATTTTTGGTTCTATGAAAAACAAGTTGTAGGGTATAGGTCTACATGGCCACAGCTTATGAGTCCATATTGATAATAACCACAATGAATGTCACTCACATTCATATGATTTGTTAAGTTTAAAGACTTTTAAGACTCGTGAGTGAAGGTTGTGGTTTTAAACTATTTATTACACTTTTAGAAGCAGATTTATATCAATCAACACAAAAAGCATTAAATCAATATATAAAGCACTTTTGCCATATTGCTATTGAATGGTTTTGCAATAAGTATTGACATTTTGGAGTCCAGCCCTAGTAAGTTAAATACATTTGATCACGCGAATGTTCATATTTACCTTTGTGGCCCAGCATCAGAGCCAGGTGCAGAGGTGTGTTCCCTGAGAGGAGAGACACAATAAGTACACAACCATACAAACAACTAATCCCTAAACACACACACACAAGTGAAGATATGTTGTGTTGTGCTTTCAAACAATGTACTCTGGGAAAGCAACACGAGCACAGAGCTCACCGTGCACGTCCTTCTGAGAGATGCTGTGGGTCCGGATGAGAGAGGAGAGTCGACGCACGTCTGCCTTGAACACGCACTCGTGCACGGGGAACTCCAGCTCCTCTTTGGTGAGGATGATGGGGTTCTTGTTGTTGTCGTTGACCACGGTGCCGCCGGGCGACACGTTGCCGTTGATGTTGTTCGCATTGAGCTGCTGCTGCAGCGCGGAGGACTTCACGGACTTCTGGAAAGCCCGGTTGGACTTGAACAGGTTGCTGGTTCCGTTGGGGATGGTGTCGTTGGAGGTCTCGTCGTGCGCGTCCCTCCTCTCCTCGTTCTTGTTGGGCTTGTTGTTGTGGTCCTTGCGCAGGGCGCGGATCTTCTCGCCCGTCATGATCACCTGTCGTGCGCGCTGCCCGGTTCTGTAATAACTGCGCTACAAGGCTGGTGGATTGAAAAAGAACGAGAGCTCGTCTGCATTAGCAATAACAGCTGATGTGAGTTACATCCGAGGGTTGAGCTCCGCGTGTTGTTTTAGCAGGCGACCGTGTTGCGTTCATATACCGTTACACCTGCTGCCCGGCTCCGCAGCCAGCGTTAGCCGCCAGCAGTTCTCGAGCTAAGCTAGCCCACAATGGAAACTGAATACAATGGGTGCGGCGATGCAAACAGAGAATAACGCGAAACAAAACAAAACGCACGCACGGAGTTAACACGCGGGAATGAATGAGAACAAGCAGCCAAAGACTACATCGTCATCTCCGTCATCTGTTTTTAAAAATAGCATCGACTCAATTTGCTTTGTAGCCAAATTCAGACGCTCCGATGAACCTGCGGAGCTAACGTCCCCTGTTAGCTGGCTAGTGTCGCGAGATTCTCCAGAAAACCGACGCGAGTTGGAACGGTCGCAGCCCTGCCGTCATCTTTAAGCGACGCTGGTATTTTTCGTGTAGCACTGTTAGCGAGCAGCTAGCTAGCTCACCTGTTTGTTTTCTGGTCTAAAAATGGCACCAACGAAAAAGGTGAAGAAAGTGGTGAATCAGGAGGAGCTGCGGCGCTTGATGCGGCAGAAACAGAGACAGACGACGGATAAGAACCGCGTCGAGTCTCCGTTCGCTAAGTACAACAGCCTGGATCATCTCAGCTGCGTGCTGTGCGGGGTGCAGGTGAAGTCCGATCTGCTGTGGCCGGCTCATGTCCTCGGGAAACAGCATAAAGAGAAGGTGGCTGAGCTGAAGGTGGCGAAGAGTCAACCAATGCCTCCACCGAGCCAGCCGGTGAAGAGGAAAGCGACGCACAGCGAGGACGGCAAAGGGAAGAAGGCGAAAGCAGCGGCGGCAGCGGGGCAGTCTGAGTCCGGGCTGCCGGGGGATTTCTTTGAGCGACCCGGAGAGAAAGCAGCTGGTTCTGCTCCTAAGTCTGCAGGTTTGAGTCTCTTGGCTGGAGTCTACGGTGGTGATGATGATGATGATGATGGTGATGAAGCGGATGCTGGAGAGGGAAGTCAAGCAGCAACCTCAAAGCCTGCTGCCCCGAAGGCTGAAGGTGAAGCTGCAGGGCTGCCATCTGACTTCTTTGACAGTTCCATCCCATCCACACCCTCCATCTCCCACTCTGGATCCATCCACAAAGCAGAGGTGACGGAGAAGAGCGCAATCAAGAAGGACTCAAACAAGGAGATGGCCGAGGCGCTGCCCGAGGGCTTCTTCGACGACCCGGTGCGAGATGCCAAAGTGCGCAAAGTGGATGCACCCCAAGATCAGATGGACAAGGAGTGGGACGAGTTTCAGAAGGAGATGAGACAGGTGAACACCAAGTCAGAGGCCATCGTAGCTGAGGATGACGAGGAGGGACGCCTCGAGCGTCAGATCGACGAAATCGATGAACAGATTCAGTGTTACAAGAGGGTCGAGCTGCTGAGGGACAAGCGCGATGTCGCGAAAAATCAACCTCTGCCCAGGAGTGATGAACAAATGGAGACCGATGACATGAGTGTGGATGAAGAGGACGACGAAGAGGAGCTGCTGGGGCTACTGTCCGGAGACTGGAGGGCTAAGGGGGCACTGGCATAAAGTTCTGTGAAACATTTTTCTCTAAAATGTTTTCAAAGTATTTGAGGTATTTTTTTGTACATGCTCTAAATCTGTAAATAAGTTTGTTAATGGATACTCATGTCGTCCTTTTTGTGTATATTTTCAAACTGGGTTTAATAATTGCTCTGGTAAAACATGCACCTCCACAAGTTAAGGCTTCTCCCTTTGTGGCTCAAAAGCACGAGACACAAATCTTTTAACTTTGTGTTTATTAACTGATGCTCACATGGAAAAAAACACACATTCATAAAATCTCTCATGTCAGTAGCAGCATGAATCCCAAATCTAAGTCACGATGGCCAAAGCTACTTAACATGATCAGCTCAACTAACCATTGTCCTGCAAAAACAAGTTGTTGATTATGTTTGGTTTAAAGTATCTGTTCATGTGACGTTATAAGCAACATGCAAAGCACAACAGAATTATTTTCTTTAAATATACAATGTTCAGGCCGTTGCAGAAATTGTTTCTACCCAACCCCTTTCAAAAGATAATTGGCAGAGGATACGTTTGCAACATTTTTACATGAGTACAATGTTTGATTACTACAAACTTGCCATGTAAATGATGCACCTTTTTATTAGGTCCATAAAAATTGATTAAATGAATCAAGTAAAGAGTGATAATCAGTGCTTCTTAAACTACCTGTTACACATCGGGGGTTAGCTGTGTCGTCTGTCTACTGCAATTTCTATCCAGCAGACTCTACGTCTTTTGTTATTGCTACATATACCTCGTGAGTCACCAGGTCAACATTCTTTCCAAGTGTTCATAGCCCTTCACATCTTTAAAGAACTGAAAACTGCAACCACAAGCACAAACAAATAAAAAACTACAATTGGACTAAACACACAATCACAACTAACCGAGGATAAATGAGATACACACTCAACAGAAAGAAGAAATCTGAAAACTTGGATTCAGCTTAGAAAAGAGTATACAAAAACCTTTACTGTGATACTGGACTGGGTTTCAGATAAGTTAGGAAATTGTCTAAAAACAAAACCCACCCTCACAAAAAGCTTTTTTTCTAGTAGTCATTTTTAAACATTCATAAAATTCTATCCGGGGTTCTATAAACCAGGTGATGATGGGCGGGGACCCACTGACATTTACAGCCTCTCAAGAACCTAAATGCATTGTTACATTAAGAGGGTTAAAAATAACAAAACAGAGGTGCAGGTTAACAGCAAGTTCGAGAACAGAGTGGAAAACAGGATTCAAATACACCTTTTCATTGTTAATAGACACAAACCAATAGATTTGCTAAATTAAGAGCTGAATATTCTGCATATGGAGTAGTGTTAAAATGTTAACATAATGTTTCTGGGGCCGAGATCGTGCTGAGATGGACTCAAGCGAGGGAGGGGAGGGGGTGAGTGTGGGCATGCCAGTGCCACTGTTCCACAATCAGTATGATAAATATTCAGTCCACAAAAGTGCAGCAATAACAGAAGCGGGACAGGAGCTCCGAACAGCCCTGACCCCCCTGGGCTTCAATACTGTTCACTGCGATCAGGGACAATGTGCTCACAGGCCTACGGCAGCCGTCAGCTCCATCAGGGAGTACCTCTGGTCCCTGTCATTGTCAAAGCAGTCCAAGGTACGAGCATCAGGTGCTGATGTTCCAAATACTTTCTTCAGATCCTGGTAAGTTAATCCGTGTAAACTGTGTCCAACACCTGCCTGCTGGAAGATGTCCTCCAAATCTGTGGATAAAAACAGGTATTTTTATTCTGAAAGGAAAAAAAAGCAGGTTGTCGATGCGGTCGCTGCACAATCACATCAACAACACACCATGTATTTGAAGATCTATGTCCCTCTCATACCTGTGCAGTAAATTTAAAGCAACACTATGTAACGTTTACTAAGCAACGGCGCCCCCTGCAGCCACGTGTATTGTTCCTTCTCAGGTCTCACTTACTGAACTGAGACCCAACTGAACGTGAAATAGGGTGCAAGTGCAAAAATGGCATGTTGATGCTTCTCAGGGGACTGTGTCTCTCTATTATTTGGCAGAAATGTCTTGAGCACTGGTCGTCAAGGAGCAGTCGCCACACAACTCGCAGACTCTTGATATTATACCTGTCTGTTTACAATACAGGTATCTAGCTTGTTATCAACCTCTTGGCAAGAGAGCAAAAAAGCTTTCCCCGACACGTCACACTATTCCTTTGACGAATGCTGAGATAAAACCGTGTGCAGTAGTAGTGTGCACCTTTCAGGGAGCTGACACCAGGCAGGGACACCCTCTTTGAGCATCTTGTCTTGTTTCTGTGGGCATATCTCTTGGAGCGTTTAGGAGTTAGGAAGCGTGGACGCCTGCTTGTGTGCGGCTCCGTCAGCGGCGTGGACATCTCTGTGAATAAGATCAAATGTGATAAGAATAGATAAAATTGCAACATGGACAAATCCAGTGACAGCCGGCTTTATTTAAAACGGTACCCTGAACATCTCCAGGTGTTGCTTTGGTCGTACTGGCTTCTTGCACCGTGTCAGTTTCTGGAGTTTCACTCGTGGTTGCCAGTTGAATTGCCTCGTCTTCATCCTTTAACTGTGAAAGAGATGGATGTTTATTTTACTCTCCGTCTTGAACCCATTGCCACAAAAAGCTTCATTCTTAAAATACAGAGTGTAAGCATTGACTCACGCTTTGTTTGGACCCGTTCTCCAATGAGACCACTCTCTGACGAAGATCTGCCACTGTAGACAGGAGGACATGGATCTGCTCAGCAGTCCAGACGTGGTGCTGCTCCTCCGACTTGTTAGTCTCACCCACTTCTTTCCTCAGGTCTGTTAGGTCCTATGAGAAAAACAAAACAAAAACAAGTTTATCTACCAGACAGTTACTGTTTGATTGGATTTCTTGCTTCTAAGACAAATGCAATTTTGAAAAATTTTATATTGGATCAGGTGTCATGTTTTTGGCAGATTAGACTGGAAAACAATTAGGAGTGAATCCTTGTTATACATGTTCACAAATTCAATTTGACAATGTACCTTCCAACCTTAAGTAATGAGACTTCAGAGAGTTCAGCCTCAAACGAGTCATCCCAACATCCCATAATAATTGAGTTCCCTATTCAAAATATATATAATTATACAGGAGTATAATTATTTGGTCCTCCTCTTTTCCACATCCTGTTTTGCTTGTTAAAAATAAGAAACATTCCACAGACGCTTCACATATTCGCCCTACTTTCACTCCAAAAACGAAAGCATCTCCGCTTCCAAAAATAGAGAGTGTCACTTGTTTCATGTATTATGAATAAAAACCCAATGCACGGATCCCAGAGATGACAGGACCCTCTTAACCCGGGGACTCTTTCAATGTAAGCCTGACAAGAACTGCAAAAACACAACAAATTAATCTAGAAGTGGCAAAGTTCACTGCCGCTGTTGGTTTGGATGCATGCAACAGTTACGCAACGAACCCCATCAGCGACAGAGTCATCTTTACCATATGTAAAGGAATTTGCCTCAATTCCCAGTGAGATAAACATGCCAAAAGGAGGCGCATTATGCAAATACGTAATTAAAGACCAGTAGATCAAGTTATTCAGCATGTTTGCTTCAGCACAGTGTACTGCTCTGTTTTCCTTACACACCCAACTCCATACGTTCAAACATGAATGATGAATGGGGAGATAAACAGCCTCCAGCTATATCTGCCGAGAACATAGAGAGGAAAATAAAAAAAGACAAGCTGTCAAACAACATAGGTTAAACCAGTTTTGAAACAGGCTCATGAAAAATCCATCTTTTTTGCTCGTGTGGGATACCAGAGCACACTGCGCGATGCTTCTTACAAAGCAACATAGCTTGTGTTCCTCTGTGAAGTTTGTCAGCTGGCCAAAACACCGTATCGACTTCTCAACAGTTTCACACACACAGTCTGACAAATCTCTCTGAACCGCTCAGGCTATTCTCACAGACTACATCCGTCTCACTTCATTTATTTATCAACGCAGTGACTGAAGAATGGAAACAGCCACTGACGCTGATTCATTCTGGGATATAAATGAATAATAACATGGGCACAATGTGATGTGAGCTAATAAACACACCCAAAGATAAACAGATCGAAACAAAAGACTAATCATTCTTCAGGTGCTGGACTCCTTTTTGAAGTCAACAAGACACTTTAGTTTTGTGACTGTATCATGCACAGCTGTGATGAGCTCTGAGACTAGATCTGTCTACAGACATAAAAAACACCTGCTAAAGTCCGAAGTGCCCTCTGTCATAGTTCCTGTTCTAGTACGTGTATCTAGGACGCAGTTTTACCACCCGCAGTGTCACAAGCTGCTGTCACGGCTGGTAAATAAACATTAACAACAGCTGGGGATGACAAATATGTATATATTTTTTTAAACAAACCCTAATATCAAATACAATAAAACATTTAGTGGAATTTCTTCCAGATAAACCAAAAGCTTTCACAGAATTTCAAAAAATCTGCAGAAGAAACCTCAGATTATCAAGTTACTTATCCACAGCCACTGTGCAAACATTAGAGTAAATTCATCAGGATTAATAATCGGTGGCACTAATTCTCCAGTGGGTTTATAGTAGAAGAAGAGAGCCTGATTAAATGAAATAATTAAAAGAGTGCCAGTGAAATCTTAATAACATTTAAGTCACAATTATGATTTACTATCTTACATTAAGGTTTTATTTACGCTGCGATCGTTCCACTTCAGCCAAGCGTAAACATTTTTCAATGTCATATGCCTACAGAAACCAGGGGAGGGAACACCCACCTTGTGTTATTACAAGGTAATCGAGTGCTCAGTGGAAAAAAGAAAAACTTAAATTATCCCCGGCTTGTATTTACCGTTTTCTTCTTTGAGTCATCGTCACTCTTCTGATTTTCAAGAGCAGACTGCATCGTCTTCACGTCGTGCTGGACACTTGTTAGTGTGCTGCCGATTGTAGCAACACTCTGGAAAAGAAAAATACTTTGTGAGGTCAGGTACGACATTAAAAACGTTTTCTTTTCAATCCATTTCGCTTTGTCTTTACCTTTTGAAGCTCTTCAACTGTTGTAGGAAGGCTGATCAAATCTGCGGCCGATTTCAAGTTGGCCTTCAAATGGTTTACGGCCGAGTCCAGCAAACTGATCTGCAGGTGTCAAATGATACAAAGTATTCAGTTACACCTCGGAGCATGGTTGAGCAATCCGACAATTCCTCTTTAACATCAACAACTTATTTTTCAAGCGAATCATAGAGATCATCACCAATCTTGAAATTCAGTCTACCCTAATATAATGGATACATCTAACATTCACAATCCAACACGATGATTCCCTCCTAGACGGCTGTGCTGATTATATCCATTATGTCTAATGTTTCTAAAGGATGCTTCTGAGGGATGACATGCCAAGACTAGGCCATTCAGTTCAACCAATCAATATTCAACCAATAAAATCACCACTAACTGAGGTGGTCAGTATTTTACTCTGGTGTTTAAAAACTCAGTCCTGTGTTACATCTCTCTTTAAACATATATATGCAATGGAAGCCTTGTAGCTTCAGACTAAAACTAAAATCACATGCATTTCCTTCTTAACCCAATTTATGAAGTAACTGGTTTACATTCACTTGCACAGCACCATTGCAATTTAATGAAAGAAAAATACAATTTATTGCTAAATTTGGCATAATTTCAATTCTTTGTATTTGTTATCTATTTAAAAAGGGAATGTCAGCAGCACAGTGCATGTAACTCTTATCAGTCTGACTCGTACACTGTGACACTGTGAACGTATAGGTGGCTTCAACCCCTCCAGGCAACACTTGAAACTGACCTTTCTGTTCATTTCTGTAAGATTCGACCAGAGTTTGCTCAACCCCTTGTCCCCGTTCTCAATGTCATCAAGCTTCCTCTGCTTGTTTTTCAGGTCCTCGTTGAGCTTTGGTATTTCAGTGGACGACACCTTCTGGCTGGATTCCACTGTTACAAAAACATTAGAACAAGTTCATTGCAATGTTAAAAAGCAGAGGAGTGCAAGACTGTGTGTACCTGGGATATGACAGGTTCAAGTGTCCAAAGGGCACTGAGCTTTTTATGACCATCACGGAGTAAGTGTTGGTGTGGGATGTTTGTCTTACTGCTGTGCAGCTTTTCTTTCAGCGAGTCCAGATCTTCTTTCAGGGCAATCTGCATCCATATGAGACCAGCACAGGCCATGACACATGCGGCTAATATGATGAACAGAAACAAGGGGTAGCAGACATTGCAGCACTGCGTGTAGCTTCTCCTGTGGAAAGAAGGAACATGGTAACGTTAGACATTGCTACTTCACAGCCTCTTTCATTATTAATGAGGGAGATATTTTTAGAAGACTGCATGCTCTGTCATGGGAATTACGAGTTTTAAAACATGGGTTGGTGCATACTGCATCATCATATCACTATTCTGAATTTGGCTGAAAAAAATTCAGACACAAGGCCTGACAATCTTTCTGTTTGTAAGATGTACCAACTGTTTTATTTTACCTAAGCAACCACTAACAATTATTACTTTGGTCAATGGTGGATTTTCTTCTGTATATGTTAGTGAGCAGGAATATGCAAAAACCTCTCAACAGATTTTCCAGTAAATGTTGTTGCAGATCTGGTTTAGGGGGCGGATCCCTAACCTGTTTCAGGCTCTTAAACATTGTGAGATTAAGTTTTCAACTTTTCATTGATTTCTCAAAGAATAGTTAATGGTTATTTCATTCAATTTAGATTGAGTGTTTTCACTTTGCTGCTGATCCAATTAAAAAACCTGACCTAGATAACTTAAATGTGGATTCATAGGGGACTGCTGGGCCTGAGTGGAGGTTATTATTTTCTCTATGAACTAAATCATTGTTGAAAATTGCCCAAAATTAAGTCCAATTATGTAGCTTCCTACAACCTATGGTAATTGATTTGAGTTGCATCCAAAACAAAATTCGATCCTGTTTAATATCATGTATTTGTACATGACTCAGAAAAAAACCAATATAAGTACAACAGGTGTTTTTGTTCCGAATAGTCTGATTTACTGTTGAGGATAATAATGAAGTTATATATTTATAGACTACAGCTTTGTGTATTTTAACGAGGAGAGAATGAAAACACACCATTCCACACTCGTGTTATTACAGAGACCACTCACTTCCCAAAGTTGGCTGCTTCGCTCATGGTGTTGAACTCGTCGTCGTCGGAGCTCGACTCGGACTCGGAGTCCGGCGGCTCGGTTCTGAGGAGCCGGTGACCGGAGCCCTTCTTGGTCTTCTTCCTCTTGCTGTCCCCGAGTCCGATCAGCGCGTTCAGCTCCTTCCGCTTCTTCATCTTCTTCTGGGGCGTCAGCGAACCCGCCGAGCCCGACTTAAACCCGACTAGATCCAATGTTTGGTCCAGTTTGCTGGATGTTGACGTGTGGGTAGCGGCTAAGCTAACCGAGCGTCCGCCTGCTAGCTAGAAATGTCAACCACGCAAATGCGGTGTAGGAGATAAACACATCGGACTGTGGTCGCTCAATTCACTCCGCACCTCGCACACTACACCGCTCGGCAGCTCTCCCTCTTGTCTCACTGTCCACGACGAGCAGCCGGGCGATCACATATGGTAACTGAGCTAGCGCCTTGCTAACGGAGGCTAACAGCGGCTGGTTGACGCGACCGGGCTGTCACATCCTCCGGGAGAAGGTTCGTAGGGAGCCGGGGTGCGACGTCGCTCCCTCTGAAAACCCCACACACACCGTTTAAATAGACGAATAAAACCCACGGTGAACCAGGTCACCGAACCGGAATACGCGGCGCCGTGTTAGCAGCGATCAGAGCCGCTGCTGCTGCCTGTGTTGTTAGGGCTGGGCGTCCCGAGTAACCTCACACCTGATTGGTGCAGGGGACGAGCTACAACTTCCTGTATTTGGGCCAGAGACTCACACCGCAGCACCACACCACGAACACAACACCATGCAACACCACGAACACAACACCATGCATCACCACACCATCAGCATCATCTTCCCCGACACCACCAGTGTATAGGTTATGAGAAACCCTCAGGATGCAGGTAAAATACCCCCCCACACACACACCTCTGATACTGGACGTGTTGCAGGTCTCTGTTGTCATTTGGCGTCTAATTGTGTTTGTGGCTTTAGTGTCTGAAGTTTTTTTTTCAATGCATCTGCTGTCATGTTGTGTAGGTGTCTTTGTGTGGCCCCCTTCAGCCATTTTGCAGATGCTGTGGTCAAGTTACGTTTCTCTTTAATGTATCTGAAGTTGTTATTTATCTTTAAGGTAGTTTGTGTCAATATTTGGTCATTTTGGCACGTCGTTATCATTGTTTTGTGTGTCTTTGGTTATTTTGAGTGTCCTTTATGTAATTTTGGGTATCAGTGCAGGTGTTAAGTGTCTTTTTGTGTGTCTTTCGTCATTTGTAGTGTCCTTGTAGTCCTTCTGTGTATTTTTTTTATGTCTCAGTAATTATATTGTGTCCCTTTGCAGTTGTTTTCTGTGTCTTGGGTCCTTTTGAGTGTCTCTTGGCTCATTGTGGGTATCCTTGCAGGTTGTACGTGTCTCTTTGTGGTTGTGTTGTGTCTCTTAGCATTTCAAATGTGTGATTTTGTCTCTTTTTAATCATGATGTATTTGTATATGTGTTAGTGGGCAGGAATACGCAAAAACCTACTCAACAGATATCCAGACAATGTTGGAGCAGATCCGGTTTAGGGGGCGTTTCCCTGTTTGCAGAATGATAAAAACTAATTATTACATTAGTCACAAAACAATCAGCAAATAAATCATTAAAATAATCATATGATTAAATGTTTGTAAATAATTGTACAAACTTGGCTGCAATAGAATACTTTTCTGTTGTTTGATTACTTCATTGAACTTTGAAGTCAGCCTCATGATTAAGAAATGTAATTATTCTCCTGAGCAGAATTAAAGCAGGGGGTCACTTCGTGCAAAATTACCGAACACAAACAGATGAGGTGTCATACTGTCGGATGATTTAAGGATAAACAAAAACATCAAAATCAATTTTACTTTCACAGCAGGAAATGAATGAAATTGTCATGGGGACTGACAGTGGGTTGTTTGGCTATTAGACAACTGTCAGACTGATTCTTCATCTTTATCTTGGCACCAGTACAGGACAACAGCACAGTTACACTGTAAAACATATATATTGCAAGACTTACATAGTATGTCAGAAACAGGAGTTACATTGTAACTTAAAAAGGTAATACACTATGAAGAGTTAGAAAAGCACTAAAAGTCAAGGGAACTTACTGCACAAGATTCTTTAATTTTGCCCAATTCCAACCTCCTAAGTTTGTTAAGTTACTTTGTTACATCGCTGTAATTAATCTATATGTATATAGCATACATTGATTGTGATATATATTGATATTGGAAAATATCAATATTACACTATATATACAAATTATCAGCTCATCAATTATTTGTTTAAGAGCTGCAGCAATTATTCCACGTCTATCAATCAATCAATCATTCTGTGGATCTAAAGAAAAGCAGTAAATCGCGCCAATAGAACCAGCTCATATTTCAAATTATTCATTTATAAACCAACTCAACAATAAATCTGTCTTAATGCTGTAACTACAGTACGTAGTGAACTGTAGCCATTGTGTATTGTCATGTCCCCAGACCATTGTGCTCTTTAAGCCATTTTGTTTTGGAGATTGCTCCACATTTTATAAAAATGGGATTACATTTTGTTTTGTTTGAGTTTGCCAATTCCAGCGGGGGTCTTCCAGCAATCCAGCTGACCTGGAGCGCCATTGGGCCGACCCAGCAAGACACAGGAGTTGAGTAGAAGTAAAAGTAGAAGTGGGGGTCTCTGCGGTCTGGCCTTTAGCTCTCTTCCATTGAAAAGGGACTCCCACTGGCCTGCTCCTGGCTTTGAAAATATGCTCCTTTATGTGCCTGGCCCCTCTTACTGCCGCAGCACAATACTGGGAATAATGACATTGAATGAAAATGGCCACACTGGGCCAATTTACAAACGCACAAAGGAATTGAGATGCTCCTCAGCTTCCCAGTATGGGTTTGGTTATTGAGCTGCAAGATATGAGGCCGACTGCTGATGCTTTATTATCCCTCAAAAAATAATTTCTCATGGCAATGCTTGTCAGTTCACAATAATAGCAGGATGCCACCCAGACAAATGCAAAGCTAATATTATCATAGCCTCCACAGAATTGCGTGCAGACCATGTTATTCTAGCACATTACTGTAATCCGGGAAGCGGGGACTGTATTGTTATGAATGCATTTGTTGTGGATCCAACGGTGTCATGTAGGTAGCAGAGCAACAATCAATCAGAGGCTGCTCTCCACTGTAGGAACACCTGGTGAGGGGACATGCATCACGCTGAGGGCCTGCGCAGACCCCCGCCAGCAGAAAGCTGCAAATCAAAGCATCGGAGGTGTTTCATGTCTGCGCCAGAGTCTCGCTTTTTCATCCGGGGTTAAGACTGAAAGGATGACACTTCAACTTATGGCTCCTCACATCTGCAGCCAGGAGGTAGGGAGCATCAGGCACGAGGAGCCCATGACTGTGATTACCACAAAACACTTGTTTTTGCACTTTGTTCACAGCAGGGTTACTCATATTCTCACCAGGAGTGATTCCTGCAACCGGGGAGCTGCCTCGGGTGCTGACAGCCAATGTAAATAGCGTTGGCATGGTAGGAAATGGTGAATGGAATTGACTGCTAATTGTAGGCTTTCTTCTAACGCGGCAGACACGGCGTGAATACAAATTGTCATCCGTTGGAGGCAGCGCTGCGATTAGAATACCAATTTCTCCCACCAGGTAATTTTATCGTCTTCCGACCATTATGTTCGGTGACTCAACAAGCAGACATGAGGGTTTCATCATGAAATATTTGCCTTCCCGGCTGACAGATGAAACGGGATCCTCTCGGTATGTAGAGCTGTGACACATTCTCCAGCTCATGAACTTTATCTCTGACAGCTGCTGCCTGGTGCTTCACAAGGAAACAAATCATTTACAGTAAAGCACCAGCTTCTTTCTTCACTTCTTGCCAGTATTTGCTCTCTGTCCCTGTTATTACAGTCCTTTCTAAATCCTTTTTTCTCAAACATCATCTAAGAACTGTGGTACAGGCCCAACGTGAACAAACAGGTTGGTTTATTGGAGGTGAGTTGTTTTGTCAGTAGCCTGCTTGAGATCTCGGAAACGTCAACCACAGCAATGACCTGCTCATCATGTTGCTTTAAACACCAATGAGCTGTTTCCACCAGATCAACCAATCACAGCCAAGGCGTCACCAATTAGTTAATTAATCAATCAACCAGTCAATCAACAGGAAGTTGCTGAAAGTTTTGCTGCTTTTCCTTGAAGCTATGGGAGTATCTTTAAAAGAAAAACAACATTTTGTAAAGAAAAAACGATTCACTTCTCCCTGGTATTTCATACACCAAAATCATTCACGAAAAGAATCTGAAGATTATCAGTAATGAGAAGACGGTATACGGTCCTGCACCTTACATTTGTTCAGCAGTGTGTATGTCCACTGAAAATGTTGTCAGAAACACAGATATGGCAACATAGGGTTTCAATTAACTGTTCTTTTAACAATTGATTAATCAGCAGGATATCTTCCAAATTAAATGATAATTGTGATAATTAGTTGGTCTGAAAATGGTTACAAACGTTAAAACACAACCTCACAAACCCCAAGGAGATGTTTTCGAAAAGCTTGTTTTGTCCAAAAACAATCCAGTGCCCACTGATATCCAGGACTCTGGTAAAGTTGGGCATTTTATGTTTTAGTGAAATCACATAAATGATTAATGAATCAACAAATTCGCTTGCCTCATAATCATTTGTTGATTGATTAACTAATACATTTAATTTATAAAGCAAAACTAAGTATATCTAAAATGTCGTAAAAATGTTCAGGATTCTTTTGACTCAAAACCTGGTAACAAAGCTGAGCTGAGATTTCAAGGGTTCAACTGAATGCATAACATTCATGGTTGTTTTTCTCTCTAACTTTAACTTTGATTGTTTTTTTCATTTAATTATCAATATTTAATGCTCTAGAGTAACATGGAGAAAAGTGGAGTTGGAGATAAGATATGAAGTTGCAGGTTCTCTTGTGCTTTACTGCTGCATCGAGAATAAGAGCTGCTCAGATGCTCTGAATCAATTAGCATGTTTACGGCCTTGGGATGAATATTTATTCGGGATGCGTGTGAATTATTTAACCGTCTTCAAACTTTATCCTGTGCGATTCTTTCAAACCACTTGAGCTTGTGAAGTCCAAACAAAAATCAACAACATGTCCAGAACGCGGCACGTGTTGCTGCTGCACATGAAACTCACGTGGACATTACTCGCCGAGTGACACGAGAGGAGACGGACCCCACAAAAAAAGTTTGTGGGGTCAGAGCAAAGAGCGATCGTTCACACACACACACACCCACTCCACATGTCTCCTGTCAGTCAGCTTTTGGAGGCTTCTGATGGTGTACATAAAAAAAAAAAATCAGCTGTGGAATCAGCAGGGGGCAATGTTCTCACATCAAAGAATCCTAGGCATGCAGCATGAAGGCAGCACTGGAGTCAAGGACACATGAGCTCAGAATCGCTGGCTTGGCTCAATCCGATGGCAGCAATGCAAATATTATTCACATCCAGCACGGCGGTCATCATTGGTCATTTCTCTGCTGTAATATTTACTGCAACATCTTGTGCAAATGGTCATATTGTTATAAAGGGCTTGTGCAACCTAAATATTTTACAAAGGGCCAGACTCGACATCAGCTACACACACAGTCAGCTGAGTTTATGGAGCAAAATGCATCTGAGATCATGTAATCATGAATGATTAACGCTATTCTATCCTTCCCACTGTGAGTGTAGCCTGGAAATATTGTCAGTGTAAAAGCCTGTGACGGAGATGGGAGATGGCGATTTCGCAAAAACTATTTGTAATTCCCTCTGCGTAGAAGTGTCGGTTAAACTTAAAAGAAAAACGCATCGGACAGAAACGTCAAGATTTAACGATCCGCTCCACGTCTACTGGCGGAAAGCACACTGTGGCGACACTTCACTGTACAGGCTGCCTCTGCAGAGATACAGCAAAGGCCTGATATAATCTGAAATGGATAAAAGAGAATAGATTAATACATTAAGCAAATGAAAGTGGTGAGAAAGAGGAGAGGAGTCAGACGGGGAGAAGGGTTTGCCGGCTGAATTCTATGGGAAATTCAGACAAAATGTGCAGAACATTTTCTAGAATTTATTGTCTTAACGTACATTTGTTGCTAAAAACGTTTTATACAAGTCAACATGGAAACCTTTACGACCCAGCTCTGTGCTATTAATAAAGCGTGAACTGATAGGTCTCCCATACTGTGTGATACAGCCGAGCGTAAGGCAGAAACATCAGACATTTTAAATTCAATGAGATTTAGGGATTGGTTTCACAGACAGACAGCCCAAGTTCTCTTTTTCAGTGTATTAGACCAGGATTAGTTTAATCCATGTCTGTGAATGTCTTCAGTGCACTAGGTATCCACTTCTTCTTCCTCACTTTTCCTCGTACTTGCTGAGGAGAAGCGGGAAAAGGGGACAACACGAGTCCTTATGTGATGTTTTTTTAGCAGTCTGTTTTTCTAAATAAATGTTTTCCGGCATGTTTACTGATTCGGCGCATTGTCGAGAGAGGACGGGAAGAGAATAAAAGATCAAATGAATAGAAGGAGAATAAAAGAGGCAAACAGAAGGAGGAGAATAGAGCGAAACATCTGACATGCAGAGGAAGTCAGAAAATGGAGGCGAGGGGTAGCAAAGCCTCTGAAGGAGGAAAAAAAACTCAGTGAAGTTTTGCAGATTTGATTAAAAACTGTTTATGTGAGTGATTAAAGCGGGATGGAGCAGGAACCGATTTTATCTGGAGAGCGGAGAAGACAAAAACAATGCTAATTTTTTCTAAGGTGGAACAGGAGGTTTTTTTAGATACTGCACCTGTTTTCTCCCCACAAGCCCCTCAGACTGCACGCAGGGTGTAGATATTGGTAAACAGAATTTCCACTCTGGTCTAGATTCCTCTCACACTCAGGCTATTTTATAAAGTATACATCCAGCCTGCTCCGCATCACACTCCCTTTACTGAAGCTCAGTACGATCGCAGGCCGAGCTGATGGGATTTTCCTCACTGTTGTTTTCAGTATTTTTACCAAATTATGTAGTTATCTATAAATTATTGTTTGTGTTTATATTTCTTCCATTGTCTTCTCTCTTATTGAAGTCTTGTCTGGGGTTCGCCTTCAAAATCTACGATTGTTTACATCTGTCTGTTGCATACCAAGTGGTTTCAGAAAAAAACAACGTCTCGAAGGCAAATGAAGACGGAGTTTTCTTCAAAGACACAGAGGGAAATGTGACATCCTCCTCCACACACTGTTATTTGTAAGTTGTATTGGCAGTTGCATAAACTGGTGTTTGTGTGTGTTTGTGTGTGTGTGTGTGTGTGTGTGTGTGTGTGTGTGTGTGTTTACTTACGGTGTGACATTTACATTATGGAATAGTCTCCATGACAACACATTATAAGTAACAAGCTTTTTTAATTATGTATTCATTTGACTTAAAATGAGAATTGAAATGTCCTTCATTATTATTACTATTATAATTAGTAGTAGTAGTAGTAGAAGTAGTAATTCAAATTTTTGGAGAATTAGCACATATTTCTGCAATTACCCACCAGGTATTTCCCATTTTCCTCAAAATATTCCCAGATTTTCCTAAAGCGTAAGAGTATGTGTAACTGAAATTAGCCTTAGCCTTAAATTAGTGCGTGTGCGTGTGCGTGTGCGTGTGCGTGTGCGTGTGCGTGTGGGTGTGTGTGTACTTGCAGTCTTTTTCCGAGTAGTCTTTTACAGTTATTGTCTCCTTGACAACCTGTTATAAGTAGCAGGTTGAAAAAGTCCTGAATTCCAAATGTCTCTAATGTAAAATATCCAGCTGAAAAATTACCAAAAGTACCTAAACTCAAGTACTACTTAAACAGAATAACTTCTGTCAGATACACAAGATACAACTGGATTATAACTATTGATGCATTAATGTGTTGGTAAAGATGAGTCTACTTTGAACCACTTTGAAGCATCATCTGAAGGAATACATTTATACATACATGAATATAAAACATACATATATATATATATATATACTTTTTTTGTTGCAACATCTTCATGGTGTAACAAAAGCTGTGGAATAAAGGTAGTGGAGTAATATGTTTTCCTAAAAATGCAAATATTTAGAAATTTGTACTTAAATACAATACTTTTCTACTTTAAATGTCTGGATGTTTGAGTGAAAAACTGTTTCAGAGGAGTTATATGTTTTGCACAAAAAAAATGTGTTTGCAAATAGGTGTATGTTTTTATTAACTGCTTTGTTAGAGATTAGAGATTCAACTGAATACTTCGCCCTCGTAAATTATTCAGCTAATGAAAACATAATTAATAATTCTACGAAAGCCAACACAAAATGTAAACTGTAAGTGTGGGAATTCAGAAAGCTAGACTCATTCATGGTATCTGAGTTCTGGCTGTTAAATTGCTCTTTTCATTGACAAAGACTTTACACATGTGGAGTTTGAACGGACAAGAACATCTGCTCAGTGTTAATGCAGCCTGCACCTGACTGGAGGAATCGAGCGGGTTTCACAGAAAATAATGGTCTAATCATATCCATGCACACGCTCATGGAATAATTTCTGTCTGATTATAGTATTTAAGCTCTAATTGTGAATTATTTTGCTCATTGTGAGAGAGAAATGAGGCCAGTCCACCAGCCCGAGTTTCTTCCTGGGTAGACAAATGGAAAAGCGGCAAAAACAGATTTTAGTTTTGCCTTCGTAGTTTCTGAAACTGATACAGATGTGTTTGGAAAAGATTGAAAAAAAATATCCTTTTTAAGCGTGTATCCGACATCGTGCTGTTCCTGCATGTCAATGCCTCACTGTGCGGTTATTTGCTCGTTTGTGGTCTGCCCGTTCGCTCGCCCGATCCCTGCAAGTCTCCCTCTGTCTCGGCCATTTATGAGCTGCCGCTTTTTCCCCCTTAGAGCCATTGTTGACTGGAGGCTTGTGGGATGTCCAATGCATGAAAAGTGCAGGAGGGTCGTCTGTTTACGAGACACTGGAGCCATCATGCCTAGCAAGGACAATCACAGTAGCACCCTCTGTGCCGCTTGTTCCTGCAAAGCATCGGCTCTGCCTGCTTTCTTTTGCAAACCACAGCCACGTGCCTCTGATTCACAGTCTGTACATTCACTTTCATGAATGTTGTAAGGCGTCTAATGATATTCTCGTAACACTTTTATTGCGTTCAGTAAGGGTGTGCCCCAGTTACGAAAAATTACGTTTTTATTGTGGATAATGCAGATGAAACAAAAATAAAATAGTTATGTACGATCGTAATTTTCCATCCATCGCATGCTAAATCAAATTAGCTTCTTCCTCATGTTGAGGTGCAGGCAGCGCTGTTTAGGCTCTTTGTGCTTGGCTGTATTCACCCACTGTCAAGCTGTGGTTGATCTGCAATTCTCTTTGTAGCAGATCCTCTCCCAGCAACTACGATCCATACGCACAAGGGAGAAACCTTGACGAGGCGCATGAGAAGGAAACCAGCACATTGGGGTATGACTAAAACCTTCAAAGCATTCTCCATCAGCCAGATCTTTCTCTTTTTTTTGTGTGATGCAGCCTATGGTACAGATGAGTAGCACATGGGAAAGGATTGTCTTTATTTTCTGCAGCATGTGTTATTTGCGTTTCTCCGGACCATGAGGTTCACGGAGCCCCCGCAGAATGAAGTGCGAGCGCGCATGCAGCTGCCAGACGGCGTGGAGAGGAGAAATACTGGCTCCTCTGATGAGGTCGAGAGGAAAAGACACATTTTTGAAAGGAGAAAAGGAAATAAGAGGATTAGGCCCGATAATGTGTGTGCGACCTCCCACTAGGACAAAGTGTGCCCTGTTGCAGAATACCTGTGGTTCGTGAGGGGGGTTGTTTGCAATGCATTCACAGTCACAAGACAAAAGAGGAGGATTTCAATTGGTTTGTGGAGGTTGAGCTCGTGGCAGATGTGCTGATCTTCATTAGACGCACTCTTATTGCACGGACGGTCGTTGGCAGTCTGTAGTTTACAAAACATGAGTGACATCTGCTCATGTTTCCTTTCTTTTCTGTAGTAAATGCATATCCTGAAAGATACTGTCATTTAAAAAGAATTAAAGAAAAAATCATTACTACTGAATTGGTTACAATTCAAAGTGAATGTTGAAACCTAAACCTTGAACGCAGCTTGGCTGTTAAAACAGTTTAAAAAAAAGAGGAGATTTAATCGCCTAATTCAATAGCCAGCAAGTGTGAAAACTGATCTGAGAACTGTTGTTATCAAAGACGACTTCTTTCAGCTCTAAATCCCAGTGCTCGTCGCCATGTGCAAAGAATTTACTTCAAACCTTGTGTTTGGACTCCTTTCCAACAAAAAATCTCAATCTGTTAGTCTCAAGGTTAACTTGGTCCAAATTTGTGCAATTGAAGTAATTAGCAAACTTTGCGAACCACATGTTTATTTGCTTTAAAAGACAGAGTAGCCAAATGTAGTGGAGGTGAGCCAAGAAATCCTAACTATCTCCACATTTTGCGCTATTATGAAATCCAGGTAATAAAAGGTCTGATTGATGAAGACGTTGGCAGAGCAGTGCAATTTTCTCTCTTGCCATATTTACATTCGATAAATCACCGGCCGCGGAATGAGTGATTTAGCGTTTGTGCAGTTTACAAATAGTAATAAGACATAAATAAATAAAATGAGGGAAAGGTGATTATGAATGTCTGTTTGGATTTTGTAGCAGGAAGACTCTGTCAAAAAGATTCCAGCATTTGGTGTGAGCTCCCCGTGGCCAAGCCTCTATCTAAGTCATATCAGATGTTTGGGTTTTATTGGGACTTAAAATAGTTATTAGCCTGAGCACAAACTCTGCTGGATTTATCTCCCGCTAAATACAGAGCCACACAATAATGAGAGAATCTGCTCCTTCCATTAACCGCCTCTCCGTCTTTAAATCGAGAACTCTCCCTTTTCGATTTACGACTAGCAGGTGACATGGTCGTCAATATAAGACGCAGAATATCTCTTGAAACGATTTGTATCCTTGGATTTCAGCAGAGATACGATGTAAAGAAAATAGTTTACGGAGCCAGTTTTACTCAAACTGAGCTGTTAAAGTGTCTTCTCCAGTGGATTATAAGAAAATGAACAATACAGACACGGCAGCTCCCCCACTGCTGTGAATCGGTGCAGACGATTCGCTCAGACTCGACTGACAATCTCCAGCAAGAGGGATTATGGGGGAAGGCGGAGAATTCATGGCGTCTACTGCGTTTTTCCTAAATTACACCATGCGGGTCATTTCCATAGGGGACAGAAATCAGGCCTCCAGTGTATCTAATTTGAAAAGCACCAGAAATAGACCACCGCTGTCAGGCAGAACCCCAACTGCTGCCTTTGGTGGACATCCTCTGCTGCTATCGGAAAAACTCTGACAATGTCTCAATGTGAAATCTCTTAATGGAGATACAGTATGTATTCATTCTCCATCGCGGAATCGTTTCATTTAGAGCTGCAATGATTGGTTGATCAATAAGAAATGAATCGGCAGCTTTTTCATAATTGATTAATCGTTGTGAGTCTGTCTGTTCCTGGTTCCAGCGTCTCCAATGTCCCAGCTGTTCTACCTTTCTCTGCTTTATATGATTATGAACTAAACTTCTGTGAGCTCAGGACTGTTGGTTCAGATGAAACACGGCATTTGACAGGACGTCGACTTGGAAATTCAGATGAATATTTGTTTAACCCAATCATCAGTCAAGTTTTATATATACAGCCCATGTTCACGAATCACTCTTGGCCTCGTAGATCTTCAAAAGGTGCAACAGACTCCGCCTTTGACCCTTAATAAGGGAGAGGAAGAACTACCCCCCCAAAAGACGTATATAAAATGGGGGGAAATGTTTTAGTAACCTCTGTTTTCTGACGTTTGCTAAATGAATAATCAAACAGATTATCAATAATTTGATCAAATGAGAAGGATTTCTAGTTCTAATTTAATAATAATCATTTCTTCATGAATTTTGACTATACAGTATTTGTATCGCTGGCAGGGAATGAGAAATGTAGTATTCCCATTATTTTTCCATCCATTAGCAGAAAATGTCTTTAACATTTACAAAACAAATTAATCATGAAGGTTTTTCAAGACCTGATGGACAAAAACAGACGATCCATCCATTCATCATCTACAAGGCTTGAAGGGGCTGCACCCTGTACAGTGAAATACTGACACACAGTGAAAACAGTGAATATGAACGACAGTGAGGAGAAGATGTAGGTGTGTGAGTTAATATAGAAAAATATGTGGCGGAGATCCGCTGAACAGATCATTGCATGTGTGTTCAAGGATGGGTTAATAAAACAAAGAAAGCTGCTGTAGGAGCTTTCTTAAACTTTATTCGTCCCCTAGGAATTTTTGGTGTTACTTTTACATTCTATATGAAATACTATATGAAATAAACTCTCGGTAAAATGCTTTCGACGTACACATATATTTTATTCAAGGGCAAGCGTTGATAAATTGGATTACACTATAAATAAGTGACAGGAGCTCAGTTAAATGGTCTCTCTGCAGCCGCAGTGTTTACATCTCTGTGTTAAGTCTGATTGTATGAAAACATGCTCCTCCATTGTTGTGTGAACTAAAGGCTCCAAACATGTGCACATTTCTTTTGGTGTTTTTTTCACCTTCTGTATTCCTGCAATTGGCACAATGCCCAAGAGTCAAACACAAGGAACCTTGGACTCCATGGAAATTCCAAACAACAGAGAGAGAGAGGGAGAGAGCGAGAGAGAGAGAGAGAGAGAGAGAGAGAGAGACTCCTTAGGGTGAGGAATAAAAAAAAAAATTCAATTCATCACAGCTACAACAGTGTTAAGCATTAATCTGTCTTGTGTTTCACAATCACGGCCATGATGTTCACTGTCTCTGTGCTGTTGTCATGTGGGTGAGAAGTGACAAAAGAAGTTGGCAAAGCAAGTGAAATCTTCCTCCGAGTCTCAAACTGGATTTGAATCAAACTGCTGCAGCTGAGAGGCGTTCACCATTCAGGTGTTGGTCACAGGGTTCGGATGTGCCTGACGGTTGCAAACTGATTACAGGGTGAAGGAATGGCCTAACCTAAATTTAGGAAAAGCTTTCACGAGAGAGATCTGACATTTTATACTTTTTCTTTTAAGGTACAGGCTGCAGTCAGACGGCTCCCTGTCACACAGGGTTATGAGCTGCCTCTCTGCTAGTGTTGTAGTCGCAGATCACAGCTAATAGAAATCGACACGAAAGCCACGAGAATGTCAAACTTTTCTTCTCCTTAACGTCAAGTTTTTGCATTTTCTGCAATTTTGCCAGCTATGTTTAATAATCAGCGATGGTGCAGTTTTCTCTCATAACCTCCTTTTAGCCACAGATGAAGGTTAACCTTTGCGTGATGAGACATAAGACGGAACAGAGTTAAGACGTTTTTCTTTTTCTTTTTTCTATTTCCTTTGTGATAGTTAACATTTATATTATAATAAAAATAACCTTTGGCCTTTCACAGGTAAAAGAGTTAAACACATCAAACGCCTCTAGCAGACTTCTTTCATGCTGTTGTATTAGTCCTGGTATTAATAGCAGTTGGTACATTTGACATAACAAAAAAATGCCAATCTGCAAATCTTCTGATCTGAGAAGGGATAACTGTATTTCTACACTAAAATAAAAATGAAAAATAGTGTTATTATATTTTATTGCTGAGATTTTATTGCATTACTCATTTATAAATGTAGTTTGTGAGACAGTATCAAAGCTTATGTACATAACTCTATAACGACACATTGTTTTATTAGGTACATCGAGCTAAAACAGAAACTATACCAATAAAATCATCTTTTATGAAAGTTATGTTACATTTTGGTTCAAATTGTGTCGAATCCACTGAATGGCCCTGGATTGAATGGATGGATTTCATAATATATCACTAATATTATAGGATACATGTTATTTTTTTTGATCAGAAAAGTGCCTCATTGTCCACGTCTCATTTGTAGATGAGAGTTAAGTTGACAAAAAATTGTAATGCCATACCAAAAGTACAAAATATTGCAATATTGCAGTTACGTTTTATCTGCAAAAATTCTGAGAAAATTCGTAGTTCTTCTTAATTGTGAAAGGAGGTGTGGATAATTACTTATTGATCCAAATAATCACAAACCAGAGCGTCTAATAAGTTGGAATTCATAATAGCTTTAACAAAAACACGATTATTGTGACTGAAATATCTTTTGACACTTATGCCGGCGCTCCCCAGGACTCTGCAACATGATTCCTGCCCTGCTTATCATCCTAAATGTCGCTCTGCTTGTATAATTCACACCGTGCCACCTCCGTGCTACATGCCACGCTGATAATGACACAACGCATTCATCAGTTCACACCCTCCAGATCGTCCCTCCACCATCCTGTGTTTGGGCAAACATTGGGGCACTTAGAGACTGAGCTGTCAGTGGGTGTAAACCATACAGCCTATGGTGTAAACTGTCTTCTGATACTTGTATGCAATGTGCACTATGCCGCTTAACTTTGTTTAGCAAGTCGGGGGAGGGGGTTCGCTTTGGCCACATGATCAGTACAACACAACATCGCCCCAATTGATTGATATTAGTGTCAGGTATCTGGTTAAGGCAACTGTGGAGGTCTGTTACCCGCAGTGAGTGCACGCCCCAATGTTAAAATCCATACCGCTGCATGTTGTCACCACCTGTCATATTCCCAGTAACACAATTCCTGTAATGGGTGTCGTGTGACTCTCGGTGTTTACTGTATAATCAGTGCAGAAGCGGCCCTGGGTGCTCAGTTTGTCGTATACACTGAAATTCACATTGACGGGTCAATCTGGAGAAGTCCAACTAGGCAGTGTATCTGTTCAGATGTGCTGCTGGTGTTCATACTTACTTTCTGCGGATCACTTCGCTGTGGATTTGTGGAGTGGATTTCGTCACAGTGTGTGCTGCTCCAAAATGAGAGTTTAGGAAAAAAACTAAACCCGTCTGTCTTGGGCGATATGTTGTGGAAGGACTTCTGCTAATACCCGGGGCAAGAAAATCCATACAGGTGGAACATATCAGCCGCAAGAATCTGTGCCGGTGGGCGAAAAAATATCACATATTGGTGAGTGTGTTTCTGTGGCATGCGCACAACAGAGACAGACGAGAACACATAATGCCTAATCAGATAATTGTGTCCAGAAATTGACAAAATGAATTACCCGTCTGTGTTTGTCACAGCTGGTGATAACCGTGCGATTTGGATTTTGAAAATGTAATAACATTTTAATGCAGGGCTGCAAAGTGCTATCAGATGGGGACAAGCCAGCCATCGTCCGTGCACCACATTAGTTAACATAATAGATAACCCAGGAAGGGAGTGTCCTGCTCAAGTGGCCACTCTCGGCCAATGTTGAGTCATTTTTTATATTTTTGTCAATTTGCCAGAACACTAAAGCTTCTGATCAAATGTAGTAAACAGTTTTTCAAACAAAAAATAAAAAAATAAATGCATTAATAACCAGTTCAAAGTTTTATTAAATTAAAATTTTTCTCCACTAAAAATGTGATAAAAGTAATGGTATTTTATATTTGGTTTTATTCCTCTATTTATTTTGCTAGTGGCATACGTAGATTATTTCCCCATGAAGTATTTTCCAATCTACCTCAACACATTCCTAATGTTCTCATAGAATTCATTATATGTTCATGAGATGACCCATGTATCCAGAGTAGTGATTGGACCAGAGAGTGTGTGTGTGGGTAGGTGTGTGTTTTTATAATACTAGTTGTAAGCAAACACATGTTTATTAATGTATTTGTGAACAATTATATCACCTGGAAGAGAAAATGAACGACAATATATTACAATAGACACAATTACGCTAAAGTCGGTCTAAATTGGATAGGTGACATTTTAAAGACTAAAATTGTACAATCATTAATAAACGCTTAAAATATCCTGGTTATAAATATCAACTTGGCGGACTTAATGTTGATCGTTACTGTTAAACACATTGAACTCTTTGTTCCTGTCGTGGTCCTCAATAAGAAACCAGACACAAGCACCTGAGGATAAAGATTATTCCTCGAAGACAGACGCATGGTGTAGAACTTAGTAACGGGCTAATTGGGGAATATTGTCGCGTCTGATAAGCTCTTAAACTACATGATGCTCCACATCCCCCCCGATCCAAAGCTTGATGCGATAAAAACAATTAAAGCTAATAAAATATTTAACAGAACATACTTTTTAATTAAGTCTTTAATCAACCACTCAATATATGCAGTTGTGCCCATATCTGTTCGTTGATCTTAATGTGAAATTATATTTAAATTTAAAATCCACTCACGTAATTTTTTTCCAATTGTCTGCCTAAAATTCAAAACCCTGAAAAACACAACAAATGGTTGAATCCTGTTTCTGTGTTGTCAGACGTTCGTGCAGCAGTTGTCAACAGCAACGTTTTAATGCCGTGTGGAAATCTAATCTTGGACTGAAACTCTTCACTGGCTGCACTCTGATGCAGATTCATCCAATTATTTCCTTTGCTGTTTATTAATGAATTATGCTATGTTCAATATTGTACAGGGGGGAATGTGAAAGAGGGATTCAGCTGGCCGTGTCATTATATACGGCAGGGAGGATCGCTCGCAGACCGAAAACTTGCATCTCTGCACAAACCTCTGGGCATTTACATGGGGAGAGATTAACCCTGTCCTCTTCGGTTTGATGCGGCTGGCTGATGTAAAGCGGCACAGCCGAGTGTGTAAAGACACGAACCACGATCCTTGTTAACGCCCGGAGTTATGTGTGAGGCACTGGAACATGGTATATGAAGCATGCTCTCTGCTAGCCCTCCTCCTAACAGCCTCCAGCCAGGGATGATGTCACTTCTTGCCCTGCGGAGGAGTAATCAGTCTCCTGCATGCCCGAAGGGCCCCTCAGGAGTTATCAGTCTTTGATAGTTGTCTCTATTGCAGCTGATTCAATCTGTAACACCACTTCGGGCCCTGCGTGAGCATGGAACAAACATACTAAATCATTTCTGTCGTAAGAAGTGGTGAAATTCCTCTGCCAGCCTCCCTAGTTATGTTCTAGTTGGAGAGTATTAATATCAGAGCAGACAAAGTGCTACGCCTTGCAAGCGGTATGATTACATACATACACATGACAGAGGGAGACACAGAGCGACAGGGAACACACAAAGATTCACACACACACACACTCGCGGGCTAATACAAGGGCACAGAGACTCTCACACACACATGCTCAGTGTGTCACTTCCTCATCTCCTGCTGCTCTGTCCTTAAACCTCTTCACCCTCCGTGCAGGGAGCAGGCACTGTGCTCTTTTCTCTTTGTCATGGTAATAACACTAAGCCTAACTGTCCCCCACTTTGCCTGTCAACTTGCGTTTATTTTGTTTTCCTTTTTTCTTTTCTTTCTCCGGCATGTCCTGTCAGGTTTCTGGGGGTACGTTTAAGTCCCTCCCTGCATCACTCACCGCTCCTGGAACCAATTATATTATCCGGCCAGCCCTTCCAATTCCATCAGAGGGAATGACAGAGGGAATCTGCGTTTATTCTCTGCTCCAGCAGCATCACACCTTTACTAACCTATTCTTAAGATCCCACTCAAGAGATTTTCATCCCCCGCTCTGCGTTCCTCTTCCCCCTCTCAGACTCTTCTACGCGCAGTTTCTCATTCTTTCCATGACACCTCCCCTGACAGTGAGAATAAGGATCTTGTTGTTTGCTACACCAACATACTGCTGTGTGACACATTATCCGGTGTAGTCTGCCTTTGCTGCAGGATGCTTGCCTCACAGCCTCACCACACCATTGTCTGAGCTTTCACCTCACCCCTGGCTATCTGCTGTGCTGTGGCTTAGGGCTTATCCCTAGGCCTCTACAGAGCTGCCGGGCCAATGAACACTAACAACTTTCCCTTTGTTTGCTCTGTGAACCTCTCTACAACCGCACCGGCACATTTACGACTGTTATCCACCTCTAATACTGAGATTATTCTGTCTGTCTATTACGGGCCGATCAATACATTGCATTCTACCAGATTGTTTAGTGCAAGCCTCAACATTCAATGCGCGAGCTGCTCTAAACAATTCACCACGCGTATCTCCTGCAGAAAACACTTGTATCTGACACAGCACCTGCTGTTTCTGTTGTGCTATGAAGCGCTGCATTACGTTTTGTTGGATTTGCTGCTGAGCAACCATGTGAAATGAGTCACATCTGTTGTATACAAAATGATCAGCTGATTATGGTTAATGTAGCCAACAGCATTGTTTCAAAAGTAGCCTCGCCTCGACCAATGCTCATCTAAACTGACAAAGGATCCCTTCATCCCTCCACCCTTGCTTTCGAGCCTGGCTGCATTCAAGAGCATTGGTGAGTGGTGTTGAACGATATGTTTCTGGTTCCAGTCCATCTCAAACCTACTGGATGGTGTGAAGACGTCAGGGCCAGTTGGACTCTTACTCAGCAAACGCAACCATGATCTTCCCCCAAGCGGTTGCCTCAAAGATAGAAACAAATCCCCAGACCATCAAAACAAACATCTATACCAGGCTGTCGCATATAAGATGAAAACCAAAATGCCAGAGAGGAATCTACTTCTGACATGATGGAATCGAGCCACATCTTCGAGCCATCCTCCACGCCTCACCTCTACCACCAACCACTGACACAGGCATGATCAGCTTGTGAACAAAATGGTGAAAGAACAAGTGCATCTCTTCCCCTCCTCGGGTCTGTATACAGTATGGTATAAATTAATTAGAGGCAAGATGAAAAGGGACTCTTTGGGGTTGTCCACATATAGTTCAGCTCTTGGGATTAGTGCAGTCGACTCTACCGTCTCTGAAACAAGCCCCCCTCTCATTAGTGCCTGCACTGTTATCGATATTAAACCAACTGTTCATAAGATAGTAACATAACCTGAGCCCTGTAAATAACATAAATAGTTGGAATAGTTTGAACCAAACAGAACAGAATACAAACTGATAATAAGACATAACGATTGATGAGAAACTATGAGAAAAGGAAGAATCCATCAAATTAGATCACGTGGAGATGGGACAACATAAACAATAAAAAACAACCTTTTCTTACATTATTCCTACAGGATTCGGACAAACTATATGAGCAGATTTTTTCAACGATTGAAAAAAAAAAAAGAAGTATGATTTAAACCTGCCTTCCTTTATGACGTCACCAGGACATAGATGCTGAAACACAGCAGCCCTGAGCTGAGACCGACCCTGCTCCAGTTCTTCCTCCGTCAGGTGGCTTCCCTTTGATCTGCAGCCGGGGGCTTATTCCCCCTGTAACACGTAAGGGGAGATAAATTAGACCCCGATAATTACCGCGGCATTTGTGCGAGCAGAAACCTGGTGAAAGTGTTTTTCTGCAGCATTCCTTCTCCATGGAACACAATGCCCTGAGTAAAAGGCACATTTTCTTTTTACAAAATCATCCACCTGACCACGTTTGCATGCTACACAGCAATTAAGCATCGCCTACCCCAGGAAAGGAGGGGTAAAATATTTACATGATTTAGTGATTTAAAAAAATTCCGGCACGGTATTATATAAAAAATTCTCAAAATGTGTGAAGGAGATAAACTTTATATCGGATATATGTAGACGTATGAATGTCAGTAATATATTTAAAGGGAAAAAGGCAACAGCGCTGCACATCTCTTTGCTCAAGAGAGAGGGGGCTTATCTCCAGCTCGATTTAAAGCGCCCACATTTTACACTTAACCTGTTTTTCATTCCACTTTTTGACATCAATAAGAAGATGTATTTAAGGTTTACAGCACCAAAACCCATTTCCCATCGGTTTCACATCTCCTCGCTCCCACTTCTGAGTCGAGCTCTACAGCGAGAACCGGTCGCTCAGTCGATCTGCTGATTTTCATTATTTTCTGATGTGATGCACAGCCAGACCGACCACAGGCAGCAGACCTGCTGAAACCTGCTGAAACTCACCGGCAAACACAATTGGCAGCGGTCAGTCACAGCTCAAATGAGCCCACAACACATGGTCAAATTCAGACTAAAGTGCTCTGGCTGGAGCGTTGGGCCTGGTTTGTAGTGCAGAGCCCCGGGATCATCTGGCAGTGATGGGGTGGCTGTCTCTGTGGGTGAGGGGGTCCAGGTCCAAAGCAGGATTGGCAGAGTCCACTGCCCCTACCTCCAGCTCACTCCCCTCAATGTTAGCTGTTAGCCACACTGATTCTAAGCAATATAAAGGAACATTTATGTTTTTCTTACATCTAACCGAGTTTCATCTGTCAGCGGCTCTTGATCAAATCAAATCCAATACCCTCACTCCAGCAGTGCTTTCCAAACCACCAGCGAGAGTAAACCGACACTGATTGAATGAACAAAAGATGAGTATCTTCTCATCTGAGACACTGGATGAATCAAACCCTAACCCTTTAAAACAAATCACACAGTATCTCCTGAGAAATTATGACACAGCATGTCCCTGGTTATACCAACAAAAGTCTGTGGTCACTGCATGACAGGTGATGTAGAAACACGAGATGCACTTCCTCTCAAAACGTGACAAATGTTATATTATCCAAGTGAAATACTTTAAATAAATTGGATTTGCTAATCCCTAATATCGTGGAGCAGGATGACAGTGAAAAGCAACTGACTCTATGGGGACATTGACGTGCAGCACTCGCCTCACTTAGTCTCATTTTCGTCTCTTCTTTTCAATTCAATTAAAATGTGCTTTAGTGCCATGTCCTCTTTCTGATTTATTTCCAGTTGCAGTCGAGAATAACAGAGAACAGGAGACTGATAAATCCATAGCGATGGAAACAAAGGATGATTTTGTCCTTTTAATCCAGGGCTGAGGTCAAAGAGTCAAAAATCTCCTTTCCCAACCATTATCCCTTAACCCCAATGGAAATAAGTCATGAAATCAGTGAAAGATGTTAAGGGGAATTCATAAGGAGTTGATAGAAGAGAGCTGTGGTGCTAAGAGAATCTGACTGCTCTTACACTAAGCCCTAATTTTTCTTTTAAACCAACGAAAAGATAACAAACTACAATTCAGGTCCAAAACAGAAGGGGCCACTGAAACAGCATTCATCCATATAGTATTTTGTTATTGATGATGATGGTTGGAACAAGAAATTCAATATGCCTGCTCTTCAACATTGCTTCTAACTGGACAGATATGAAAGAGGAGAAATCTGTATTTATGGTTTGGAGCTCAGCCAATCGTGCGAGGATTTCCATAAGTTTTGGATCGTGCCACAAGCATAAAACAGCTGCTTGGTTGTTTTTACATTTAAATGGGTCTGCCTTCGTGCAACTATGGTGTTGCATCACTCTAAATGTTGGAATTATCCACTTTTTCTTTTTGTAAAGAAGGCTCCAGTGCTTCCTAAAGGAGATGGGAAGCACCAAAGCCACTTTCCTCAGAGAATCCCACCGGTTCTAACACTGAGCATTGGATCAACATAAAAAAAATATTCAATCATATAAAGTATTCAACTTTAACTCCATGCAAATAATGCATTTCCTGTTTAATTCATATTTTCTGAAGTTGGAGCAAATCCATTATTTCTAGTTTTCCTAAATTTAAAAGAATAGTTTTCTTTCTTAACTTAATGGGAATATTCTACCCAGTTCAACCTGAGATGTTTAAAAGTTATTAATCAACAGCCATCGTCATATCATACATCATTGTCCAGAGAATTCCAAACTTTCACTGCAGAAAACCACCCATATGCTTTAATGTAGTGCTTGCATATGGCCGTTTGAAATTATACTTGATCTATGATCCTTGTCAGTGGATATTAATGTCAACAGCTTCTGTAGATTTTTCGGTATAAAACTCTCATAACCAATTAAATATAAGCCAACGAATTCTTTAAGAACCACAAGAATAAGTGAACAATACCAAAATATGAAGTGACGTTACATCTAAAGTCTCCTTTGCTTTGCCCAGCTTTGCATCTGTCTCCTTACCTCCCTCCCTATATATACCAGTTAACTTTGCAGTCTTGCCCAGTGGGAGTTAATTTGCTACCTGACTGATGCCATAACGTCCTGTTTGACTCCCTGTCTCACATTCTTTGACACCACTTAAAGGCGAAGGCTATCGACCTCACATATCACATGCAATGTTTCAATGCGTTTTCAAAGACAGGTAGGTAGGCTTCACATGGTAAACCGGACTTTCATCTCCTCTCTGGCTGCTATTGCAATCGGACAAGGCTTTGCCCATATAATCATTTGCTTTGATATGGATGTGGCTCCACAGAGATTTGTGTATCATCAATTCTTTTTATGTTGTATTGCTCTGCTGCTTGACATGGGTTTACTCTGACTGCTAACATGATGCCTAGCTTCACACAAATTTCATAATAAAGTTTCTTATTTTCTCTTTCAAAGTTTCTGACGTATGATTCCATAAGCCTGACTGATGTTTAATGTTGTGTTCAGTTTCTGCTGAAGGCTGGTCCTATGTAATTAGCCCAATCACACTCTTAAGAGCGAGGGAGCTGTCAAATACATCCACGCAGGATAATGCACATATTGGCTAGAAAGGAGCCCTCTATTGTTGTTCGGTGACACCTGCGATTACCTTTTTAAAGACCGGATATAATTAGTTACTCAAAGAACGACAAAGAAGGGAAATATTCATAATTTCTTATTTTTGATTTATTTATTCTGGCTTATTATCTATTATTCTTCTAAGTTGTTGTTGTGTTGGTGCTGTCTGCAGTTGTTGTTCGGCACGTTAGAATAAAATGAAACAAAGCAGATAAATTCATCTAGCAGAGAAAGATGAAGAAATTCAATGTGGAATGAAAAGCAATGGAGGGGTGATGCAGAATACCCCAATCAAGCAATGCTAACCTCATATATAAACATACTGTAATGCCATTTCATAATGACGCCCTTACGATATAATTTATCCTATGTGATGGCTAATGATGGTTAATCTAAATAAGATATAGATCATGTGTCTAGTTGCAAAAGTGAAGGTATAACCGCACCTGATGAGGTCATTCCTACACCATATTATCACAAACATAAGCTTTAGATCGTGTGTAGTGTCGTATAGGTTCCAGAGATGCCTGAAAAACAATTTTGAATTAATTTTTTTTCATTTTTGAACAATTCATGATTTGTTGAATAATTTAATTTATCCTATTATCACATCTAGCTTTTTTTTGTTGAGATATCTTGACATTTTTTTTGTCAGACCTTATTTTTGTTGACCTTGACTTTGCCCTTTGACCAATCACCAGCGAAAGATAATCATCTTGAGATATCCTGCAGACACACACACACACACACACAACACTCACACACTTTCACACACACACACTAGCACACACACCTCTGTGAAAAAATACCCACTTGTGCAACTCCGTTGATGCGCAGGGGGATAGAACCAGTCTTAAGTTCTTGAAGACATATTTACATATTTATTTCTGAATGTTAGAAGAGTGTTATTCATTTCACAACACCCCGGATAAAAAGCAGAAAGAGAACCAGCCACCCAGCAGCTCTGCGGCAACAATCCTCCTGTTTCTGGAGTTTCACTCAACTGAAGCTTTTCTGGGACGACGTTAAAGCAGCGTTTGGGCTGTGATGTATCTATGAGACATGGAGGAGACAAAGCGTAGAAGAAGAAAATCGCTCTCTTACAGCAAGTAAATGAGCTCCCGGCTCCAGGTAGGAAACCATCTACACGTGTTGCTTAGATACGTTCCCATGGTTGTTTCATTTATTTTTGTATGCGGCAACTAAATGGTGTTTTTTTTTGTATCTTGAACGTTTCTCCTGACGAGTTAAAACAACAAGTCAACCTGCTTGAAGCACAGGTCTGCACCACACGCAGACATTTGGGAATAGTGCGCATCAGCCCATCTACCAGGCTGCAGGCACAACCGCCCTCCCTCAATACCACTGCTGAGACATTTACATGAGTCATTAGTCAAAAACCCGCCCCCTGGTGATGGAGCAGTGGTTCGAGACTGTTTCTGATTCTAATCAGGTGAAATACTGACCTACCTGCTGAGAGTTAAAGGAAATATTTAACTCTTTAAATCTTTGTATGCACATCATTTAGTCTAACGCAGATCCCATACGTCTTATTCTACGCATCATGCTGCTACACAAACGTTAATTAAATGATATGTTATTGCGTTGAATCTGTTTAATTCCATAGTTTGCACTCATGTGTGTAAATAAGGGCTATAACTATAATATCAG
Source organism: Platichthys flesus (assembly GCF_949316205.1). NCBI lineage: Eukaryota > Metazoa > Chordata > Actinopteri > Pleuronectiformes > Pleuronectidae > Platichthys > Platichthys flesus. Next base: position 16,154,229 of record NC_084958.1, on the reverse strand, counting down.
TAATAAGAATATATTGAATTTGCACAGCTCCATCAACACAAACTAAATATTACGAGCTTCGTAGCGTTTAAGAGCTCATGCTGTTGTACTGAGTTGCAGCAGATTGCGCAGACGTAGTTAATAAAATGTTGACAGACTGTTTTTATATCAACATCTCTGTCTGTAGCAATGATTTCCTAACTGAATGTGATTGAGCCGTTTAATTTCGGGATCAGATTTAATGGGGAGCAGGGCCGATGACGGTTGTGCGCTAGGTGTTGACTGAAGCTGGCTTGCTCCGGCGGCGCGGTGCTGCTTGTTGCACAGCAGCCGATTGTGTATTGATCATGAAGCGAAAAGCTTGTTGGTGGTTGGTGTTGTCATGACAAGTTCAGAGCCAGCTGTCCTGACAGCATGTGGCAAAACAGGATCCTGGTGAGACTTACAAGTCTGATGTAAACACACACAGATACACACAAACGCTCCCAGATTCAGCAGGAGCCGCTCGCTGCTCAGGTCACTGACAGTTCAGGCTCCCGGATTTCTGTTGCAGCAGCGTGAAGAGTCTGCTTCCGCTGAGAGAGGAGATGCAGATCGACACTACAGAGCGCGGCAGGAGCAGCCTTATTTATATTCAGTGTATAGATTTACCCTGAGTCATCACGGTGGAGGAGGAAGTATTAAAGAGCGCCGCTGCATATCACTGGAGAGAAGAAAAAAAAAATCATCCATTCTGTCAACAATAAGCAAATCAATTATTTTACATAAGACAGTTCCAAACAGAAACCTGTTTGTTTGTATACAGACTTGACACACTGCTTACATTTATATTCATCTTTTCAAACGCATCCACATGAAATGTCGATCTGATGTCAGCGAGCACGGCTGCATATGTGCATTATATTTCTTTAACAACCACACGAAAACAAACGCAAGGTCACCAGCTCCGTACAGAACAATGTGGTTTCTTCATTGACTTTGCATACGGCCCTGTCTGTCTGCTGTCTTGTTCTCGGTGAGATGAAATAACGCGGCCACACCAGCAGTTTTTTCTTGATGCCGCAGTGGAAGAAAAAAAGATTCACAGCTGTGTGTGTTTAAGTGTCTATTAATTCCAGCCATGACTGCTGCTGGAAGATGAAACATCTGGCCCCAGACGCTCCTGACTAACGTGTATGTAGTGAGAAAGAAGGGAAAGGAAGGACAGCCGTGCTCAGATGCTCTTTGTGCCAGTGATTTTTTATTTCCTCTATCATCGCCGGTGCTACATTTCCCCCAATTCTGCCAGAAACATCACATCTTAAGAGGAAGGGCAGAGAACATATTTCATGTCTGAACAGTCCACTTAGGACTGTTTCCTGGGATTCCTCAAGGACTTCACAGGTAGTCCGTTTCTTTCTGGGGTTTAGTGCTCGGTCTTTGGCTGACATGAAAAATTAAAGGAACGGATCCTGCATAAAATAGCTGTGACTTACAATATGTTGAACCTCTTGTGGAGATCCTTTTTCCAGGAGCCGTAACTCACAACGCGACGCCGTTGAAGCCTGGGTTTAATAACTCGGGTCTCATCAGCCAAAGCAGACTTAGAGCAACATATGAGCCATTAGTGATGTATTTGAAGATTAGCCTTGAAGATGCTTCCCAGTTCCTGCCTGTGAAGCCAGCTCCTCTGGGGGGCAGTAGAGGCATCAACACTCCCTTTCATGGCATCCTGCAGCAGGAAAGGGGCAAGGTCAGAGGGGATTTGAGCTTGGCTCGCCAACACATGTTTCTTTGCTTGCCCAGTCTCGCTCAAGGCACAGATTATCACCATTCACCAGTTCCTGTTACAGGCTGTGGCCCGCGTGCCACGCCAGATCTTGATTGGCGTATCAGGAGACTCTCCTTTCCCTACCTGTCCTTCCGTATTTATGCAACCGAAGCCCCGGCTCCACTTCACTTCGCTGGCAGAAATATACACAAACATCAAGACATGGCTGTTGGAGGATTTACACTCAAAATATACATCCGCAAAGCAGAGCTGGAAGACATTTAAAGAGCTTGAGCTTGAAATGCTTCACCTGTGTAGGCTGCACGATTATTCTTTACCTCCTATTTTGTTGTGCTATTTCAGCAACTCAAATCAAAATGCCAGTGTCTTTTGTTTACATCTTAATTCTGCTCTTTCGGGAGCCATTTTCTCCCTGTTCATTATGTGATGTCAAGCTTGGCCTTCATGCGGACACTGCTTTAAGGACACTGTGCGTGATGAAAGATTAATAAAGCTTTGGGATTCCTTGCAGTTTCCCTTTAGCGGCGCATCCTCTACATGGCCCACATTTGTTTCGATTGAACAGTTGTATCATAAACACAATGAGGGCTCTCTGTAAACTGGTGGCGTGTGGCTCGGCTGGGCTGATGATTTGGGAAAGAGAGGAAGCGTCAGGCAGAGCGTGACTGAGAGAGAAATCTTCCAGTGAGTGGAAAATAAAAAGGAATTGAATTACGTTTCTGGGGAGTGCACACTGTGAATAGAAAAATATGTGGAATGGAAATGTCACCACTGATTTGCAAAATTAGGTTTTTCCACATATTTGAAACAAAGTACATTTTTACGATTGTGAGATATTTTATTTTACGCGGCATATCAAAGTAAAATATAGCACTTTATATTTTTTACTAAACTACATTTATTTGATAGCTGACGGTGACAATTTAAAAGCCTATGAAAAACAAAGCATTGTTATACGATTAAGCCGTCTGAATTAACTCGGCTATAATACATAATATATTTGTGATTTCATGTTTATACACAACAATAAAACCACAATATTATAACATTAATACAGATAACAATGACAGAGTCCATTACTTGTGTGTTTTTTGCTAATACTTGTTTTGCTTAAGAAATATTTGAATGCAGGTAAGTCTTGTTTTTAATTACCAATTTTATGAATATTAATTCCACAACTTTTCTCTGTAAAAACAAACTAACATGTGAACTCCATTGATACACACACACACACACAGACAGTGTCCCTCGCACAACTCTCCCCTAGTAGATACAAAACAAAAACGCATCAAACAGTCATAGTTTTATACATTTGCCCGAGTCTCTGGAGGCCTCGGGACGACTTTGCTCGGAGTCCCAGTATGGCGAGGTCGAAGTCATCCGGCAGTGGCCTCCGTCTGGCATTTTACCCAGAGCACATCCTGTGGGAGCAGGAGCTTTGGAGCCGGCTGCGCGACCACATCAAACAATGGCTTTTTGTTGTAAACAAAGCCAGGGCAGCTTGCCGGGGGCCCTCTCGCTCTCCCTCTCTCTCTTTCCCCCTGCCCGGATCCAGTGTGCATACTATAATTCCGGACCGTCGGAGAAACGTGTGCCAACACTCGCAATTCCATTTGTGCTTGTACACAGGGACCATGAACCTGGCGGCGCGGTGGAGAGGTTCAGATTCATCGAAAACAGTAAAGCAAGACGAAACACAGAACTAAAGGATAGTTAAGACTAAATCACCTGAACAGTTTGACTGCATGGCATTAAACACAATGTCTGCATGGTTGTTTACTGGTGGATGTGTCCACTGCTGTAGCTGCTTTGTCTGAAGGACAGTAAATAAAGCAGTTTAGGTGCATTTGTTTTCCATCAAACATGCACATATCACTTACATATGCGCATACATCTGTAGCTTAAGTGTATGATATGATTAAAACTCAATTTAAAGTCAATTATCATATGCGATATTGCTGGAACAGATAGTCTCAGGTCTCAGTTTGAACCAGATATGTTGAAGGCGTGTTTAGGACAGAGCGGATGTCTAGCATGGCACGCTGTGTTGGCACTTTGACCGGTCGAGCTAACAAGCCGCGCTCACCATGAAATTACACTTCCCAGGTACCCAGACGTGCTGCACCACGGTGTCACATTACATTGAAGCCCTGTTTCGGGATCAGGAGTGATTCAAAACGCTACCAAATGCTGCAATCCGCTGCAACCCCTGCTGTTTCATGTTAGCTCCGTTACCCCTCACGCATTCGGCCGCACTTGATCAAAGGTGACAACGCAGAATGTTTGCACAGTCGGGCCCGAGCTCTCCCCGGTGATTCACACCACGTTGTCGTCAGAGGAGGGTCCCTCGGCGGGGACCAGTGATCACACTTTAGCTATGATAATGAAAGATTTAAAACACCCAGCTAATTGAAATTCTGGTGCAGGGCAGCAGCTGGGATGCATGCTTAGCTATTATCACTATTAATAGTTTCGATCAGTAAGGGAAACAAGAAAAGGGAAGGGAGGCCCGTCCCTGTGTCCCCGGAGCCCCAGAGACCATCTGAGGCTATTAGCGTCTGTGTTTTTCTATTATGGCACCTATGTGTATTTTACTCAAAATGATATTCTTTCAGGAACTCATGCAGAGGAGAATGGGGAGAGCTGGTTAATTGCGAGGTTTGTCGATAATTGTTTCATTAATTCTCGCTGTCTCTCATTGTCCCTGGCCAGGCACATGGGTCCAAGCCTACGCAGAGCTTGGCAGTAGTTTTTAAACGAAGGGGAAATGGAACAACCTGCTTCACTGCCCCCGCCGATCCCTCGGGTTTCAGCTAGTTTTTCTTTCTTCTCTCATACCTCCTGTGTCAAGGGCATTCCCTGTTTCCAGGCTACTGGAAACCTGCAGAGGTCAATCATTGTAAAAGCCAGTGGAGGGGCACAGCAGGGGACCAGATTTACGCTCTCGCTCCATATTATCTTTGACAGAATGGCCACTGACTTTATTTTGAATAAATACTGCAGCTTTTACAGTCCTGTCGAAAATTTTCCACAAAGCAAATGTACGTGCCAAAGGTTCAGGAATCATTTGTTTGGTCTTTGGCAAAAAGGGGGATTAGCATCCTGTTATCATTTATATCCTGAATCTGTTTCATATGAATATAATGGACTGAATTCTAACCAAGTATATGTGCATGCTAATCACACGGCTTTGCTATTTGAAATCCACATGCTGCCTGCTGAAGGGGAAAGAGGCTCCTATTGACTCTATTTGAATCCATTGGTGAGCACATGTTTCAATCCAAACCCTGAGAGCTGGGGTTATAAAGGGTGGAGATAGGAAGTTACCATAGGGCAGAGGCCAGTGGCTGTATTGCTATTTGGGGCACTGCTGTGTGTCTCAGAGGTTTGAAAAGTTTGAATTAGATTTGCTTCAGCACCTCTCAAGCTGGGAACTCTGTAAATTGACAGAAAGGAACCTTATCTGTACAATCGAAAGAAAAGTTAAAGCCTCCAGCATCAGCTCTACAGCCGCAGGTAGGTTCCATATCCTCAGCACTGGATGACTAGTCTATACATTGTCATTGACCACCGACTGAATAGGCTCCTCTTCTTATCCTGTAGCCATCAAGAGCAAGAATGTAACCATATGAGCGTATCCTGCTGATAAAATCTATTTCTAGTCCTGTTCTTAGGGACTGTACTTTTTTCATTTGAGGGAATTGGCCCATCATGAAAAAACAATTTCCAGTATCTTTTTGTTCTCGCAAGAAAAACAGGATGTCGAAGCTCTTCAATTCATGTGCAGTTTCTCAAAATAAAAGAAGAATCCGATCCGTTCACTGTGAAGCTTTGAAGAATTACATTTCAGCTTTGAACCACAGTGTAAATTGTGTGTGCTGCTGCTGTTGCTGCTGGCTTCGTGGTCGTCTGAGGAGTGGTGTGGCCTGTGGACCCTGGGCAGGGCTTTACAGTGAGAGACAACAATCCCCCATCAGGGCCGGTGGCCATTATTTTCCTTGAACTACAAAAACATGTGAGGAGCCGAAACGCCTCTCCCACTCTCTGTGTAGCGGAGGGAAAAAAAGTCTAAAAAAAAAAGTCTATCATTTATTATTCAAATGAAATGAGGTCCGGCAGATGGTGGAAGAGGGGCTGCGGGCTCGCGGCAGAAAACCTCCTGCTCTCTACCTCTGTGATTTCAGTCAGCCCGTGACGAAATAAAAAGTTCAAAGGGAATCAGCAATCGTGACGGATCTCATTAGCATATTTCCAATGAGCAACATTGGAGGCAGAGTTTGGTTCCCATGCAGGAACTAATCAATGTGTGCCGATGTATACCAGATTCTGCTTGCTTCTCTTACATATTATGCACATGTACTGTATGACGAGTACACTAGAGGAGTCTGTACAAGTCCTGTTTCAAAAACACTTTGAGTTCAGACAAAGATTTTTTTTTCAAAATGTTATGTTTCGTTTTTTTCTATTCACATTTAGTTTACAATAAAACACTTTAGTCTTGAATGGGTTGATATGGAACAAAAAGGGACTTGATGGATTTCTCAAAATTTCACAATTTTCTGTTTAGCTACTTCCCATTGTACATAATGTGTTGTGTGAAAACGTGGTTTCAGGGGGTTGCAGCTTCCAGGGTCTGATTATGTAATGAAAATATACAAAATTAAAAAAAAAAGCTGAATAGAGCCAAAAGTAGAGTGTATACACAGCTCGGGTTTTGACATGGATTTGCTTTTTAGCATTCTGAGAAATGCGCACATTGGCTTTCTTGCAGAGAGTGAGATGACAGGGTTGATACCACAAACATCGGTTCATTAAATATGAAGCTACAGCCAAGAAACTGTTAGCTTAGCTTAACACGGAGACTGGAAACATGGGGAAACAGCTAGCTGGATGTATCTGTAACAAAGTCAACCTACCACTATGAGACGTTTTGTGTAGTTTCATCCATTCAAGCAAACTTTTGAAATTGCTGAAAGGTTAAACCACAACTTTTCATTATAACCCTGTTATGTGTTAGTGAGCGTTAGAGGTGCTGGTACTTTCAGACAGACCCAGGTTTGTGTTCTCCCCCTATTTCCATCATTTATGCTAAGCTAAGTTAAGCCGCAGCAGGTTCCAGCTACATGTTTAGCCTGCTGTGCACGAGAGTGGTATTGATCTCCCCGTCTAACTCCGGGCGAGAAACCAAAGAAGGCTGTTTTTCTGCATGTACACTACTTTAAAAAGCCATTTTTTTTATTTCAGGATTGACTGGATCGCACCTGGAGGGTTGAGCCCTCCTGCAGTGACCGCACGTTCAATTTCGACCCGGTCCTTTGCCGCGTGCCTTCCTCATTCTCTCTCCCCATTTCATGCTTATGAATAAAGGACGAGATCAACTTCAGTTTCAGTGTCCTTTAAGGTTTATTACTAGTTCTCCAGAACATACATAAACACTTGCTTAACGCAAAACTTCAACCCCCCCCCCCCATTTTTTTTTAAATACAATATAGTGTACTGTACAATATGCTGTAAGTGATTATATATATATCCAAACATCCAACGCGGCTCTGTTCACCCTGTTGACACTGTGGCAGTATGGATTGCAGTCGTGTCTCGCCATTTGCCTAAGCACTGTAAAACACTGCCATGTGTGGGGTGAACACACCAAGGCTGGGCTTGTAAAAAGGCAGAAAACTCTTAAGCTGCCCTTCAGAGACATAAGACTTTAGCACCTGTCAAGGGGTTACTGGAGTGTCAGCCGGTAACCATGTGCACCCACTAACACGCAGCCGGGCCTATCGTACGCGGGGGCTCCGTGTTATTTAGTGCTTTATTCCATGGGAGGTGATTCCCCCTTCTTTCCACAGCAGAGTACCACTCCATCTCTGATTTGAAATATAGGGCTGGGAGATGCTGTCCTCTCCCCCCCACCCCAGGCCAGACTGTATTTAAAAAACCTGAAATGTGAGTGAGTTTTTGTGAAGTTCCCCGCGGTGCTGTTCTTTTGGACCACATCGGGCCGCAAAACTGGCAGCAGCAGCTTTTTCTCAGCGAAAATACTGAGGATCGTAACCCATTAAAGCACAAGGGGAATTTGGTCATCGCAGGAATGCAATAAAAGGGCATGTAAAAGAAAGCCAAATTTGACTTTACAGAGAGGATCTAAGAAAGTCGCGGAACCGACCGAGGGACGTAAAGGAACAAATAGATCACAATCTTTTTATTTATGGCATATACAGAAAGCAGCGGTCACATCATGCAGCAGAGTTTGGGTTATCACACAACTTAGGAATGTTCTGTCTGCAGAGTAGAAAGAAAACCGTACAACTTGTAAGTTCTAATTTGGAACAGACTGTGGAGACAGCCCTATGTTGGCAGTTTTACTACTTGTTATTTGCATAGGAATTAATCGTGTATATTTATAACATAATATTCTCATGTTTGAAAATGTGTTGCATTAAAAACTGAAATAATCACAATAGAAGTCTTTAAACAGAAACATTTGGACTTTTGGACTTGGCGTCTCTTCGCTCCTTTGTTTAGCGTGGATGAAAAATGGCTCAACATAGATTAATATAACAATAATCCCACTGCTGGGAAAACACCCAAATCTTGCTTTATTGGCAACAATCTTGGTTGTGAATGTCTGATTTAATGATAAATGACTAAGGCATTTCTAAACAGACAAAGACATAACAATAGTGTGGTAATCTGTTCATCTAGATCCAGGAGGGAGATAAGCTTTGGAGGCTGCCACGTCCTTGTGGCCACTTCCTCCTGCCAGATAGCCAGATGCTCCACTGAGGCTTTTTGCGGCTCACACTTGACCCTTGTGCAAAAATCAGTTCCTGAATACCACCCGTCAAACGGAATCGATTTGCGGCATCACCTTGTAAATTCTTCTGCGCCTGCTTCGAATGCACTCCAGCGCTCTGAAAACGAAGAGACCACCATGGGCCTTGAACATACCTTTGTTCGCAACAGGTTCATTTTCTTTTTTAACTCCCACCAAAACCCTCAGCCACTTACTCCTCTTCACCCTGAGACCAGAATAGAAGCAGCGAAGCGACATTGATGAGCCCAGGGGGCCTGCAGGACGACGTGAGCCCACCCTGCGATGGGGCTGGTGCAGGACCACCCCAGCAGGCTGCCCAGCCCAGTGTGCTTTGGCCAGTTTATGACACCTACAGGGGGAGATTGCACTGTAAACACTTCAGAAGGCAAGTGACTGAGTCATACACCTGCTCCACCATTTCCTGCTTCCATTTAGGGCTGCGCTTTTCACCGCTTATTACACCTCAAGTCAGCCTGTCTTTCTTAGAATTGCAATCTTGCAACAGTCACTTGTATATCGCATAATAATAATTATTATAATATCAATGATATATCTGAATAATATTATCATCACACACTGACTCATCATAAAGAATGTATAGGTTATAAGTTATATTTTGCATTAACCATTCAGTCCCATTGGGTTTTTTTTATCAGCAAGTGTATAGCCTACAGTATCAAATGTGTTCTTATTTCAAATTATTCATACATTGCATTCTTATAATATTACTATTACTGTTATTGTTACTATTATTATTGTTATCATTATTATTATTATTATTATTATTATTATTATTGGTTTTGGACCGAGCCTTCAAAGGAACAGACAGTAATCAGAAGCACCCCTGCAGTCTGACTGCACAAAAGCAGTCAAATTAAGACCAGACCGGGCTGTGGACAGGGCTTAATCCACAGCAGATTCTCCCCTCAGCTTGAATAAAGATTTGCAGCGTGGCTCTCCACCATGTCGGCTCGCTCTGGTAACAAGCCTCTTCTGTGGCCGAGGTAGAAGAAAAAAAAAAACTCATAAGTGAGGCATGGTAGGGGTATACCCTCTACCCCCTTCCTCTTCAAATCGAGGCATGCTGAGCTTCACTGAGAGGGTGGCAGTGGGAGGGCATGGGGGAGAATTCAGGCTCCTCTCCCACTCATGCTCAGTTTTTAACCATATCTTTTCCACGACCCAGTGTGCACGCATGGCAAGCCAAAATAGATAATGAGGAATGTCCGCCTAGAAACAGAAAATCACCTCTACCAAGACCAAGCTGTTCCAGAGGACTGGCTTACATTCCACAGCAACTCTGAGTGATTTATTGCCACCCCCCCCCCCCCAAAAAAAAAAGTCTCCCGAAAAGACATTCAGCTACACAGCTGGTTAATGCCAACTGGTTGTGACTTGTGATGAGTAATGACAACCCTTTGAGTCAGTAGCTTTGTTCTGCTGTGTCTAGATGATGGATCATTCTTATAAATCTGTTTTCAAGATGTGCAGATTATCTCTTTCATAATTATTATTTTTTTCTTTATTATTATCAGAAGTCCTTCTCCTTCCCGGGGCCTGGTCCGTTGTGTTATCACATTTTCTGCAGAGCCCGAGTCGAAGCAGGAGATGTCCACTTTTCACAGTGCTCATCAACAGTAGATCCAAAGTCCATACAAACCCAATTAGGAATCAATTTGAGCCAGTGTCAGACAGGCTGGCGCCCGGAGAGGGGTAAATGCTTTTAATATGAACATTTTATCGTTGTCTCACAGTCTTCTATCGTCTAACAGTCTGGCATGTGTAAAGTATCTGTCATGATGCCTTGTTCCTGTCTCCTGGCACAGTAGTGCCTCCACAGACCTCCACACATGGCATGGTTTGGAGAGAGATGGAAACACTCCCATCCGTAACATCAAAAGATACATGACAAAACAAAAATCTTTTTAGGGGGTATTTTTATAGAGCTTTTCTAGTCTTGCTGACTACTTAAAGTGCTTTACAGTACAGTTTTGCCATTCACACAGTGCATCTATTAGCAGTACTTTTTTGCTCTATATTGGGCAATTTGGGGGTCAGCATCTTGTCCAAGGACAGTTGCATATGGGGAAGATTGGGGATCGATCTGCCGACCTTCTGGTTGGAGGAGGACCGCTCCACCTCTCAGCCACAGCAACTATCTGCTTGTTCTTTAGATAAGGACTTAAATTCGAACTTTCATAACATGCAAATATTTCAGTAGCCAATGATGCTAACTCATTAGCTTCCACTCAAATGCTTTGCTATGAAAGTAGCTACAATTAAATAACAAGACTTAACTACAACAGCAAAGGCGTTTTGTAGAAAACGTTAATGCAAACAGATAAACATAGATTACACAGATTTTATGTTTTTTGTTTATTTATTTGGCAAATCACAAATATGTTGATACTTATCAGTAAAATGCTTTCAGTCAAAATATCCGATCAAACAACATAATATCCACTTTTAGTATTATTCAATACATTTGACACTGAGGGAGGGATGGGCTGGTGTTATGGAGTTTGCAGCAATTTTGGACACAACGTGTTTATTTACAACGTGTTTACCTTAATCAAGACTAAACAAGATTCCAACCCCTGGTGTGTCAGTTGTTCGCTCTGCACGCTAACCCATCCCCCCCACACTGTGCCTTAACGCATGCTAACTACCCCCTGGTGTCTGCATAGAATGTAACGCTTCCCTCATAAAAAAAAAAAAAAAACATAATCCAGCCAGCGAAAACTTTTCCAACAAAACATATTTGATGTTGCACTTGTATTAAAAACATAACTTTCTTTGAAGCATGGTTAATATAAGGTGCCCCAACCATGTTCCCTTCACATATGCCATTAATAACGGAGCTATCAAATCAATATCATGCTGTACCTCTGCCGCCGCTCGCACCAGGTAGCACAGTGTACCTGTATTTTCCATCAATTTGTAGCATTTCAGATAACAAGAGCCTGCACTTAGAGCACACACCGCCTGAAACCTGCGTGGCAACAGCCTCTTTTTGGCCACTCTCTGCACGCTGACATACCTGCGGCTGTGAAATGCTATCATTATCATTTGTGTCAACGCAGAAAGGAGCAGTGCAGAGCTGATGGCTTGTAACCACTGAGTGGCAGGCAAGAAATGAGTCCCCCCAGTTCCCCTCGACACATTCACTTGAGCATGAAGGTGCTTTCTACACAAAGGTTGTCAAAGTCGGTGGATGACAGTGACGTGTCGTGCTGTTCTAGATTAAACAATTAGCTCACTTATTGTTTGGGTGGATGCACTTTGGAACAACAAAGGTGGAAAGTGTTGGTGACAGTTGTGACTATGTCCTAGAAAATCTTAGCTGTCTCACTGCTGCTGCCTCTGATGATATTATTTTTGATTACACCTTTTCTGGTTGATAGGTCTTCTTCTCATGTCAAAGCTGCATGACGCTTGGTCGGGAGTAGGCCTTTGTCACGGTACTTATGTTGACTCATGGGAGAAAAAATGGAGGAGAATAGATGTTCATACTTGCATCTTATCCTCTGAGGGTCGCAGGGGGGATGGACCTAACCCCAGCTGATATTGGGCAAGAGGGATGGATGGATGGATGGATGGATGGATGGATGGATGGATGGATGGATGGATGGATGGATGGATGGATGGATGGATGGATGGATAAACAACCATTCACAACTATGAACAATTTACGGTCTCCGGTTAACCCAATGTGAATGAATCAACGTAAAACAGGGAGAACACGCAAATGTTATGCAGAAAAGTCCCCAGTCGCTCGCCAGGTTCAAACATGGAACCTTTTTTCTGCGAGGCAACTAAGAGAGTGCTCTATTCATTATATTTCAGTGCCCAAATTCTGAAAGGGAAATCAATGCTCAGCAAGGCCACCTCCAAATGTTTCTGCAAGTGAAACAAAGTGTGATATCTGTGGTTTGTACGCCAAACACTTACATCACACCGGTCAGTGGTGGTGGTTTAGAAATGTCCCAAAATGTCTTATTTACTTCCCACCACAGAATAAACAACGGAGTATCTGTTACATAAGTCACAGTGAAGGAGTAAACAAGGGCATGATTTCTGATGTGGCCATAGAGTCTGTGCACGCACTCTAATTGAGTATAATAAGTGAAAACACATGTGTTGTTGTGCCAAAGGTTTCCAGGCCCTTTACACCTCGTATCATTTAATCTTGATTACGATGACAAGGTGTTTTTATCGAGAGCAATAGCTTATCTCCAAAAATTTAATAAAGCCCCATTTGTTTTAGGCTTCGGCTTTCTAGACAGAGATCTAACCAAGAGTATATCATGAGAACTGTAAGATGAGGTTATCCTAGAAAGGAGGTAGACATCCCACCTCGATTCTGTGTTTCTGCTTTAAGGGTTTATTTCACCCCATTTTCCTTGTGAGGTGCTTTGCAAATTAATTACTTCCAACCAACCCATGAGAGGATAATATCTCCCTGTTTGGCGGATTTATTATTTATCGCGTCTGTGTTTGTGTCAGAGCTAAACTGTATGGTATGCGTCTGAGCTGGAGGTACTATAAATAGAGGCAGTCCCAGAACTCCGGCCTGACTGACAGGATTCCTTTTGCTGGCACGCCAAGATGACCCATTTCTTTTTTTATTTCCTACAAAGTTAACCACCCTCTTTATGTTGTTGTTTCAACAAATTTACTGCTTTATTCCGCTACAGTATTTTCTGCCAGGGTAATTATTTATAAGATGTTTTTAGTGGTATATAGATTTATTCCGCTGTGTGTATTTTTTCTTGAAAAAAAAGGTTTGACTTGGCGAGTGAACAGAACAACAGTGTGAAGAAAACCTAACCATCAGCTTCCAGTGAGTGGAATCACTAAACGCTGTAAATCAGTTTTTTTTCCTCCTGTCCCTTTTTTCGCTGCCTTTTCACACTGAAACAATGAGCATCTGTTTCCATTTTTCGGTGTTTGAGCCTATACGTGGAGGAGGGTAGACTCGCTGCACAACAACAACGTTTAAAACTACACCCTAAGATAAACATTCACCATTGGAAACTGCGTTGAAACAAATGTTCCGAGTGCTTTAAAATGCTCCTGCATGGATTGAGATGCGTCCTTCAGATAAGCGTTTTTTTGGGCTGAGACGCACCGATATTTTTGGAGCAAATCACACAGTTGGGAAGCGGCGACTCTGGTGCATTACATTTATTTGTTCGGTTCTTTTTACCCATATAAGAGCATTTTCACAGCCGTCCCAAGAACGGAGGAAAAACACGGTTTGGTGAGCCGAAAAGATCTAGAGAGCAGACAAGTCTGGATCCATGTTGCTTGTCAGATTTTCTGCTTGATATAACTTCTGTCAGCAAAGTCTGCAGCCGACACAAGTCTCATGGGGGGGAAAATGGAGGACTGCATACCTTCCAGAATGGAGAATATATCGTATGGTCCTGAAAACTAAAGCATCCTCCACAGGAACTTTAAAGGCCTAAATTAATAATTGAGCAAGCTATTTATACTATGGCTGACAGTTTATACTGTGGCTGTTCACGTTGTATTGAGGGAATTTTGCAAAGAATAAAAAATATGTGTTTCCCTGCTCGGGATATTGAATTTATACATTTTGAATGAAGTATATCTTCTAGTTAATTGTCTCACAGACAAACACGGATTGTGGTTGTGCCAGGCTTAGCCTGCTAATATGCAAATGTAAGCATTTAGGGAGATTTATAAATCACTTAATTAAAACAGGTTGTGCGGAGCAATTACTTTAACAACTAGTTCTTACATAAAGATAATTAAAAGAGATTTTTTAAAGTGGCCTAGATATTTACAACAAGTGTAGCCAACTGTTGAAGAGCTAATGTTAGCTAAAACTAGCATTAGCTAACACATGCTGACATATTAATACTTTTATCACCTATTCATTCAGGAGAAGAAAAACATGGTCAACACATGTAAGCTGACATGTGATTAGAATCCCTGTCACCTAGCTTAGCATAACAATAATTGGATAATTTTCCCTAATTTTAAACTGCACAACTTAGAAACAACTCTCTCTCAATGCATGTATTGGTAAAATAAGTAATACTCAGAATTGGTTGGCAATTATCTATTTAGCTTGTTTCCTAAATCTGCTATTCTTGGAATTTACAATGCATATGTTGAACTCTTCTGATTGGATGTTGGATACTAGAGATTTTTCCTTACAACAGTTTTAGTTTAGATGGTGAAGCCTGATTTAGTAAATATGTTTGAAACTATAGCTCCAGTAATAACTGAGGATGTATAGATGGGACTGTACAAACAATCTAAGGATTTGAAGAGCTGGTGCAAACCATTTCTCCAGGCCCTCATTGAATTAAGGCATCGTCTTATCATGACTGTGGTGGAGTACACTTGCAGCTGAGCCTTGTAATCGAGCCTGGTCCTTCATGGGAACCAGCATGTCATGACTATAAAGATCATGATACTTCCCACCCTTTTTCAGGCTTCCCTATGATTACAAAACTTTAGAAAACTGCTCTAACCAACAGGCTGGGAAATCGTTGCAGCCAACAATCGGCTCCCGTTTGGTGCAGGAAAAAAACTTTGAATTTGTTTGTCTGCGTAAGAGTAGACATCAAATCCCAGAGAAAATCCTCAGGAAACCCGGTCTAATTCCTTTTGATTTTTTTTTTCTCCCTCCAATAAATGGCTTCTCCCCTTGAAGGTCTGAGATTGCCTTTGAATTTGCGGCTTTTGATCTTAATGAGCAAAACCACCTAATAATGACTCAGGACTTACAGTATTTACCACAGCAATCCCAGCTACCCTCTTATTTACCGCATGAATGTTTGTTGAAACACCACACGTTATTACATGAGGTTTTTTGTCCGTAATCTGAATGGCACATTTGGTGGGGGAACACACACAAAGCACGAGAGGACTAGAATCAAAGGCACCATGTAGAGAGGTGAAGGAATTTGAATGCTGAGGCCGTGTCTGTCTGTGGGGTCGCTGTGGCTGCAAAAAAAAAACTCTGCCATCAAAAAGAAAATCTAATTATCACTCCCATAATCCATCGTAACGTTTGAAGTCTGGATTCAGAAGAAATGGAAATGACGTTGCGTTTAAATGCATGTGGCCTGTCGTCGTCTGGAGATGCTGTTGCGAAGAACAAGCAGCATGAATATATCAAATCATTGTGTGTAGCATTGCCATGTATGAGACACTGTAATAGATGAATAACTAATGAAGCTAACATAAATCTTCACGTGGTGCTGAACAGGATAAACCAGTATATGAGGTTTCATTTTGTCTTTGTCTAAAACTGGGCGCAAAGAAAAACATAGCAATCATTGTCAATTGTAGGTGACGTAGTTTACATACATGGTCATTATCTAATTAACACAAATTAAAAAAGCAAGCACAATGGTCAAATGTGGGATTTAAGTGTGAGGGAGAAGAAACAAGGGAGCATGCTGTTTCGTCACTGCTATAACTTCAACATGGCTTAAACCGTAGCTTCATAAAGAACTATAATTTACGGCATGAAGTTTCCTCTTTCAATAAAGTCTGATCTCACGCGGTAAAATGTATCTATACTCTCTACACGAGTCAGCAGCAGAAACTGCATATCACTTTTAGTCCTTGCGTGCTGTCACTGCTGGGTTTTGATTGCACGGCTGAACACAGGCAGGAATGACAGGCTGCTGCGAAAGAGCAGAGCCAAGCGTTTTCTGAGAACTTCATCAGTCCCTCAAAAAAACAGAGACAAGGGCCGGCTGTGTGTGTTTACATATACACTGAACTGACCACAGTGAACAAAACCCCAGCGAGCCAGGCCCTCCTGGGTCAGTTCGAGTGAAACAGAGAGTTTACACTTTCAGTGGTAGGCCATACATAAACATTGTTTTTCTAAATAGGAATATGTGCCAGTGGATCAGCATCATTACATCTGTTTTCTTTTACTTGGATATTCTTTATTATGTAAAACTACGCCACGGAAAGCAGGCGAGCTCTGCACTATAATGCTCTCGCTTTCCACCTGGTGAATTTGACCCAAATTCACATTTCCCCTGTGCGGCCAGGGGACTGTTTTTTATTGAAGCCACGTGTAACAGAGACCACTGACCTGGCTATGTGCTTTGGCTCATGAAGGGACGAAAAGTGAAGTGATATTTAAGATATTAATATTTCCAAAGTGTTTGTTCTTAGATGGACTTTTCTCAGGCAAATATGTCCTTCGCCTGCATTTGCTCCACCGAGGTGGATCTTTTATTACAGCGCTGAAAAGTAAGGATCTAAAAATAGGTGTTGTGTTGGGGAAGAGTGAAAGCTCCGACTAACAGTAAAATATCATGTTCAAAAGAAAGCTGCATGGGGCTGAACTTACAAAAAAACGGAGGAAAATGTTGCCATAAACCTGCTTCCAGCTGAGCAGATCATTTTCCTTCCAGTGGGTTGATTGTCGACAAATGACGACAGAAAGTTCGCAGGATATTTAGAGGCTTAATGACGGAGCCCAGACAGCTCGTCAAAAATGTCCTGTTTCCCGAGCAGAAAGGTGGCTGTGCTAAGATCCCTCTGCTCACAATAGGGACACAGCTGGTAGCTCAGCACAGGTTGACATTACACATCTCATAAAGCATTAGTGTGCGGCGCGGCGATGGCATATCAGAGGTCTAATGATTTCTAATGATAGCCTGTGCGTAGTGACACATAAATCAGAACACTGAAGTACATTTTTTTTCTCTTGTTGCTGTATTTGTGAGACAGAAGTACCGCATGTAGCCCGCAGCT
The DNA here is from genome assembly GCF_949316205.1 of Platichthys flesus. Lineage (NCBI taxonomy): Eukaryota > Metazoa > Chordata > Actinopteri > Pleuronectiformes > Pleuronectidae > Platichthys > Platichthys flesus. The sequence goes on along the minus strand of NC_084958.1, from coordinate 16,136,899 downwards.
GTCGACAGTCAACAAATCATGACTGAATTATTAAAGATCTTTACACAAACATGTTGTTGTCCACTTTGTCATTAAGATTTTATCATATTTGTTCAAAAATGCCAATTTGATGCTAATGTTTTGCAGCTTACACTAAAAAATCCTAAGGGGCTTTTTGCAGCTTTGAAGTGTAATTTTATCGACAGAAGCCGAATCTCAGCCAGTAATCTCAGTTTTGGTTTTTATATTTTTTTGGGGGGAGGTTTCGAGTCAGTCGCCGATCGGGTCTCCATTCACGACCGTAAAATCAGGATTCACTTTGCCCCCTTTCCATTGTCACCGACAAAGGAGCCATGGTGGGCTTCAATAGAAAGAAGGAGGCCGCGTCAGTGCAACAGAAAATTCCTTTTTTTGCATCTGGATAATTTTTCTCACTTAAAGCCAAGAGCCTGTGGAAACTGTGGCAATACCTTATACGAAGATATTTTGCATAACAGTGTTGTTTGTGTTCAGTAAAAACACAACGACCGAAGATAAAGACCATGTGGTTTGAAAAATGTGTGTGTCATTTTCCAAATATTCTTATAAGGACTTTTGTAGCAGGAGATGGTGACTTCGTTTTGGCCTCAACACACAAACGCACACATGCACAGCCTTTTTATCCCCCGTCAAAATCTTGGAATTTTCCAGTGGGACATTAAGCAGTTTATGATTTATTTCCTTTTGCCTCACAAATATCAACTAGGCAACATAATCCAGCTTCAAGGATGACTAATGCAGATTGTTTCACAGAATATTCACAGCACTAAAAAGATCATATGAGGATATAAGCCAGAGTTTTGAGCAACAAATGTGAAATCAATGTTGTTTTTCATTTTATAGCCCATTTGCTGCAAAAGGTTTATACAAGCTATTCAATTTGCAACCCACTCTGCAGAATCCAATAGTTAGAAGACAGGAACAAAATAATGTTGAATTTAGGTCAAACATGTTTTAACAGTTTGTCTATTGATTTTCATACCACACAGAGATTAAAAGAAATCTGCTGCTTGGAACACGAGGAAAACCACAAATCTACATTGGGACAAAAAAATCGGTGAAATGTTTAAATAGAAGTGATTGTAGGAGATAAAACTTGCTAACGCTCTGAAGGTTTTTTTAAGTTTTCATACGTGAAATATAAAGTCATATATATACATTAAAATATCCATACATTGCAGGTGGGTTGTGACAGAAAGTCTTTTCTATAAGAAATATATATTATAATGTATAGAAATGTGTTCACATGCATGCTGTGAAATCAAAGAGAGGTTTTAACATGTGACACTTTTACAAGGGCGTAAATGAAATTACCCATATTTAAATATATCAATGACTATGTTATAAGCAGTATTATCCAGGGGTTCAGGGAAGGATTGTAATGCGCCGCAGTTTAAGTCCCGCTGCAGATGCTTTTCCATGTCAACAGGAGTAAATTTCAAAGGGAGGCGGTGAATATTGCAATATCTTTGCCACGAACATATGGATGGATGTTTACACGAAACGTGTGTCAGCATCTGCTCTGATGAACTGATTATACTGGGACTTTAGGTGCATGTGTCTGATTATAGGACTTCTGGATTTATTTATTTTTTTACAAGGTTGAGGTTGAGGGTTAATCCCTGCCATGTTCCTCCCCAGGAATTATATTACAGTGAACATATTACATACTCGCTTGGCAGTTATACTGTACATGACATAGCCGCTGTAAACACCATTCATCGGCTCTTTCCATGATATCACACGTAAGTCACTGACGTACATCCGCATTAAGTCCTTCTGCACATATTGTAGCCTTTATTACAATACTACATACTATACCTCACCACTTCTTTATTCTTCATTCTTACTTTCATTAGTAATGAATGGTTTTTGACCAATAGATTCATAGATTGATCTATAAAAGACTAGAAAGTGCACATCATTTAAAGCTAAATGTGACATCTTCAGCGTATCTAAAAATATTCAGTCTATTGTCAAATAAGACAGGAAGTAAATCCTCCCAATTAAAAAGCTGGAACTGGACAATATTTGCATTTTTTTCTTAAACAATGACAAAATATTGATAAATCATAATAACTTGTTAAAAATAGATGCAGCAACGTTTGCAGGGTTTTCAGGAACAAGCGATCCTTTTTAGTAATAGACGTTTTGTTTGCCCTACACTTTTTATTCAGTTATCTTTACATGCGTTTATATTCACTTTGTTGCCGTTTGCGCAATGGCACTAAAGTTGATTCTAATTTATTAGAATGAGTTTCAAGTTTCCCCTCTGTGTTAACCCGGCCTTGTTATACAGAGTTCCTCTTATTTGAAAAAAGTAATAAAAGACGAGTTTCTCATCGTTAGGAGGCATTTTTGCATTTATTACTTTATCCACAAAGACTTTGGAGTCACCCGATTAAAACAAATCTTCTTTCTGCCCCAGTACTTTGTTTTGTTTGTTCTCAGTATTATATTACAGTAATTGTCCACATACAAACTACTGGCTGCACTACTGATAAGAGAATTAGAATAAGTGTGTCTTTTATATGAGCTGCTTTCAGTAACACGTTTTTGCTAATGAGCGCTCTCGCTCTCTTTACACTGTTCTCCTGATTAATCAGCTGGGGATTCAGATTTCACGACGATCAAACATGGATTGTTAAAGTCCAGAAGCTTGGTTTTAGATAAAGGATAAAGGTTTTAAAGGTTCAGTTAGTAGAAGTTGCATGTTGCAGCTGAACACCTCTCACCTCCCCCTCCCCTTCCAAACATGACAGAGAACCTTTGGTAGCCTTCTGTTGTCATTAAAACTCAAAGTGTTTAGTTTGTCCAGTCTGGCCTACTGTAGAAATCATTGTGGCCTCAGTAGAAAGGACCCACACCCAAATTAATTGTAAGTATTTAAATATAAAAGGGGCCTTTCGAGGGTAAAGAAAACAACAATTAGTACACCTTAGATAAAACACAATAATGAAACATCACAAGGATTATTTTATATTCAATTTCTGCCAATAGATCCAATCCACCTAGATCTTACACACTAAACCTTGAATATCAGGGCTTAAAGGGACAGTTAACCCAAAAATGAAAATTCACTTATTATCTGCTCACTGCTATGGCGATGGAGAGGTGAGTGAAGTGTTTGAGTCCACACATTTTTTGGGGAGTTTCAGGGGTAAACATCGTTGCAGCCAAATCAAATACAATTGAAGTAACTGGGGACTCATGAATGCCTCCAGACTGCTCATGTGGTGTCACCCAAGTGTCTGTAAGCCCCGACATTCATATTCGACTGGAAACGGCATCATTTACACCATGTCTGCCCGTCCGTCCACTGGTATCCTCCTCTGGAGCCGCGGTCACGTACGCACGAACACAATGCACACCAGCTCTCGCCCAGGGGCATTTACGTTAGCATCTCTACTTCTGGTAGAGGACATTCAGGCTTAAGTCATGTTGAAAATAAAGCCGTTTTTTTCGATTCAAATTTGAATGTTGGGGCTCACAGACACTTGGATGACACCACAGGAGCAGTATGGGGTGGGAAGTAAGAAGTGGTCCCCATTTACATCAACTGTACTGGATTCGGCTGCAACGCTGAAACTCCTAAAGTATTAAGAGGACTCAAACACCTCCCCCCCAGTCCCCCTTCGGCATAGTGATGATCAGATAATGGGTGAATCTTCACTTTTGGGTGAACTATCCCTTTACTGGGGAGCTGTCATAATTAGCACCCAGAGGCTCCGGTCCGCGCCCTGCTAGACGATCCGCTCCGGGTTTTGCGAGCAGCTCCACAGCCAGCTGCTGCAGAGCAGGGGACCGGTGCGCCGCTTCTCTCCGCCTCGCTCGCCTCCAGTCCCGGCTGTAGCTCCGACTGTCTGCACGGCGTGTGGAGGAGGCGCGGAGGGAACCAGCAGGAGCGCAGCTCGGAAAAAAGGGCCGACCAAACAAGTCCTATCACACCTCGGTGTGAGCCAGGCCGCCGGAGACTCGGGCAGACTTGACAGTGTGTGTCTGTCTGTGTGTGTGTTTAGGAGACGTGCTCGGAGTTTTTTCGCAGGGGCGCATCTCGTCTCCTTGAAGTGATCCCGTGTTTTTATGCAGTCTGCGCGTATCGCTCCCGTCGGAAGGAGCCCGGGCGCACGCACACATTGAGGAGAGGAGGAGGAGGAGGAGGCACCGAGCGTTACTTTTGAACAGATCCACCTCGACATGGAGCTATCGGCCCGGTGTCGGACGTGCCGGCTGGAAGAAGCCCAGATACCTGCCACGGGAAACCCCGCCATCCGTGCGCAGTGAGGAACGTGGAGCATGCAGCCGAGCCCCAGCCGTCTTTGTGCGACCCGCCGCTTAGTTTCTGGGGGCCTCTTCTGAAAAGGAGGAGAGGAGACCGGAGGAGGGGGGCTCCTGGTGTTGATCTAAAATTCACACTGCGAGCCGGCATCCATATTTTGGCACGGAGCACCCGCGGTAAGTAGCCTTTAAAAAAGCGGATGTTTTGAGTGTTTCCAGAGATGCTGGCTTCTACCTCTGCGGAATCGATAACATTTATTTACACTCCCGAGAAAGGACGAGGCAAAATGTCAGGGAGCGGGCCCACGGACTTCTCCAGCAGTTTAAAACTGTTGCGAGGGAATCGATCCACAGCCCTGTAGTGTATAATGTTATGTCTGGGTCTTTAGCCTGCAGACTTTTAATTAACATGAAGTTGCATTGGCCACAAGGATCACCCCAATGTAGAGTTGAGTTAATCTGTCTGATGCAATTTTAATTGAAAGCCTTGGAAAAAAAGTGCATTTTCTTCCACATGGCAAATTTAGTCGCTATTCTCCAGATTTCATGTGTTTGCAAGGGACTCAAATGGGATTATGATTTATTGAAGTTGTGCAGCTCCTGGATGTGAATCTAAAGCCTGTGCAACCGAACGGGACTTGATTTGTGAGCGATTCCAGCATGATGATGATGATCAGCGTGATAACATCGGGCGAGAAATCCAGAACTCACACAAACAACCTCCACCCAGCCCAGGACCAGACCAGGAGCTAAGTAGCTGCACGTCAGTTGCTGTCTCCATTTAGTGCTCCATTTTGCGGCTATAAAATAAGATCATTTCACAGAGCATGTATAATTCACAGACCTGAGCCAGCCATGTGTGATGATGGGACTAACACACACACACACACACACACACACACACACATATACACACACACACACACACACACACATATACACACACACACACAGTTTTTACAGGCTGAGGGAGCCATATCTCACTCTCACGTGAGGCTTTTAGAAATAGGGCCACATACACTTCACCTTAAAAAAATAGGAGGCCCAGGACAGCAGTGCACGGCTCGTGTTGGACGGAAATATCAAGTTTAAATATCATTAGCACATAATCCATACTGTCAGAGCCAAGGCAGTACAGTGCTGCATCATTATATAAGTCATATACTGACAAGTTTGGAGACTGGGAGCATCTTGGACCCGTCCTTATATAACAGGCTTCACGCAGGGAGGTACAGGCGACGGCTTCCCCAGCTAGTTTTTTGATCATGAAAGCAAACGAGCACCATTGTAATGACCGAAAGCTGCAGCATTATATAAGGCGCAATATGCAGGTCGTGACAAATTTGTCTCGCTGCCATATTTTCCAACAGCGGCGAGCAAGTTTCTGTGTCAGAAGGCAGAAGGACCAGAAAGTGCTCCTCGGCCGGGGATGCTGGTGAATGTGTGTGTGTTTTTTTTTTGGGTTGTTGAAATCCTGACATACCCATCAGTGGTTCCCGAGGAGAAAAGGTCACTTCCTCCCCTGCCTGCAGTTTATAATGGGATGTGTTTTTTTTTTTTTTTTGGGGGGGGGGGGGGGGGGGGGGAATTTAGATGTTGGTATTTGAAAAACCCTGCGTTTCAGCTCAGGCAGCTTGTCGACACAACTGCTGGGACGGTTGGATGGTAGAAATTCGAAGAGAGAGAGAGAGAGAGAAAGAGAGACGGGTGGAAGGAGGAGGGGGGGGGGGTCGCAAATGTTCTGTTGCCTCCCACCCCTCTCCCTCTCTCCCTCTCTCCCTCTCTACCTCCGCTCCATCTCTCGCCCGCACCCCCCAGAAGTGCTGCCTTGGTCCATTTGTCTGCGTTGTCTTGAGAGGAAGTGCCATCACATCTCACATTGCGCAAATGGTTTCAATGCGAGCCAGTGTGAATTCTCGCAGGTTTTTTGAACTGCCAATTTCCATATCAAAGTGTCTGCATTTCAATGGGGAGAACTTGAGCTACCAGCCCCCTTCCTCTGAGCAGTTTTGTTCTGATGGGGAGATGCTGCTAATGCTGCTGGTGGAGGCTAGTCACAGGATTGCTGGATACTGCAGTTAACAGTGTGTGTGTGTGTGTGTGTGTGTGTGTGAAGCAAGTGTTTGTGTTGGAAGCAGATTTAGTGTGGATGGGGAGAATTTGTTGGCCATAATCTAGCACCAGAAGCTGTGTGTTTAGTGGAGATGTAGGACGCCACTCAGACGTGGTCATGTTAAAAAAGATTTCTCGTCCGTTTAAAACATCCCCCCCCCCCCCAACAGTTTTTCCCGGGGTGAGCTCAGCGTAAAACATCAACCAGGTTCTGCATCTCTCCAGCGTCTGTGTCCTGAGGAAAAAGAAAAAGCATAAATAAGTTGCTGAATTTAAAAAAAAATCTGTTTACACATTTTGACTGGTAATTTTGACCGCATGCAGCACTCCTCCTCTAAAAATGCTTAAAAAATAATTTGTTTTTCGAGGCTGTTTGCCCGCAGAAAAATTAAATGCTTGAATTCCACATTCAGTGAGTGCATTATGTAAAGACGCAGAGGATCCGAGCCCCGTGGAGAGAGCGCCGACTACCTACTGGTGTCTGATTGTTTTTTCTGTCGCAGAGATAATATTTATTTCCCATTTTGTGCAGCTGTTGTTTGTCAGAGAAAGAATGCGACAAGATGCTGTTTATGTTGATGGATCTTTTTTTTGTTGTCTTCTTCTTCTTGTGATGCATGACCCTAAGGTTCCTTGCAGTCTTCAGTTTGATAGAAAAAATAGTAAACACTTGCACACATTTTTAATGAGCGCAAAGAGAAACAAAAAAAGAGAAGCACTTTCTTACTGTGTTTTTCGCCCCGTGTTCGTGCCCTCACTTTGAAAATAGGAGCAGGATAGGTTAATAGTGAAAGAAAGTGCAGCGTGTGACATGTTATTACACAGACACAGGGAATGTAAATGCCAATGGGAGCGCAGGAGGGGTCGGTGGCCCCTTCATGGTCATCCCGCTCCTGGGTAATAACACGAGCCAACTGCTCCCCAACCTGCCAGAGCGGCCAGCTCGCTCCTTCCCCGTCTCTCTTCCCTTTGTTCCGTCAAAATAACGTCACGAAACTTAGGGAAAGAGGGTGGGAGAGCAGGGAGGAGAGAGAGAGAGAGGGAGAGAGAGATAGAGAGAGAGAGGGAGAGAGGAAAAAAAAACAGGACCTCACCTGCCATCTTCACTCACGACGGGCGGGTTTGACAGCTGTCTTGTTCAATTCCTCTGACACGCTCGCTGTGAAAAAAGTTGGACAAACAAATGGACAGAAGGGGGGGATGGATGGAGGGAGGGAGGGATGAGTAATGGTACACGGGGCAGTTCTGATTGGGTTTGGTCTTAGCAGAGAAATACTCTTTACATCTGTTAGAGGTATTCCGATGTTAAGTGCATTTTCAGATGAACGGCGCGATTCTTCTTCTTTTTTTTCCTCCTGTTGTGCTGACCTGACATCAGTCGACGGTTTCCTGTGTTTCTTACAACACCACCTGACACAAGCCCAGGTAACCGGGCTCTTTGCATCGTGTATGAGGAGGAGGGGAGAGCAGGGGCGATTCAAAATGGAGAAAAAAAGCAACCCCAAAAAAAAGAAGCAAGTGCAGTAAGTTTGTCGAGTCAAGGAAAAGTGCAGAGGGGAGTGGAGAGCATGCTGTGGTGTGCTGAGGCGAGGCCTGGTTGTTCAGATTATTAAAAGGCTGCTGAAGAGGAGAGGTACATGCATTCTGCTCTGCTGAGGCCACTATCCCTGGAGAAATTGGCATCGGGGCTCCTTCCAGGATGAGTTACTTCCTGGGTAAGAGCTGCTTCTACAAAATGGTCTAGAGTCTGGAAAGGAGTATCTGATACGGAGGGGCTGACACCAAACCCTGACATTTCCCACTGAAGCTGAGGAGAGGCCTCCACCAAACAGACTCTGAATGGAAGCTGCACTCTTGTCGTTGTCATTTGGCCCGTTAACCAGAGGAGGAAGAGGGAAAAGCAGGAAAAAGACCAAGAGAGGAGTGGGAAAAAAAAGAGGAAAAGGCCATTTTGTTTATTTAACAAAGTACTTTGGAGCGAGTATCTCATTTAACTCCAAAAAAACCCATCGTAGCTCTTTTGTGGCTCGCCTCAAAAATAAAGAGACAGATGACTGAAACGAATGATTATGCGTTAGGGTAGTTAACCCCGATGGATGGATATATGGTCGCGCTCCTTTTCACTGAGATAAACCATCTGAGGGAGGAAAAAAAAAAAATCCTCTCCCATCCCACCACCTTCTGTGTTTAAAATGACAGTCTACTTTCCCCCACTGGTTTAAAATGGATGTTTAATGATCAACAGAGACTGGGAGCTCTGGTCTAGCACTCACGCTGGCTCCTTGCGGCCGAGCCTTCGCTAAAGAAAGCTACCAACGGTGTTGTTAAAGGACGCTCTGCTCAAAGGGAGGCTGGTTTCTTGAGTGATGGATCATCAGAGGTCTCTTTGGGGGTGTGTGTTAACCCTTTGGTGCGTGCAGATCTCTCCCAGTTGGGGAGCCGTCGGCGGCGTGTGATGGATGTGTCCCGGGTCTTTAGGCTCCATATATCAGAAGATTAGCACTGACCTGTGAGCTGTCTGGGCCGCCCTCGCAGCTTCTCCTCCAACACTGGCGGACATTAGCATATGAGGACACTGCTCCGTCTCGGGGGGATTCGGAGATAGTGTGCTTTATTTGGTTCTGTCACAGTCCAGGTCAGAGGAAGTGTGCAGATTAAAGGCTGACGGCTTTGTGTTGGTATTAGGTGTATCGGACAGGTCATCAGTCTTCAGCTTGGAAATGCTTCTCTCCTCTTCAAATTCCTAAATAGTATCATATAATTATCCCACAAATGGAGGCCGGGGCCATGCTTCACTGCGGAGAAACCGATCCCTGTCCTCATGAATCGTATAAAAATGTAAATCACCTTTTTTCTGATTTCATGTAACGTTGTTATTTTTCATTTTGCACGGCATAGAGGGAAATGGGAACAGGTACTCACTGACACCCATTTCCAAATAAGTAATGTACAGGGCGTCCACATGTGACAGGCAGCTTGAACTCTGAGAGCTTCCTCATGAGAAACTAGTTACTTAGTGCATTGAAAGGCTAAATTAAATATATTTATATATTTTTAAGTACATTTACTTACTTCGGCTTTGCTGCAAATTCTTTTAAAGGATCATAACAGCCCTCCACATTTAGTGCTCCTCTCTTGCAGTACTCTTTTTCTCTCCAACATTTAAATGTCACCTCCCACGGCATTGCTGGCATTTGTGGTTCCTGTTGTTGTTGTTGTTGTTGTCGTCGTCGTTTCTTCACGTAAAGAAAGAATACTTTAAAAGCCAATCTTCAGGGAGCTGCACTAGCTGCACCTGTAGCCTGCCAGTTATTCGAGTGCCTCGTCTAATGGCTTTTCTTGATGCCTACTTGGTGTAACTTGGTGTCTTGTGATGAAGTCAATGTGTTTTCAAGGTGAGGAGATATTGTCAAAGCCCTTGAACATTCCCCGGGCTTTGATTGGCAGGCGTTGTCACAGAAGATGCGAAGCGGTGGGAGTCGCGCGGCAAAGAGAATCTATTACCTAGGCTGGCGAGGCACGCTTTCAAAATGTGTCAGTGCAGTCAGCCATCTTGCTCTCTCTGCGCGTCTGTGGAGCGGTCCCTCCTCGACGCAATGAGGGAGCGGCTTTCAACTTCCATTTCTGCGGCTGCCATAAGTAACTGTTCCTGATATTTTATACTCGGGGCTCATGCTATGACGAATTATCATTGTACAACCCAAAAAATTGAAGTTTTCATCATTGGTGGTGTGTAATCTGTTTCATGATTGCTGGCGCTCGGCGATTAGAAAAAAAACAACAAATAAATGACATCCTGGCAAAAAAAAACAGAAATTATGAGATATAGAAAATTCAGCCGAACCCTTTCTCATGGAGTTGTGCTGACCCCCCCCCCCCCCCCCCCCCATTTCAGGGGCCTTATTAATATACACACACACATACACGCTGAGAGAGAGAGAGTGACTGCGGACCCTGTGAGATGCGGCGAGAGAAGGACGGTTGTTGTGGATCAGCCAAGCAAATCAGATCGTGATATTTGAAGAGTGCAGTTGTGATTGCTAATCACTTCACCGCTGAGTTTTAATTAGGAGACCCATAAGCATCCTGTCATTTCTCAGCAGAGCATAATCAGAAATCAGAGGTACTTTAGAGAACAAATAATTCGTTTTCGTTGTAGTTGAGGTCCACCAAAAACAAGCACAGGTTTTCCTTTGTGTTGTTAGATGGCGAACGCTTTATAATTGTACTATAACGGTTATTGTATTTCTTGTGAGCCTGTGCACTTTGCACATTATATAAAATAATATCCTGATCTTATAAGGGGATTTAAAAGCATTATTGGTGAGCACAGCAGCCACGCTCGGACACCTTTTGTGCTTATTGCTGCAGAAAGCCTGAATTCAATCTCAAACTATTTTCCTGGAGATGGTGCTATAGATTGGACTGAGCTTATTTTCAATGGGCAGGTTTCTGTCCTGTGCTCCTAAGACCTTTGTTGGGACATTTTAATTACAGCAGAGCTGGGTGTAATTGATCCAGGCTTAGAGGGATTTCACTGTCAATGAGAATGAGCCTGGGCGTTAATACAGCCAAGCAAACGCTTCCACCTCTGTGTGCCGCACAGTCGCACACACACACACAGTCGCACACACACACACACAGTCGCACGTACACACACACACACACACACACACCCACACACAGTCGTACACACCCACACACACACACGGTGGAGTGCAGATGTGTCTTCCCATTGACTATCACTTGTTTCAGAGAGGAGTCTGTCTTTCTTGTGCACTGGTGAAATCAGCCTTGCAGACGAGTCTCCCTCTGCCTCCACTTAAACATATCCGTTGCCACCTGGCGTGGAGCACTTTCTTTCTGGTTCTATATTGTCACCCACAAACTTTAAAATTTTCATAAGGCCGTTAGATAATGCTTCCCGATGAGGGGTGAATTATTGATGGTCTTGTTTGTGTGAGTGGGACAGGGCAGGCTTTTAACTCTCTGAGCTGGTGGGTCTCTTATCCGGTAACTAAGGGACACTGCACAAACACCCAAAGGAATGATGTAGTGGAGGAGAAGGAGGCAGGGGGCTGAAAATAAAATGAAAGAAGCATGCATCCTCTACAACACTGTTGGGTTTTAGCCACAGCACAAGGGAAAGTTGGCAGCAGAGAAAAGCGATGCATCCACAGAAGCCTTTTCTGTGTTTTCAAGCCCTGAGAAGTGCAGTGGTGGCTGTGTATTTGTTGTATGAGTACACACAGCACTCTGACTTTTTTTTATATGAATATATTTTGTAGAAACAATTGTTTCAAGTCAGGTACTTTTATTAAAACAGGATTTGATGCTAGTTCAGCTGTCGGGTGAAGGAACAGAAAGTTATTTTGCCGGAGTTTGAGCGAACGCTTAAACTTTGTCGACAATAGAGCTGAAATGAAATGAACCTGGAATGGTTTTGACAATCAATTAATTGTCTGTATTCTCTGATTTGTGGATGGATTTAATTTGATTTCTTTTTTATGCCTTAATCTGAACATCTGAGTTTTGGACTGTTGGTCGGACTAATAAAACAATATGTAGATTTAATGATTGATCAGGTAAACTTCTCTACAATTAACTGGATGAGTAATGCACAGCACTCATAGTCAGATTTTATATTTTGATCGTTTAACAAAACTTAAATAGATTTCTCAGATATATGAAGCCTCTGCAGTGGCGGATCTAGGATTTTTCTAAATCTGGGGACACAGTTTACACCGGGGGGGGGGGGGGGGGGGGGGGGGGCAATTATACAAACCAACATTCATGCACAATCCCTGATTCAGAAAGGTGCATATTTAAGCCATTTCTTGTTTTGAATATATTTTCTAAAATTGTTCAAGCACATTGTGTCACCACACCTTACAATATGTAAATTCTGCCCCAATTCTTGGCCCAAGGCAGGGGTGGTCTATAGGGGTGGCACATGGGGGGCACCAGGGGGAGGCACCTGGCTGCTGTCAGTCTGACATTGTCTAACACTTTTGGATCACAGGGCTGTATGATTTGTGATGTGGAATCAGAGGAGAGACACTCCTCGCCACAGACCACACGTCGCTCCTCTTGCTATCAACACATTCAGTTATATATATTTTGAAGTATAAGCACATGGGATGTTGTCTGTAGCAATAATAGAAGTCGTGAAAGGCTGAAGACAACCCCTCGCAGGGCCCCTGGTCCCCCCCCCCCCCCCCCCCCCCCCCGAGCCGCCTCATTGTAGAAAAACAAAAAATACTAGACTCGCCCCTGTTTCCTGAAGGAAGAAACCACGCAGCCACAAGCCCAATCTGTTTCTAAAGGGAGGAATGGAGGTTTGAGCTGCCCCTCTGACCCTGAATGACAAACTGTATCACATGCTGCAGACAGAACGAGTGTCTGTGTCTCTGTCTGCTGCACACATAGCTGCATTTCATTAAAATCTCTCCCCTTAACTGCTAAATGTACACCCTGACAGCTGTCCTGATTCTTACAGCGGGCACTTTCATCATTGTTCCAATCCATTCTCTATGCGCTCGTATGGCCCTCCAGTTTGCATTACAATGGAGCGAGCAGAACCAACTCATTGAAATGAGGGTAAAGCGTATAATTTGGTGTGCCCGAATTGTCCTTTAGGCTTCATTTTAGGTTCCATTTTAACATTCATTTAGAGATGTGGACGCCGTTGGCTGAGATTCACCGTATTGGATTGAGAGAACTGTTCGTCTTTGGCAAAATCGCACAGAATTGTTGTATTGATGGGTTAGGGTTGGCCAATTTTACCTCCTGGGATTGGACTTCATTATCTGGGAAATTGTGTAGACGTTAGAGATATGTTGTGACATTATGTTGTAAGTTTTGATTATTCTGGCTGGTTACAGCTTGCGAATATTTTTTTTTTTTTTTCGGGACGCAGAGCGGATGAGTGTGTCTGTTGTGAAGGAAGAAGAAGACATTTCGGGCCCACCAGTGCAGTGGTCCATCTTTGAAAATGAAAACGGAGTGGTTTACAGCCGGATCATGGGTAGTAAATCTAAAGTAATAACCCTGAGTCTGTGTCAGTGAGGACAGGAACAGAACAAAAAAAAAGTAATTATGTGCAATGGAACAAGAAAAACAAGTCCAGCCAGCTGCCATTTCCCACTGGAAACGCTGCAGATTGATGCCAGTGTTTTCAGTTTCCAGAGGAACAGACAGAGTGGGTGGACAAATTAATAGAAACCGATACTCGGGGAAAAAAAAGCACTTTGAATTGAAAACGAGTATGAAACCCATCCAGGCCTGCAGCATGTGTGTGCATATTAAGTCCATGCCTTATTTCCAAATCACCACGGCCAAATGGTAAAACTCTCAATATGGCTAGGAGATGTTAGCTTGATATTTAGCGCTGTGGCGAAATGCTGTATCTCTACAGAGGGATTTTTCTAATCAGAGCAATGATTCCGAATAATCAGCCTTTAATTTGTGTTTTTTTGGATTTGAACAGCATCAACATTATTAAGCGTTTCAATAATGTTTTAGATAAATTGAATTATAGAACAGTTTGAGTTGAAATAGTTGAAATAATCAGACACTCTTGGGGTTTTACACACACACACACACACACACACACACAAACTGCAAAAATGTCACCAATCACACCTTATTTTCTTCTATTTTTTACTTAATGAAGTTGAACTAATTTTCATTTGCCTCTGTAATAAATGATATCTGCCTAAATGATCAGTCGTGGGTCAGTGTCTAATCACGACATTATATTAGTTTTTTTGCTTGAATCGCTCTGTCTTGGCCACAGAAACTAAAATAATTACAATTAGAGGGAACTGTCTTAAAAATCGCGACAACATGTCAATCATAGCGCTGGGTATTGTTAATTATTTCATAGTGATGGCTTCGCAACAGCAGGTTGTGGGTACTAATACTGTTTTTGGACATGTAAAAATACTTTTTTACCACTGCGTAAATCAGGTTTTTAATATAAAACTGCATAACATCAGCAAATCTGCAATCTCCTAGAGCTCTAAGAAAATCCCGACAGACAGGCCCAGTTAGCAAGTAGCTGGTCAACACTCATTAAGCATTTAGCAGCTGAAGAGCGAAGTGCATTGTCAGACGTGAAGCTCTCAAATCTTAGTCTTTCACCTCTTTTTTTCATCCTGAGATACTTGCGTTCTTTTGGGGGGAGTTTTTTTCCGCCTGCCTCTGACTGACTCGGACATTTACTCTCTCACATACGGTCCTTTGGATAATTACTGGAGAATATCCGGAGTTCCGTTCATGTCTGGAAGCGGCTCTAGACTAAACCCTCAGGAGAAGAAAGTGAAAAGTAGAGGGAAAAGTAATATATAAAACCACCAATGGAAACTGCATTAAATCACAAACTTTCCAATCCAATAACTTAGGATGAGTGTGAATCTTTCAGTAATTGACAGCTGTTGACAGCTGTGCACTCCGCGCCACAGACACATTTCGATTAGTTGGAAAAAGTCTCAAAAGTTCCAAAAATAACAGCGGATGAGACTCAAAGCTCAGCAGTGCATATTCACACAAACCTGTGAGGACGAGCAGGTAAACACAATGAAACGCTGACCTCAGAGTCGAGCCACATTTGAAGTAACACTGTAAAACCTCCTCAGCTAAATATATATTCCCGATCACAAAGCAGGAATTGATAATGCAGGCAGCCTCAGGATCACTTATATCCAGGGCCTAGTCCCAAGCTGAAGTAGGTGACCCGACGTGAGAAGCAAGAGCCTGAGAAGTGGAAAATGAATAAAAAGCCTTTCTCACTCTCCTGCGTCCTGATGGTTTTACCTGCCGAGAACACAGGAAGACGCCTGCTGCCGACGGTTAAACGTGGCGGTGGGTCCTTAATAGAACTGGCAGCCCCCTCGCGGGACTCATTAGGTTTGATGATTACTTCACACGATTGTGTAATGGCTGAGGTATATATGAGGCAATTTTTTTTGAACGGGCCCACTACTCTGGTGCTGCTGCGGTTTTCGCAAATTAAATCAGATTCCTGGTGAGGTTTCCCCCTTCGCCAGATTTGAACATCATTTAACATGGCTGGGAATCCTGCAGGGTGGAGGTTGGAGTCGATTTCCAGCTCCTGAACCCCTCACACAAACCGAGACTTAAGTTGTCAAGGAAAATCATGCTCCTCAAGACTGAACCACCGCTTCTTAGTTTATTATTAATTATATTATACTCACTTTAGCCAATCACCAAATCAATTTATGGTGACACTCCTTTAAGGGATTTACAATTTTGTGTGGTGTTTGTCATGTATTGTGAGTGTGAAGTGGAAAGTAGTTACTGATTATAAGGCACAGCACTAGAACACAGCTAATTGACTTTGCCTACGGGTTGCAAGATTTTTTTTATTATCGATGTTTTTAGATTTTTTTTTTTTTTTAAGTTAATTGGTAAATTATTTGTTTTAATTAAAGTTACAAAATAGGGAAAAGGTCCAAATTCAAAGATTTAGTTTTCAAATATATTGCGTTGTCATTGTAAATTATTAATTATTATCAATAGCTGACATGGATCTAAGACAGATTAAATTATTAAACCAACACACTTACACGTATTCAAACACACGCTATATCATGATATAAACTAAGACTGGGCGACAGCACTGTTCAAGGAACACTCAAGAGAACACTCAAATTCACAGTGTTTTATTGTCATATATACATCAGTATATCGATAATTTTCACGATAAATGTCCCATTATCATTTAATTTTTGTTCAAAGTCAGATTTGTTCCTTCTGAGTCAAAGGTTTCGGTTTTAAACTCTTATGATCAGAGACACACTTCACGAACAACAGTACAAATCTGAGGTAGATCAGTTATGTGTTAAACCTCACTGTGTTTCCGCACTGCATAAGCAATATAGTGAACTTTTGTTAGATCCCTGCAGATGAAATTATATTGTAGAATATTTAAATTTTTAATTTCTGAGCCCTAACATAAACTTAGTAACCAATTAAGTGAGTATGTAAACATAGCTGTATATACATTGGCCCTGCAATGGTCATAACGTTTATATTTTGAGTTTTATGTTGAAGGAGCGGTTACTTCAACTCTGTGGTCATTATGGAGTCTGTAGTTCATCGTCCAGAGTTCAGTCCCAATGCGAAGTGATGCGTGCCTTGGCGTCACGCACCAAACATGTGCTGATGTCATTTAACAAATGGTCCCCTGATGATCTGTGAAGAAATGCGACACTCGATAGCCTCTGCCTCCGAGGACACGTTACAGCCCAGAATCAAGGCGCCTTAATGCGTGTCCGTCACCTCGGACACCGAATGAATAGAGACCACACAAACCGCCCATAGTGGGAAAGCAGCCCATTTACTTATCGTGCATCGGTAATGTGAAGTTAAATGAAGCCGCTTTTCTGAAGGTGAAAACCAGCAGGATGAATGTATCCGTGTATGTGAAGGGAACCGTGCAGTTGTGTCTTTGCTTAACAGGCACTGCATTCAAATGAAAGCGATAGGAAAACACAGCGAGCAGGGAGAGTAAATCGGGACGTCAGGACGGACGCTGGATGATGTAAATTATCTGGTTAACAGCTCATGTTCCTCCAATAAAAATAATTTCTCACTACACGACACAAGACACATTGACTGGTAACCTAACAGCTGTGTGGCTGAAATACAAGGAGGGAATGGAGATGCTTATATTACTGGCAGATGTGAATACACAAGAGTTAGTGTTACAGGAGTTTGGTCCAACGATGATTTGAGCGAACTTTAGGAACGGTCTAATTTATGTCTGTGGCGTAATCACTCTGCCAATAAAATGTCAGACACTTATGAAAACGCACAATTTCCTTGAGCCCACGCTGACGTGCTCAGATGGCCTTTGTCCAACACACCAAAAAAATAGTCACTTTAGATATTCACATGAGAAAAGGAGAAGCAGCCAGTCCTCACGTGTTAAAAGCTCAATCAGAATCCATTTGGCATTTTCACAATTTCACAATTTTATGCGGTGTTATGTTTAACGCCGATATAAACATATAAAGAGAGGAAGCAGCTCCTCTGACTTCATGTTCCTCCCCACTCCTAAAAACCAAATCTACACTGGGCTGCTTATACAATTCAAATATGTTTCTCTGTGTCGACTACTTACCCCTCACTCGGATTAATGGTGTTTTGCTCAATTTGCATATATTTCTGAGTGAAAAGTCTTTGCTTTTGGCAAAAAAAGTGGCACTTTGCCTATTATGTCATGAGCCCTATTTGGATGGGATTAGTTTTTTTAGGGGGGGGGCAGATGTGAACAGATGTAATTGAAAATTGGGGCCATGTAAATTTTAGCCCCGTCGGAATCTTGCCGTGTCAGTTCCCGGGTCCAAATCGGAAGACCTCCTGCTTCCCATCAGAAATGATAAAAACCCACAGCCAGTCCCAATCGACAACCCTGAGATAGTTTACAAATAACGTGTCATTTTCCCTCAGGGGCGGAAAAAAGGGAAAAAAGACTTTCTGGCTTTCAACCCGACCTGAGATCGCTGCGGTCCAGATGCAACGTTTCATCTGCTGTTTTGTCTTTGTTTGAACAAGTCGCTGTCAGATGCGGGAATTATGTTTGATTATTACGATACATCTTTTTCTGTTGCGATGGCAGCACATGAATGGATTCCTGTAACGCTGGAGACTCGATTGCACGGATTTCTCCTCGTGGGCATGTTGTTCATTAACATCCCAGATGTTATGTATTAGCAGTTGCTTTATGTACATCTCGCCGGAAAGGCCTGTGCCCTGTGAAAGGGGCTATACAGTGAGTAAAAAGTTTTATATGGTGTCGATACAATTTCCGCCCCAGAAGGTGTGAACATCTACAAATTTGTTGTGTGCATGTGTGTGTGTGTGTGTGAGTTAATGCGGGGTAAATGTTGCCTGGCCAATTGTGGGTTTTCTCCTTGTAAAAATAAAAGCATAGTGCCTTAACGACAGAGCGAGCTGGAGGTGAGCAGTGTGTGCGTGGGCGTGTTTGTGGACAAAGAGCGTGGGGGGGGGGGGGCTGGAATTATGCGCAGCGGAGGCGAGAAGTGCGGCTTTCAGTCGATTTATGAAGAGGCTGATTGAAAGGAGAAACCAACGCTTTCCTGTGTCAGTGTCGAGCTGCTCTCTGCTCCTCTCCGGTGACCCCACTGCTCGACCAACTGCTCTGAGGTCAGCCTATTCATTTCAATGCCAAGCACAAACGGCGACTCGGCTCGGGTGAGGCATGCAGCTTGAATATTACCGAGTGACATCTCAGCCCCTCTCCCCTTCATTCGGCAGATTCTGTGTATTTGAATTTATTACAGGCTCCAACAAGGTATCGTCTATTACAATAATTCAGCTGAAATGATTAGTTGATTAGCCGGCGGAAAATTAATCCTCAACCACTTTGAACCGGTATTAGTCGCTCGAATCAAAATGCCAAACATTTTCAGCGTCTCTAACAGTGATTATGATGAAATAAGCAGCGCACACTGACTCATTTGAAGCATTTTCCACTAAAATCATGCACAAATACCCCTCCCTAATCAGAAACATGTATACTGGGCCGCTCTGGATGTTGCTCTGCTCTTACGACTGCTCTTAACTCTGATTAGAAATGTAGAAATCTCTGTTTCATCATGTGCAGCGCCAAGCAAACCACACAACCGCCTGCTCTCTGTTTTATAGGACTGACTGTTGGTCGGACAGAAACAGGCCTTTTGAGGATGTCAGTGTAAATTGAAAACTCGAATTCAAAATTGAAAAACTCAATTATTCATTAGTTTTTGCTTTTGGCAGATGATACATGTTGAGTCTTTTTAGGCAGATTTCATTAACTTCAACCATCTACACAAACAACTTTTACTTCTCTTTTCAACTTGTCTGCTCCTGGACTGGGCTCCTTCTGAAGCCTCCACACCTCCGCCGCCTCATTCTGCTTGACACTAACCTGGTTGTTCAGCAGGAGTCTTCTTTGTTCTTTGTTCCCTTCACTTAACTGAGGCTCTCTGCTCGTCCCTCTCCGTCTCTCCATGTCCATCTGCCCGCTGGCACTATCTTATCTCCAGCCTCAATCTTTTGGCCAGGAGCCGCTGAACACACCAACTGTTGTGTGTACTCAACTAGATAGCTTCGCACCTTTTCAGGGCTTACTGTTCTTTTTGGGCCCTTTGAGCTGCACTGAAGAACATTTCAACTTAAAAGCATGTTTTTTTTTCCCCAAGGTCTCCTTTTAAGTTTGTGCCATTAAAAGATAATAGAAGATTCTATAAGAAGTTATATTAATCCATCAACCCTCTTCTGAAAAAGGACCTGTTGACATTTGGCGCTTTCATTCACACGCTGCGACCCTGAACTCATCGTAACGTCACACGGACGAACTGCACGTGTGGACGCAAATGCCTGACTCAGTGGGACAGGACATTAAACAGACGTTACCGGTCTGTTGATTGTCTGGTGCAACTGGTCCAACTGTTGATGAAGCTGGTCATTGTCCAGATAATTCAAAGAGAGAGAGTTGATGTGTTGATGGTGTTTCCATCCTGCCTCCTGCTCGCTTTACCCCATCAACACATTGTAGTATTCCCAGTAGCTGAGAGCACGTCTGTTGTGAAAGGGGCTTTATGAAATATGTTTTAGGAAGTGAATCAAGCCGTAAGTGTGATGTAGTAGCTAACACTGGCTTATAGGAAGTAATCCAATGCTATCTTTCCCTAAAAGTCTGCAGAAAATATTACAAACTTTCAGTAAACTGCAGCTCGGTAATAATTCAGCAACTATTTTTCAGTCAGTTGTTCTTTTTGAAAGCTAAGAAGCAAAAAAACTCATAGACTAAAGCCTTGTTCTGATTCCAAATGCGAATATTAATGGTTCCACTGTGAGAAAAGCAAATTAATTTAGGTGGTGCACATTTAAATTTTGAAGATGTCTCTTTCGACTCTTTGAAGCAAATGTTTTATTTTTTACTATCTAATGACATTTGACCAAACTTTTCTTTTAGAAATATATTGATCATGAATGCTAGTGTTGTAGGGCTGCAAATAATTACAATTAATGAATTGCTTCAGGTTACTGTTTTGTTCTTAAAAGTAAAAACAGTTTTTACTTCTGGTCAACACATAAATCATATATAATATATTGTAAAATGTCCATCAAATCATACATTTATTTAGTCAGTTGTCATTTATGCCCAACCAAGAGTCTTAAACCCCAAATTATACATTTTACCATCACAGAAGAGCAATAGACAAAGAAAAATTCCCAATTGAACACAGTGGTTTTTGTGTCTTTAAAGGAAATTACCCTCTTTCAATCATCAGATCTTATTGATGAATAGTTTTAGCTGAAACACGTGTGTATAGTTGTAAAGCTCAGTTAAACTCTTAAATCCTGATAGTCGTACATCCCATCAGTTGATGAAACGCTGTCTGTTTGCTGCATGTGGTGTCGGCCCATCACCGTTTCTGGCTGTTGATGGCAACTCCTCTGCAACACTGGTGGAGCCAAGGAAATGACATCATGTCCCTGTTGGGCGGGAAAGCCCTGACAGGACCGACATGACAAAAGACTTCCTTGGGAACATCAGGGTGCACGAGGACAGAAGAAGAGTCTGGGGGCTGTATTTTCTGAGTTCCTGTAGATCCCGTCTCCCCCTTCTTACCCATCAACCATTTTCTGATGGTTGAAATTCTCACTCTGCCAAATGCAGGGCGTGGAGGCGGAGCAGAAAGTTCTCCAAATTGGTGGTTATTCAAAGGCGAATCATTGTGCTGGCGAGATGCGGCTCAACAGATCCACATCTCTATTTCACTTGTGGGTTTTCAGCAAACACTTGGACTTGGGCATTAGTTTTGTTTCAGTCTTACTTGATATGTATGTATGCGCTCTTTATCTCTCGCCTCTCTCTGTGTTGACAATTGAAAATAAATTAACATTCCTGGGCTTTATTTTTGTCTTCTCTAAGCCTGTGGAGAAAACTTGGAGGCGAACCCAGGAGGTCAGGCCATACTCACAGGCTGTCAATCCTCCGCGGTGACCCTCCCGCCCCCTTCCTTTCTCCCCCTCCCATTCTTCTCCTCCTCTTCTCTCCCTCTCCCTTCTATTTAGTCCCACTCGGCTTACAAACTCCCCAACTCCCCAACTCCCCCCCGTCTCCCACTCTCTCTTTCACCGGACTCCTCTCCAGCTTGAGTTGGGCAGACACAAGCTTTGTCAAAGGAGCCTCACATTCATT
This sequence comes from Platichthys flesus, assembly GCF_949316205.1. Classification (NCBI taxonomy): domain Eukaryota; kingdom Metazoa; phylum Chordata; class Actinopteri; order Pleuronectiformes; family Pleuronectidae; genus Platichthys; species Platichthys flesus. The sequence continues at coordinate 16,115,250 of NC_084958.1, read as the reverse complement.
TTGCCGGCTGTTGCACTCAGCCTTGTATTTCATGTGAAGACATGTGGGCTGTCTCCGTCTATCCATTTATTTTAATTATGTTTTAATTGCTTGCCATCCTCCTCTAAATGCTTGCTTATTATTTCTATCAGGCTGATGTGAAAAATTTGCTGTGGACTGTGATTTTCTCCATTATCTTAACTGATGATAGATTTCTCTCCTCGGGTTTCCACCATGTACACGTTGGAGACAAAAGAAAAACAGATGTCGTGAATGTTTGCGTATCATTTTTCATTTCATTGCTCGATTTTTTTTTTTTCTCGCCTTGTTTCCAGAAAGACGTACTGTTAATAGGGAGAGAGAAAAATGAGCGAATATATATGTACTTTGCATTTTTTTTTTTCCGGGAGAGGAGCAGATGGAAAAGGGAAAAACTTTCTAAACGTCTGCGGTCTTCTCATGTATGTTACATGTTGCTGCACATTAGATGGAGTGTAGGTGGTGACAGTCATAGCTGCGTACTCTTTTTTTTGTACACGTCTGCGTCAGTGGAACATGATGATCATTTTGTGAAAATCGCTGGACGCGTTACAAGTGACCTCGATTCCCAGGCTCGAGGAGGGTGGAGGCTCGGTGTACATATCTCTGGAGGGGCCTCACTTTCCTCTTCAAATCATTTTCTGCTTGAGAACATCTTAGTTCCCCTCCCACAACAATCCTCTCCCCCATTTGTCCCCTGATGTGAAATTAAGATTTATGTGATAGTTCTTGTGCAAAAGCATCTTCATCTTAATCACATAATCCCTTTATCTCAAGTCCGGACCAATTCAGTGCAGAAAGTCCACCAAACAAAACAGTGATTTTAGGAAGATGAGCACGGCTGTGTCCTCCAGCGGCTTAGGAGAGAAAGGAGACGTGTTACTCAGCGGGGCGACGGCCCATCAGGAGAAAGAACCCTGGGGTGGCGAGGGCAGGACTTCCTCTGAGAGGCCTGGCAGGCTCTCGCCCCCTGGTGTCCGAGGGGGCTGAGTGGTTCAGAGGGCCCAGCAGGCCACAGGGGCCAGGGGATGTGCCCCCAACAGTTTCCAATCTCCTCCTGTCAACCACCATTATGGTTACCCCATGGCCCCCGTGGATGATAAATGGCTGAGGAAGAAGTCATATGTGTCTCTGGAGATTTGGTGCTCTGCCCAATATTGAACTGGTCAAAGTCTTGTTAGAAGACTTAAGAGCATGTGCAGCCTCAGTGGATGAGGTGTGAGGCTTCCCATAGAGGAGAGTACGAGAGCCCCCCCCCCTACAGTTCCCTCTTATCTGATCTGGTCAGGCGCCACTGGCAGATAAACAACTGGAAGACAAATAAAACCACGATTCCTATAAAGCCACCCAAGTTCAAGTGATAAATTATAAATAAGCCGTATGTGTGTTTCCTTGGCACAAACTGTGCTGCACGACCGCTCGACCAGAGTGACCTCAAATGAAAATAAATACTCCCAGGCTGCGTCAGACTCGCTGGAGATCCAGTGGGCTTTTATTCTAATGTTATGTCCCGGCCAGCCACTGGTTACGTATAGAATGAATCCAACAGTGACTTAAATTATTACTCAGCATGCTAATGTGGAAGCTTCCCATGTTTTGTGGGTTTTTCGTGTTGCCAAAAATATCCAAGCACATTAGTGAGGCCCGGAGAGTGATCAGAGCGGACTGCTCTGCTGCTCAGAGTTAGGTTCATTATAAAATAATCAGGGTGGCTGACGAGAGCTGCATTCAGAAACTGGAAACATTCACTCTCCGCTGCATAGCGGTGGCTACCAAGTGACTGATCCTGTGGACAGTGGGAATATGTGTGTGTCGCTGTGAGTGTGTGTGTGTGTGTTTATTGAGGAGATGCTGGATGGCAACCACAAGGGAATAAACAAAATGCAATATATCTGTGTGTGAGTGTGTGTGTGTGTGTGTGTGTGCTCGTGAGCCTCCTTTCTCTGCACATGTGTGTCCATGCCGTCAGGAGTGTGCATGTCCTGGCTATATGTCTGTGCAGGCATGCATATGAGAGTATTATGTGTGTTTGTGTGTGTGTGTTTGTGTGTGTTTTTGTGTGGCATTTCACATATGACACAACACATCCCTCCTCTGTGTTTGACTTTGGTAAGCAGCTTATCTGTCTGGGGTGCTAGTCTGTCCCAGGCTCTAACCTTTTGCAGCTTTCCGCAGACAAAGGACTGTTTTGCCATCCCTTGATAAGGAAGGAGACAAAAGTAGCTCACAAAGCAGCCGTGTCTCTAATGGCGTCCTGCGTGAACGTGTTGCCGGAGCGACAAGCTTTCTCCCGCGGGGATCTGGGAGTAAATGGGGAAGGTGGAACAGGGACGTGTGGAAGAACGAGGCAGAGTAAACACTCAGAGTGCTGAATAAGTGCCGAGGAGCAGGCACGCTATCTGCTTTGTTTTCGGTGCCCTCATAAACCTTTGAGGGGAATTTTTGGGGGATATTTGGGTGAAAAAATGCTTTTGTTTAGTCAATCAAACGGCAGCCAGGAGTTTTTGTTCTCATGGTGTTCAGATTTACACATGATTTATTTTATTGCAATGCACACAGCCAGAGGAGAAACAGAATCAGCAGCAGCAGGGGTCTAATGATTCTCCAAATCCACGGTTTGGTTCAGACCTTGATTTTGTGCCGGGGTTTGGTTTATACCTCGTTTTTTTCTTCTTATTTTACACTGCTCACTTGAATTTCGGGGTGATGATCCATCTGGAGCTCAGGAATCTGGCCAAATTAATTTTTTAATTTTTTGTGAACCGAGTCAAGCTTCACGACCTTTGAATAAACAGGTGAACATCTGTTTGTGCAGCTTCAGGGAGTCTGTGGACCGAGTCCTGCAGTGGGTCTTAAGTGGCACAGCTCAATAACTGCAGGTCACTTCTACAGTGTCAGAATGAAAAGCTGCAACCGGCACAACCAACTTCAAACAGGGGCTCTGCAATAGTATTTACCAAATAATATAGAATCAACTTATTATATCATATGTTCTAGTATAGACTGTGAAATGTATCTTGTGAGGGTTGTGTCGACAGTTTTGATCTCAGCTTCAGAATTGTTAGACTTCTAAACTGCAGCAAAGCTTCAGCTACGATGATGCAAATGATGTGCGTCCGTTTTCTAAATTTGTACACCCTCTCCTCTCTCTTTCTTCCAGATGAGAAGATGACTGGTGATGCTTCTCCAAGAACTACTGATCGTTGACACCGCTCCAGCGTTCTGCTCGCCCTCTGCAACACACTGAACGACTATTATTAGCCAACAGGCTCCAGGACTGTTTGCACGCAGCACACAATGGCCTCCGCACAGGGGAGGTGTCCAGTGCTCCACTGCCTCCTGCTCCTTCTCGTTTGCTTTCACTGTTCTCAAGGTGAGTTACCATGGAGGTGCTCAGCAGAAGTAGTTTTCATGTAATTTTGGTCCACCTTTCAAGAAGCCACTTATTATTCAGCTTTATAAATGCTGGGAATTTATAAGCAAATATTGTCGCTGCCACAAAAGAAGTGAAGAGCTGTTATGCAGCAAGGCTGCTGAGTTCTTCTTCTATGGGTTTACCCTTGGAGTTTGAAAAAGGTATTTCCATCAGGAGAAACTTCAGGGGTAAACAAATGAGAATCAGCGAATTAGAACAAAACTCATTTTATTATCAACAAGATGAATAGATTTCTGCACCTAGACCCTGGCGAGGAAAGCAGAAAATGAAGGAGACTTCCAGGACTAGCGCTGGTGGTGGTGATGAAGAGTTAGGACGTTTAACAAAAAGCATCTGGTCGGCGGGTGTGATGCGAGATGCAGATGTTCTGGTCCGGTGGTGCAGGGGTGGAGGTGGCTCATGCAGCGATCACAGGCTTGAACTGACAGCTGAATGACAGGGGAGAGAGGGCTTTTAAAAGTTAGACAGCTTGCAGGTGATTGGCTCAAGGCTTATGTGTCAGATTGTGATTGGATGAAAATGAGAATAAGCTGGTGAAGCCTAGAGACAGCAGGAACCGTGCTTAGGATTGAGGAGGCATGCGCAAGAATCCAAACTTTTGCCAAGCTTAATTTCAAATGAGATCATTGTTCTTGGTGATCCGATGAGAAAATGTCTTCAAATCCAGAGCAACACACATTGTTTCAGTATCCTTCCTCTAAAGCAGGAGCAGTGGCCCTTTCACTATCTGCAGTTTTAAACTGTACACCATTTTTTTAAGGCAATACTTAACTTTTGTGCACGTATATGACCCTAACCTCTCTTATGTGGTGGCTGTTACTGGGAAATAGTAGGTAGTTTTCCCAAAGTCATTATTGTCCAGGGCTGACGGTGGTATTGCCAGTCATGGTTTGCAAAGACCGCAAATCCTCCCTTCTGTTAAATTAATTAGGAAAATATGGCTGGTTGGGTGGTTTTTGTTTTGGTCGATCACAGGCAAGGGAGAAAAACTGACAATTTCTGTCTTTTCAATATCTTGTGCCATATCAATTATTCACTTTGAGATTGTTCTTCAAGACAAACACTTTGAGACAATTGTACTTTGTCTCATGCAAGCAGCTCTGGAGTAACAACAAAGGACTCCTTCAAATTTCCCTGCTAAATTAGGCTTCAGCTTTTCATGTATTAGCTCTCTCAACACAAAACTTCCTCTCAGACTTTATCTCATCCTCATTGTCAGAATATAGTCCTGTGAAGGCTGTTTGTTTGGCCATCAAACTCCACACAGGAGCGATACTTTCATCCAATCACAATCCTGCAACTCCTTCGAGGTTTAGCTGCATGTGGTCTCTGTCATTCCTGCAAGAAGATCCCTGCAAACTAGGAACATTGGTTTGTCGTCAACAAACAGTAATCACCTTGACCGTCAGCTGGACAGGCAGGCAGCTGGAGGGCACATCCTTGAAGGACGTTAGTCTATTATTTTTGTTACTTTCTTTTATCACAGCAAAATATAATTGCCCCCAATCTGTTTTTTTTCTTTCTCGTATTTCTGTGCTGCTATTTTTGTATTTATGAATTACCTTGTGGGCAGGATCACAGTGTATCGCAGGCTGCGTACGGCCCACAGGCCAGGTGTTCTGTTCCCCATCCCCACGCGAGAGGAACTTTGCTGCACCTTTTCTGCAAAGTGAGGTTTTTCTAACAGATTTCCTCTGTGCACTTAGAAGCACTGGAGCCGCAGAGAATTTATGCATTTTTTATTTGCGCCTAAATCTGATCCTTCTGATCAGTCAGCACCTGAAAGCATCAAAGGCAGGGCACTTGATTCAGTTCCAGACTGAGGCCCTGGGAAGGAACTTGGCGCCGCTTTTAATTGTCTGCAACGACATCCCAGAGCTCTTTTTTGTTTCCCTCCCTCGCTTTGGATTAGTACATTTGGCTATAATTACAAGTATTGTCACAAAACACTCCCGTCTGTTAAGGGCCCATCAAAACCACTGATGTTGGTATGTCTGCTTAATGATGATTATTACATTTTTCCCCTTTCAGTCCCATTGTACCAGAGAAACAAAGTAACCCCAAATCACATGCTAGTGTGCCAAGCATTGATTACAGATAGATGTTGAAGCACATCATTTTGCGGCGGGTGTAGTGCGGCTTCTTTTCAGTTTGAGTTTTGTCTTTTTCGCTCTCTCTCGCTGTTTTGTTCTGTGATAGATTTCTCCTCCAGTTTTATTCTAGGTCGGGATGCAGTGTACAATTTGTTAACAAAGACAGATTGCCATGGAACAGGCTATCGCAGCATTCTTTCAAGCTGAGATGCGTTGTTTTTTTGTAGATTAGCAATTTTAGATAATATAGAAGAGTCTTGCCGAGGCATTTGAAGAATAGCCCTCTGATTTACTGTGGCTCCGAAACTCAGTTGAATAGTCTTGCTGGCTTTCTTTAAGATGAATACTGCTTTGGTATGCAGAAAGTCCAGGTTTTGGGTTTCAGTTGATGTGAGGGCTCTCAGAATGCATATTTGCACATCCATCAATAAAGGAATGTGTGTGTGTGTGTGTGTGTGTGTCAGTCTGAAAACAATATCTGGTTCTATCCACACGCCACTCACCTTCAGCCTGTCCAGCCCTGAGGGCCTGCATGGCAGTGCTTATGATCTGCGTTTCCATCCGAGTCCCCGCAAGGAAAGCTCCCTACTTGATAATTACCTTCTGTCCCTCACCAGGAAAGAGTATAATCAGGTTATCATCCCCCCCACCCCCACACATTCCTCACATTTGAAATGCTAATTGACATGGCTAAAAAGAAAGTGATTTTTCTCTCTCCTGGTATTGACTTTCCCTTCAGTGGTAAGAATGAACTCCAGTCGGGTCTCTGTTTTGACAAACTTCATCGATCGGTGCAAAATGGAATGGAGGGAACTGCTGTATCGCGAAAAATTATACTTCAAGGACATAGTGGAATCAAGTCATCTTTTCTCATTAACTTAATGTAATTTGTAAGTTGTGTTGATTTCATGTTAATTCAACTGGCCTCATTTCATTTGTTAGATGACCTTAGAACTGCTGAGGTCTGTTGACTGGAAATAATGAATGAAGAACTTGTGAAGGATTCATGAGTTCATTGGATATACAAATTAATTTTCCCCAGGAATTGGGAGAGAGCTAAAAGAGGGTAAAAAGGAAGACAGAATTTTGTACGCACATTTGATAGGTGGTCAGAAACATGAATTAATGTGGATAGCACTGCTGCTCCATCCAGCTGCTGATGTGTAAATAAGTGTTTGCTATAGGTTTCATCGTATCGATTTTGAAAGGTTGATAAAAGATCACTAATTTGGTCTGAATGTCTCCAAGTGGCCAGGAATGGCCATTTTTTACAAGTTGAATTAAAGTTAATTAACTATTCTTTTTCCAATTACATGAGCAGCTGTAATCTCATTTCTCGCTGCACATGGCGCAGCAGCAGGGCACAATTAAGTTGGATATCAGTGACGTGTGATTACTTTTACACAAGGAGAGCTGCACACACACAGGCACCTTCAGCTTTCTTCACTTTTCCTGTCCATAGAAGGATTAGAATTATTCTTTTAAACCAGAAAAAAAAGAGATTTATTATAATCTTCTAAATATTTACCATTAACTTATAATGACACTCCTGTGAGATCTCAATAATCTCTTCAAAACCTCCTACAGATCTGTGCACAGAGAACCCTCCACTTTAATTAGCAGAGAGGAATAAGATTAATGTGATAACTACGCAGAAGACGTGGATTAAAAGACCGGGTATTTTAAATTCAGAGAAGGTTTAATTAAGTCCAGACCTTATAGAGTATCTAACAGAGGTGATACAGACGAGTGAAACACTTATGATAACATATATATATATATATATATATATATAATATACTGTATATAATGTCACTTTCATATGATGGGTTAAAGCTAGCAGTACTGAGTAAAGGAAGGATTTCACTTTAACTTCTTGGCATTTTGTCACCGCCATATTTGACAGCAGTTGTTGATGATGGACCGTAGTATGTGAGGGCAATTATTCTGTAGCCATGGTATATATGAGCAGTGTTGCAGACGAGGGCGTCTGACAGCAGTGAGAGTATGGGGTGCTTGGTTTTGTTCTTGAGGAGTTGTAGGATTTCTTTACTGACAAACCGCCCAAACTGCACATATATATTCACTGGTATTTCCAAGCCATACTGGTAACTCTCCAGTCGCCGGCCCCAGCATCACACTCCTTTTCTCTCGCTCACTTTCTATGCTCACAATTTACGCTCGGAACTGTCTCTCAAAGCTGCTGCACGACTCAAACTCCCCAAGCCGACTGCAGATCTTGCACACAGATGAGAAAACCAAACCGGATTTGTTTATTAACCTGCCACTGCTGCAACTTACCACCTAAGAAGAAAGTACTTTCTTTTTAATGAGAACATTTTCCGCACTGTACTTGTACTACATGAAATATCATATAATACAAAGGAAGCTTGACAAGCACACTTGTCTGCAGCTACCTATAGCTAATCACTTGTCAGAGCTTTCAGAGACAATGGCTGGCTGTCAAGTCGGAAGTAAATTGCTAAATACAAACAGGCAATATCCTATTCAGTAGGAGAGATAGAATGTGAGATCAGATGTAAGGAGAGATGTCATTTCCACCTTAATATCGTCTAATTGATGTCTATTTTGGGCTTTAAAGGGTCATCACGCTCGCCCTGACTGCACGCCACTGTCAGATACCTCGCTGAGGCGTCGCAGATTCAAAAATGACTGTTTTCTAGTTTTGTAGATGTATTTTTTTTTTGTGTTAATTAACAGTCGCAGTTAGTGCTACTACCAGTGACAAATGTGTTGCATTTATATCATGACTGCTGCATTATTGAAGTCAGCCTGTGTATCCTCGGTTAAGCACATCTAATAGAAAGCGGCAGCAGCAGTAGTTTGGGAGAGTAAACACTAAATGCAGAAATAGAATGAACAACAGTAACGCTGGATTGCCCGATTCATCATTTCCTGTGAACTTCTCGTTTGTAGAATGGGTTTGTGTTAATGAACATCTTAGGATATAATATACCTTTTAAATTAATACTGAGAAGCAGCAGAGGCCTCACGCTGGCATGTTCTGTATATGCTCCGTACATTCATTATTTTTATTCCATTTCTTCCACATCCTTGCGTCGTTACATAACACTTCATATAAAGTTATTCCCCTGCTAGGATAAAGTAGGTCACGTAGGTATCAGGTTTGTTTTAGATGTCTCAGACCGCCCAGTCTGCAGATCTGAAAGCAGATGACCCGATTCAAAGGCAGCGTCCACAAAGGCGGGCCAAGTGCACGGACGCCTACCTGCTGGGACAGAATGAGAGCTGTTATCATGATCCTTCAAAGTAAAGAGAGCCAGATTTAGGGGGCATTATATCGTGCAGTCAATGTCAACACTTTCAGTTGGCTGTTGTGTTGAAAGGATGGCGGGCACCTCGCTCCTCATATCTAAATATTGCACAAGGGGGGGGGGGGATGTAAAAGATTAAGTGGTTGGTGTTTGATGGCTGTGTCATATCTGCAGAGACGGGGATCAGAGTGAAGAGGCTGTGTTTGTTTAGGCACCACCAAGTGTTCCAGCGTGAGCAGACTGTGTGAATAAGAGACATTCAAATGCAGTTTTTATTAATGATCTAGTCAGACGACACGAGAATCACGTTTGAGGAAAGCGCAAAAAGCAGCGTGAGATTTCCTGAAAGATGTTCTCGTCTTCTTTTCCTGCTGCTCTGCAACACTTTGTAGGTTTTTTCGCTAATTCATGTTTGATTGTGAAATCTTCCCTGCTCCAGCGCACCAGCAGCAAAGGTTAACCACACGTCCCAGCACAACATTTGTCTCAAGAAAATGCCATACATTGTGCAATGGAAGACCCTCCCTTGTGCCACACTGGTATTTCCAGTCCTGTGGTTGAATGAATGGTTTGTGTGGGGGGGGAGCTTTTGTGCTCTAACTCCTCTCTGGCCCCGGGCCATACACATCCAGTCTGTCATCCATTGATATGCTTGGCTTGCCATTTTATAATTCATATTGAAAGCTGCGGGTCCACTGCAGTGAGATCATGAATTATCAGCTAAACCATGGGAGATTCACAGATGACTGGTCAGACTGGGAGCGGACAACAAGCACAAAGGAAGGGAAAACATCGGATACATCAGTCTTGCATGGAAATTCTGCCCAACTGAAACTATGTCGACAAATAAGGCAGTGGGTTCATCATCTGGATTGAATAGACTTCACCATTTAATTCCCCTACTGCTTATTTACTAATACAGTTTTGTCCCAATCCCTGAAGTTAGCGTGCGGCCATTCAATTTGTGTTAACGCATTGCCGCAGATATCTTTCTGTACATCGTCCCGGTACAATATGCTCTTTTAATAATATCCGAGGACCTGGGAAGTTTTGAATCATAAGAGAACTTGAAATTGAAATGAGCCAGTCCCATGAATCTCCGGGATCAGTTTTCACTCAGAGGAAATGAAATACAATATCACCCTTGATAGGCTCATCCCAGATTTATTGCAATAGCGATTTCCTGAGTGCATTTTTTTGGTAAAGCAAAAGCAGCAAGAAGACGTATCTGTCGAACATGCACACGTTAGAAAAACCTGTTTCCCCTTTAGGAGAGAGAGGGTGCTTCAGTGTGTGCTTGGCTGTGATTGTAAAAGTCGCTGTTATATGTCCAGCTGATGAACAATCACTTCATTTAATGGGCTAGGAGTTCCTGACAGTTTGATTTCTTTTTTGTTAAGCATGCTTTAAGTCTCACTCGCCCGCAGCATCTCAGAGCCGTTCGATTCACACCCCTTATGGTAACAAGTTGTATAAACACAGCACCAGAGGCCTACCTCACTCTTTCCTTTCTTAAAGGCTGTCTGCACTTGCTTTCTTTCTCCGGGGCAGCCTAATTCAAATAATAGATGAGTCCAGCGTGCGACCACAGAGTAGTTTACACCAGAATCTAAACTTTTGGATTTGCTCGGTGTAAGTCACTGCTTCACAGGAGGGTTCAGCTGTCATAACAAAGTAATGCGTTTAATCTTGAGAGGAAGCAGGAGGGTTTCAAATAAAATCAAGTCTGCACTTTAAAAAGATGTGGATTTTTTTTTTTTTTCTTCTTTTCTTCCTTTCCCTGTGTGTGGGAAGGTGAAGCCGACAGTATAAATCTGGTTTGCAGCAGGGACAAAATTATTTACAGGGTCAACAAGAACCTGTTAAGTTTTTGTGCGGTTAAGTGTTCACCAAGAACTTTAAAAATAGCTTGAAGGGCATGCCAGAGCTAATTTAATTTGACCAAAAAGCACAAGAGCTAAACAAACACGCAAAAACAAAAGCAGGCATATAATATTTAACACCAAAGGGAAGCTGGGCGGAGGCGATCAAAGCGAACTGTAGCTCTGGAAAAAGCACCTGAGGCCAGAGTGAAGCCAGACTTTGAAACACAAATGTCCGGGACTGACTGATGGATACGGTTTCACCATTGATCAGCTGGATGCCGCATAACTGAGCGATACAGCTGCACGATTGGCTGGCCAGGTGCTGGGGCACGATAGTCGCCTGCCCAATACCTCATCACCGCTTCCAGAGTGTGGGCAGTGCAGGAAGCAATGCACCTAGAAACAACTGTGTTTGGATAGAATCCGTCCACTTCTCATAAAAGAGAGTCAGCAGTAGAGCCGAGCAAACACGAGATTCAGCGTTCCCCTCAGGAGGCTCACTCTTTAATACATCTTATTCACTTGACCACATGGCAGCTGACATAGAAGGGAATGAGCTTGTAACTGTCTCGGTGAGTGGTCATTTTACTTGTAAATATAGCTGAAATCCCAGACCAGCCACTCGCTTTAAATTTATGTGTATGGGGATCTTCTCAGATGACGTTGTGGTAATAAAATCAGGATTGCATCCGTGCCGAGCAGCAGCCTGGAAAGAGTCGTCTAGCCTGTTATTTTTATACCTCATATTACAGAAACAGAGAAATGTGTAAATATGAACAGCTTTATTGGGAATTTGCTTGATTTAATATAATGTATATGTGAGCACAGAGTGCAGCAGAGGAGCTAACAGATAAAGGGCTGAAACCGGCTGACACCAGGCAGAATGAAAAGCCGATTTGAAGCCATGAATATTCTTATTAGCTTGTTGCGTCATCCAGCGACTTCTAGCGACTTCTTGAGCCAGCTTTAGCTAATTTCCATTAAAGGTACTTTGCGACTGTTTTCGACGACATGCTCTATATCACACATTAAACCTACACAGAAAAGCCATATACTAGCTCCTGCTATTTCCTCTCTCATTATGACTCTCTTTATAAATCTCTGGTGGTTTATCTTTTATGTCAGCTGGTGTCAAAGCTATTGCTGACAGTTGGCAGTGGCTGGCAATCCATAAAATAAATCATGATGCATTTGGTAAATGGGCTTTTGTGCGCTTTCTTTGACTCGTGAGCATTTTAGCGTGTGCACAGACATGTCTGTTCGGACAGAGAGGGACTGACGTGTAAATATAAAGTAAGACTGGTTCCACTTTGTTTCGTCTGCCAATGCTTTCTTGTTCATTTCACTCACTTTTGCATGGCTAGTGCTCATATACGATTCAAATCAGTGTAATGATGTGTGCTGGGTCTCTCTCTCTCTCTTTCTGTGCCTGCAGGCCAGCTCTCGCCACAGGCAATGAATGCAGGTCTGTTGCGTTCACTGTATTAGTAATCTCCTCAGGCTGAGCCTGTGCCATAGAGCATGACCGCACATTTTTTTGTGCAGGAATTAAATGTCACCTCAGGGCGGGTCACCTGCAAACAAAAGGCCACCAGGCGATTTGCAGGTATAAACAGTCCAAGATAAGGAAGCCCTCTCCTGCCGTGCAGGAAATTAAATAAGTGTGCAGAAAGAGGAAAGTCAGTAAAATAGCAAAGCACAAAGAACTCTTTTGTTTGTTTTACACTATCGACATCCCCCCCACCCCTCCCCCTGTACTGCATATTCCCGCTGGGTGTGTGAGGCACAATGGTCTCATCGAAGATGAGGGGCAGGAAACTGTCTGTCATCAACATCTCTCCATCTGTGCATCTCTTATCAGCGCTCCTGCTTTCTGCCTCGCATTGACCAGAATTCTGGTGGAAGGGGACGGGGCAAGGTCATCGCACTTGAGTCAATCAAAGTGGCCGGTGCTCCAGAGATAGCAGCAGGCTACTGCGAAGGAATGTGCCTGGGTGCTATTTTTCACCGGCCTTCCTGGTTCGTCTCCGAGACACTCCAGACAGAGCTGTATAACAGATCCAAATGCTTCCCCCTGACAGACTATACAGCATGTGTGTTTAATGAGAGGCTAAATCTTTGCATGAATGGGGGATTCTCCACGGACCACCGCGGCCTGAGAGGCGAGCTTACATGTTCGATGGAGACAGCCACCAGCAGGCATCTGTCAGCTGTTTCACGGTAGCATTGCAACCGTGCCTGCCACTGTAGAGGAGCAGCATAGTGCACTTCAACTGTGCCACAAAACTACCAGGGGAAAAGTGCTGTAAAGTTTGTTAACTTAATTCTTTCACCTGTATACATTCTTGACCTTTTGAAACAATTCAATCACATGATAAATAACAGAGAAACAAATGAAAGGCTCATATTAGAAAGTCAAGTTCAGTGAGAATCCTTTCAAAATAAAGTCACAGATTTTCTAGAATCCTTTAATGTGAGGTTATGTGGCCAAACCAAAGAATTCCACCAGCATTGTTCAAGAAAAACCCATGAAAGTAAATGACACTGGCTCACACAGGCAACAGTAATCACATGTAAGCAGATTCATTTGTCAGTGGTAATGCTCACTCAGCTTCTCCTGTCATGCAACATTCCTTGAAGGTTGAAGCAGTCTCTGTAAAGTCTCCCCCGTCTCCAGAAAACCTTTATTTTCCTAAAGTTGCGACCGAGAAACGTTTTTAAATGGAGGGTCCCGATTTAAAAGTCAAGTCCTGGTGCCTGAATTCTAAAAAAAAAAAAAAAGGGATGCCGAGGGATGGACATTGTTAGCAGGAGTTCAGGATGTGTCCTGAAGACATCCCTGATAAGAATCTCCCGTTAATGTAAGCCAGCAAAGAGTCTTCCTTAATTGAATAAAAAAATAAACATTTAAATGTTCACTGAAATGTGCGCTAGATTAAAAACGTATGTCAGAATGAAAGAGGAAAAACTAAATCATTAATTTTTGGGTTCTTCCGTGCACCGAGTAGAATCAAGAAAATGTCTCTTCCTCCAAATGTTTAACCAAAACCGGGCTGACCCTCCTCATCTGCATAAAAAAACAAAACCACATCTGTATCACTCCAACCTCTTCGGCACAAGTGGGTTTGTTTAGACCAGGTTTAGAAGGCACGAAAGCACCAGCATGATTATTGGTGCCTGTGGCTAGTGATAGCACCATTGTGTTAAAGGTTACTGCTGGCCTTGCACGAAGATAAACCCCCTTATCAGAATTGTCTCAAGGCCTCGATCTCCGTTCCCAGTCATCCCGAGTCTCCAGCTCATTATTCATGTAATCCATGTTCCAGCTGCAGCTCTTCCCTGACACCCTGTCTATGTGACGCACTGAGTAAGCCCGGGCTCAGCTCTGTTTGGGCAGGGTTGGGTGGAGGAGATGCGGGGTTGATTAGGAGGGTGAAATGGGGAGGCTTTGCCCCAGCAAACAAGAACAGAGGCACAGGCATGTGATGGAGACGCATCCACGTCTACTCCCCCCCACCCCCTTTCTCCCCTTCATCCTCCTCCTCTTTTCTTCTTCATCCCCGCCCTTGGGGAGCCACCTGACTTATTTCGAGACGTTTTCCCTGAGCGGAAGATCGAGACGGTGTTTCGGTGCAGGGGTAAAATATAGGCTTTATGGGGGGTTAAGCATCACTCAGGGTAGATCAAACCTGTGAAACTGTGCCCCTGCTGCACACAAGAGAGTTTTTTTTAAACTCCCCTCTTTCTGCCTGTTTCATCAACTCCCCTGCAAAAAAAACAAAAAACGAGAAGCAACAGCAAGTTATACATTGAACGAGCAATGATCTAATTCTGTCAAAATGGCACTCCCCCGGGAGCATATATGTTCGTTTCATCTTCCAAGTTGAACATTTTTTTTTCTTTCAAATGTTTAGCCCCTGTTGACAGTTATTTGTATCACTGGGAAAGGGTTGTTTCCTAAGTAGACTATACAAGGTGTTGCATTATACTATTGCTTTAATCCGAGTGATGTGTCCATGGACCAAACAAATGATGTAATTTCATCGAGTAATGTCTCCTCAACTGAATTATTCCTGTCGTGACTTATATATTAACCACCCGCCCCCTTTACATCCAGAGGATTATACGTATCAGTAATATAATGATGCCCCTCTCTCTCTCCGTGCTGGCTTTCTTTGAAGTGCGCGCACAAGGGTCAACGATCATCCAACCAACTTACGCAGAATAAAACCTTGATTCCTTTGGTCGAATTAAGACCCAGTCATTACAGCCTCCACTGTCTGTTTTCTTTTTTCCCTTTGGTTCTTCCTCCCATGGGAGAAATTCTTCATCTACAGTCTCATGCAGCTGAGCGGGTGTTTTGGATGGAGTCGCCAGCCCTGTTGTAGCAATTCGAGGAAACAAGACTCCTGCTAAACAGATTAGGGCAAATATCTTCATTCTTTCTAAATAAATGTTGATCTTACGTTAGTATTTTCAAAACCTTGTCGTTTAGCAGAAAAGCGGCATGGTTAGCCCAAATGCCTATGTTGTTAGTGACATACAGTTTGCAGTTTACAGGGATAAAGGTGGAAGATCTACCACATGTCATTTTTTCATTCCCCTGACAACTATGGAATTTTGGGAAAATAAATGGTGTTACTACTGTGAACTAATACTGTTGCTAAAGATTCATGAGATGGTGTGATATTTAATATTCCCATGAAGGCTGCATATTCGATTTAATGCAAAAAGGCTGAGGCTTAATGTCAAAAAGTCCAACATCCTCACCAACTGATGACCTTTAGAGCTAATGTGCCCACATTTAAATTTATGAATTCTTTAAACCTTTGCTCTGGAGTAACAACAACAAAAAAGACACCACTTCCCCAAAAAAACTCTTAAAATGCCAAGTATTGCATTTATTAGAGAGAGAACTACTAAATGCAACCATTTACTGTTGAGGGGAGGGTTTTTAGAGGAACTGCAATTATGAGAATAAGGTGGGAAATATTTATATTTTCCCTTTTAAATTCACGCTGCTTCTCAAAAAGAGAAAACATTACATGCCTGCATCTGGCATGATAGGATCTGGCTTCCTCTCCATGGACCCACCTGAGGAGTTAAGAGGCAGCGACAGGGCCGATCACACTCAGTCTCGGCAAAATGACGAATGTTTCCCCTTAAACCCGTTCAACGAGACATGCTTCAACCCGTCACTTGTGGTTCCCTCCTCCCACCGTGTTTTTATTTTAATAAATGAAATAAACAGGAGGTGAAATACAGAACAGTCCTCCGCCGTGAATACAAATGATAGGTTTGGAATTCGAGGTGGCAACACTGGATTCATACATCACCAGATAGAAGGAAACGGATACGACTTAGAGCGCTTTGTCTAACCACAAATGGACTCGGCCCTGTATTGCCAGTTTCTATTTTAGCATCCTTCTATCGGAATCAAGAGTCTCTGATAGCAGCTGTCTGGGAAAGGCGGGTGTAGCCCCGGGGTTTGTGGTTATGTCTGACACTGTCTTTAGAAACACTTCCCAGCAAGGTAGACCAGAGCTGGGACTAAAGTGTCATGGGGAAACGGTGCCATATGTCAGGGTAGATTTTTTTGTCAGTGTTTCGCCCGCGCTCCGGCCGTTGATATGAAACCGGAGCCGTTGTGGCATAGTGAGGAGCTTCGGGGTGTTGTCTGTGTTTGAATAGAAGGTGTTATTTTGTGAATCCCAAATCTCCTTTTCTCATCTCCCACCTTGCCTCCTGTGTGTCTCACATCTGATGGGCAGTCAGGTAGCGCACGTGTCGCACGTTCTTTCGGCTGCAGCACTGAACTCCCTTGCACATGTAGGGATGTGGAGCTGTGTGTGTGTGTGTGTGTGTGTGTGTGTGTGTGTGTGTGTGTGTGTGTGTGTGTGTGTGTGTGTGTGTGTGTGTGTGTGTGTGTGTGTGTGTGTGTGTGTGTGTGTGTGTGTGTGTGTGTGTGTGTGTGTGTGTGTGTGTGTGTGTGTGTGTGTGTGTGTGTGTGTGTGTGTGTGTGTGTGTGTGTGTTGTGAATTAGTCCAGTCCAGTCCGTCATTTTAGAAATATGTGCATAGACATTTAAAGAGTCCCTTTGTCTTATTTTCCACATGAAAACTTTACCGCAGTGGTCTCTTGAAATTTATTTTTAAGGCCTTTTTTTGTTCCTTTGGCCGGCAATCAAAGTGTCTCATGGAACAGATTAGAAATACTGCAGTAAAGAACAAAGGGACTGGGGGGAAAGAAAGAGGCACAACAATTATGAAGCTGTTCCCTATATTGGGTATTATATATGTTTTCATTTTTTAATATTTTTTTTTCCCACTCCATAAATTCCCATTGAAAATCTTTACTCCACCCGAGCAAAACATCCTATATGGCCTCTCTGTCAGTCCGGATATTGGATTATGGAAGCATCCCCTGCTGTTGGAGGAAAAGCTTGACTCTAAGATCTTCTCTTTCTTCCGAAGATGTTGGCTACCAGTAATATAAGGAATAAAACAACACAAAAAGACAACAATCCTGAAGTACTCCTGCTGTGACCACGGTGGGGGCACTCTTATTTGACTAAAGGCTACACCCTCCTTTATGCTGCAGAGAAAGCGTCCCTGTCAGACCCAAGCCCAGAACAATGGGGGCCAGCCCTGGGCAAACAGGGCCATTTGCATGCAGCTGTTTGCCGTTTCCAGAACCACAAAGGCCAATCAAAGGAACCTTAATGGAGGATGACAAGCGTCAAGCAACGCCTTGGCTCTCTGTCTGTTCCAGCCCTCTCCACTCTGTCTACCCTCCAAAAGTGGCCCAGTTTTTTTCTTTCTTTTTAAACACTGATCAAACATTCCTCCACTCCCCCCCCCCCCTGTTTTATGTCCTTTACAATTTTAAGGGTTAAAGGTTGATAAGGACGCAGACCGGCAGAGATTAACCCAAATCTATGTGTACCGGTCTGGCACGGCCACACAATTAGAAATATCTCACCACAAAAACAAAAAGAACTCTTTTTCTTTTGGTTTCATCTCCAGGGTTTCGAAAAGGCACCAAGTGTAACTCTGGATGTTTTCAGATGTGTCCACATGAGCCGCAGTGTCACTTTCCAATTTCGAGGGTGTTGATAGAAAACAAAATATGCACGATGAGGGATTGGAGGGGCGGGGGTGTGGTGATTGGGAGTGAATTAAAGGCTGCCAACTGTAGAAGACGGGAAAAACTCCCAGAATGCAACATATTGAGAAGTGGTCCTGGCCTTTGCTTTGCTCTCTTGAGCTCAATAGACGGCTTAGCAGGCAGGTCAGGGGGAGGAATCTGAAAAGCTACTTTCCCTCGCAGTCACTCACTGACCAGAATACATGATAAGGCTCCGTGTCAACAAGACCAGGAATAGGGATCACAGCCAATTATGACTTAGTCCAAGTGGTTACCATGGCAATTTTGAGTAAATGCTCTCAATAACGCATTATTCAATTCCCTGACGGATCGTGCAATTTCATGTTAATCTGAGGCACAGACACGGAGAGAGCAGCTCATTTTCTTTCTTTCTTGAATACATATACACACACACACAAGCATCTTGTTGGGGCCTATTTTTCCCTCTCCCAGTTTTCTTGACACTGTTTTCCCTGCAGCTGGTGCCCTTCTGTCGCAGTATTCAACTGCTGCAAAGTTGAGCAGTCAAACAAAGCGCCGAACGTGAGATGAAAAGCTTTTCATACTTCCTTAAGACACTGACACTTGTGCACACAAACAATCATCCCCTATTTTCCCGAGATCTCTCGCAAAACTTGTCTAAACCCAGAAAATCAGCACCTACATCCAGAAACCTTTTGTTGTCGCAAGGCATTTCCTCCATAGCTGCGCTTCAATCCGAAGATCTCAAGCAATATCCAGTTAAGCCGACCAAGAGTACATTCCCTTGAATTCAGCTCCCCTCCTCTTCCCCCTGCACGGCATGAAAAACCCCTTTATACTTATACATATATATATATATATTTGAAATTTCTCGACAGATTTGTCATCACTTGCACGATTACAAGCTGACAAGACAGTCATTAATGAGACGGAGACTATATGCAGTTTGGAGAAGAGGCAATTTGTTCTTAAGGCCGCCAGTACAGTCCAGATACTCCCCCTAATTGATGTAGTGTTAGCCTATGACCAGAGAGATCTATGCAGGCGAGGGAGGAGGAGGCCAGCGAGGCACAATCCT
The DNA here is from genome assembly GCF_949316205.1 of Platichthys flesus. Taxonomy (NCBI): domain Eukaryota; kingdom Metazoa; phylum Chordata; class Actinopteri; order Pleuronectiformes; family Pleuronectidae; genus Platichthys; species Platichthys flesus. The sequence continues at coordinate 16,096,336 of NC_084958.1, read as the reverse complement.
AATCAATCGCTTGGTCTGTGTTGACAGCAGCATGCCATCATGCCATAGCGAGCTGATAGATAGGCAGAGTCGGGAGTGGACAGCCAGGGAAAGAAGGTTATGGAGGCAGATGGCGTGTGTCTGTGTCTGTGAGGGTGTTTTAGCCGTACGACGGTCTCTCTTCTCAGAATAAAAAAAAAACTAAAAACTCCATGAAATGCATTCTTTCTGTCTGCTCTCTGTAGCTGCCGTGATAAACCCGTCACTCCCTCCATGAGGAATGGCAGGCGGAACAATCATTAGTCTTCGCGGTAAAGCCGGCGACTTCACTCTGTGTTTTATCATCCGCCACCCCGGACAGGTTTCCTGAAAGGTGCGGGTAATTGTACGGGTTATTGGAATAGATGGAGTGACCCCACAGCCCTCCACTTATGGCGCGGCTACACAGCGTCTCCTAATGAGGTGATAAACAGTCCGGCTAAGCAGAATCTACTGGCCATTAGATAGATCATGGTATTATAATGAAATGTCTTGTGGCCGGGTGCCAGGGAATTTATACCATTAGATTCATATTTTGTTACGCTGCCACCAGGACTAGTGTGTGCAGAAGCGTCTCCTAATATGCGATGACTTCAACCTTGTATTTCACAGATGTCTGTGTCTGTGTTTCCTGCGTGTGACGTGCAGACTGACACACGCTATCATTACAAGTGAGCCAGGCACAGCGGGCCGAAATGACCAGCAGCCATGTGGGTCGGGGGGGTTTCAGGGTACGAATTTCAAGTCCGAATCACTTCAGCTCGGAGCGGCTCAAACAATGCTAATTGCGTAAGGCCCCCGGCTGTCAAAAGTGTGAGCATAATTAGAGTGAGGGGGCAAAGTGAACCCGGGGTGGTAAGTGTTTCGAACATGACAATGCTCGGCAGCCAATGGGAGCAGGGAAAAGGTAACCGGCTGAAAGGAGGGCTAATTAGGAGAGAGCAGTGCAGCAAATACAAATGGTTGCTATCCCCTCAGGGACCCGCGATTGCTCCAAACAATGGCGATTATTGGCGGTTCATGCCGTGCTCTGCTTGCACTTCTCAAATGGAACACATTTGCATGTTGTACTTTTCACTAATTGTTTTCTCCGATTCTCCACGGCTCCTTTCTTTAAATGTTAGATCACTTTAACCTCAGATGATGGATTTCTCCTTCCATCACTCTTTTGGGGTTTTTTAATGACATTTTTCTCTCTCGCCCCCGAAATCTCCACATCCATCTGTGACAAGACATTTTATTGCTTAGGGGTCAGATTTGTGTGAAATAAGTAATTTTCCCCCCCAAGAGGAGCGATTTGGCTGCACTCCCATCTGCTGCGCCCCGTGTATAGATTTTTCCCGTGTGGACTCCAGACTGTCCCCTCTTCGATCGCCGACACTGTAAAATAGATTATATTACACTCCATTGTGCCAGGATTCTTTTTTTTCTCTCTCTTACTTTCCAGAGCGAGTGAAGCAAGAAGAAGCGAAGGGCACGTCTGAACAAACTATTCTCAGTCCACATAGGTTTGGGCCCTCCGTGGATGTTCTCTAGGTGGAGGCCTTCCTGGTGCTCTGTAGCTTTTTTCTAGTTGCTCAAGAATTTATGAGGTTACCACTGGTCTCCAGTGACTTCCGATTTGATGTCTTAGCCAACATCCGAGACCACAGAGAGATGGAGAGTTGAATTGTTTCGTCTTTCCCCATTCCTGTATCGCGTGTAATGGCCCGTCTGTTTAAAACTGTGGTAAACATTGGACTGCTGCTGCCTATTTACTTTTTGCCAGTGGATTTTTTTTACTGCATGATGTGTGGCCTTATTGTCTCGAAGCAGTCATCCTTCAAACCGATTAATTTCCTTTTTTTATTTATGTGCCTAATGATTTTTCTCCGTCTCTTGTGTACGTCAGGGTTCAGCCGTGCAGCCCTGCCTTTCGGGCTGGTCAGGAGAGAGCTCTCGTGTGAAGGATATGCAATCGACCTCCGCTGCCCGGGGAGTGACGTCATCATGATCGAGACGGCCAACTACGGCCGCACCGACGACAAGATCTGTGACGCCGACCCGTTCCAGATGGAGAACGTCAACTGCTACCTCCCCGATGCCTACAAGATTATATCACAAAGGTAAAAAACACGCAGGGGAGGGATCTTATTTCAAAAACACGACCAGAGGCCGAGGAGCAGTCGTGTGTTTGCTTTCCCTCTGCGACCAACATTTCTGCACACAAATTAGAAATGTTGAAACCATCGGCCTGCCCTTGTGTCCGCCCACACGCCGGACAATGAATCAACCACTCGCCACTTTTCACGTTTTTTTTTCACGTTTTTTTTCTTTCATTGACTAGATTATGTAGGTGGCATTTTGAAATTCAGAAAACTAGGCCACAGATTAATCCTTGACAGGCAGGAATCGACGTCCTTGTGGCAGAGCTCTTCACACCAGCTGCGCGTTGTTGCTGCTGTTTGAGTCATAATCAGCATAGCTCGGAGACACAAGTCACATAGACACCCTCTTAATTCCCTATATGGAATATCGGGCTTACTTTGTTCAAACACTTGTACCGCAATTGAAGTGGCTTTGCCTCAGGTAGTGAGCAGTGCCCATCATCGTGCCTTTTATGCCGGTTACCATCTCGAAGGATGCTGCCTCTTCAGCTCGACTGCTGCATGCCCCTTGAGGTGTGTGTGTGTGTGTGTGTGTTTGTGTGTGTGTGCGTGTGTTTGAAGGGCACTGGATGAACTATTCATGAATAGTAACCACTGCAGTTCATCTTCTAATGCACTGCTCTGTCCTAACATAGCCCCGAACCCCTTTCAGCTAACTTTTGAGCATCATCACCTACCATCATACTCCTGTGGGGGTTTCCCTCCTCGATTCCCTTCTTTACTCCCATGATGAGGTGCAGCACCACCGAGTAGCTCAGGAAAAAACAAGATCCAGCCCCACTGTCTCACCCTGGGTTTCTGAATTCACAGCCCGGTCCCAGTACACTCATACAGCAACGCGCCGCTGACTGTGCCCATGTCCTTCAGTTTCACTGCAACCTGCTGTTGACGAGTCTCACTCTGTCTCGCTGGAGCCGCACTTCAAACTCATCTCCACAGAAGATTCCCTGGAGGCAGTGTGCGAGCGAAACCAGCTTTGAGAAGACTCTGCACCACGAGCTGCAGCGCAAGCCCTTAATCATTGGAATTATTCTAATGAGTCAGATCAGAGGAAGCCGATTCCTGACCGTAATGAGGGTTGATGTGATAGCCGGGGCTGTCAGAGCAGTCACAAAGTTTTCGGGGGAGACCCCAGTCCCTCTTCCTTCAGGCTGAAGTCAACTAAAACAAGGGGTTTATTTAAAGTGCACCACAATGCCCTGTGAAGATCGACAAAATTCAAAAGCACTGCAGGCAGATACAGTAAACACACATATTAACCAGGATTGGGGGAGATAGGCACAGTGGGGGGTCAGCCGCACACAGTGGCAGCTTTGTTGGTTTGGAAATTGCGACAAAAAAAATATTAATCAGCCGCCAGTTTCTCCACATCAAAAACAAGCAGACTGGAATCAAGCTGCTTGATTTTCTACAATGTCGTCATCAAAGTGTTTATTTCAAGTCAAACATTTGGTTGTTAACAAAAACGTGGCGGGATTAAAACTACATGTAGGGACTGCAGTCACTGGTCCTTCTTCACATTCAGCTGGTCTCTCGCCCTCAGACATGGACTGTAAATGGAATCTATGTATGACCTCTCTCTCTCTCTCTCTCTCTGCTAGCCTTGATGTTTTGTGTCGGAACGCAAAACTATTCACTCACAGAACGCTCCAAAGAAGATTGCTTTGCTCACTTGCATCGCCTTATTGAGATGGCCACCTGTCCCCTGACCCAGTGAAACTAGCAGAATACTGTTGCAGTTTTTAGACAGAAAAAGAGAAGGAACCTGACACTTTAGCACCTTGAGATTGTGCTAAAGTGTTGAAGCGCTTTGCAACGACACTTCACTTTTCTCCAAGGCAGGAGTACATGAAAAATTACTGTAGAATAAATGCCAGAGTGAATTGTTACAACTTAGGAAGCCAGTGTCGGAGTCTGTGGATCTTTTAGATCCTTTTATATTTACCACAGATCAAAAGAGGTGCTCTGATCAAAAGAGACACTTCCCACAGAAAACCAACTCCAAACTCTTGCGGATCTTTGAAATGTTCTAGCGTCTTTCAGCTGGTTGTTTCGGTTGGAGTTACTTCAAGTTTCAAGTAAAAGGAAATGCTCAGTCAAAATAAGCTTTTCATAGTTTTACTTAAGTAAATAAAATTACTGTGCTATGGTTTACTGAAATGAATTTTACCCCTTCAAATTATATTATTCTGTGTAATTCATTATTGGATCATTGTCAGTGAGTGTGATATAAGGTGTGAAGCAAATACACTTGGGCACTTAAATCCATGACAACGTTGTAAATAAAATCGTATAATCATAGCTTGTATGTGAAATGTAACTTTAGCCGTCAGGGAGATGTGGGGGGGGGCAGAGAACATTGTTTTCGTCAGAAATGACGTGAGCAGAAGCACAAACTGGGATGAAATGAAATATTTAAGTGAGCGACAGGTATCGCAAAATTATTCATGAGTACATATCTTGAGTAGATGTGCTTTCCATAACTGGGGACTAGTGTCCGTCAGAAGAATAAACTCAAAAAATAATCAATAAAATAATGAAATAGCATATCTCTCTCCGTGCATTTAAAGCGATGCCATCAACTGGTTTCAGCCGGTTCACATTGTCATGCGGTGGCCTTCCTCCCTCGCAGCGGCTCTGCCTGTAGTGAAGCCATAACAGAGAGTCTCTTAAGTGCAGCTGGCACACTATTGTCAGTGATGCTTAAACCAACACTGATGATGCTAATGCTATTTGTTAACTTCATAATGCACTCTGCACCTTTTTATTCATATTTAATGGGAAATAATCCATTAGTTGCGAAGGATGGGTTTTTCTGACTAAAATGCAAAGCAGGATTTTGAATGTGGCTCTGCCTAATGTACACACATTTCCCTTTTTATCCTTTACCTTAAAAAAACCTGCACGGTGTAAAGTACGCGGTCGAGCTTTTGTGTTGTTGTTGTGAGGCACGAACCCATTTTGCAGCCACAGAAAGCCTCTTAAATTACTAATGTTTCTTTGAATGTCATGTCCGATGTTAAAATGTATGTCCAACTTGCATGAATGCTACTGACCTTCTGAAATATTTATCTCAAGCTTGCAAATTGTTGAATGTCCTATTTCGGTGTCCGTTTTCTCCTTGTTTGCCTCTGCTTCTGCCGACTCTATCCTCAATCCCTCGGCTTCGAGAGAGCGTGATTGAAGCGAAGCCAATTTCACCCTATACAGTATTTACACAAACTCAGTCCTCTGCTGTTCCCCCCCCCCCCCCCCCCATCTCCCTCTTTACTTGAACCTGTTTTAGCACCCTGAAACATCTGCAAACACACACGCACACGCTCTGACTTTCCAGTTCACCTGTCAGACCGCTTAATCGCTGAGGGAAAACATTTCAAACTGGAAAAGACGAATAACTTCATGGAAACTACACATTCACGCCGCTGTTTGTCGCGCACACGCAGCGGAGCCGCTCCGTCTCAGCGGAGGTCACTCATTCCAGTCCACTGCACGTCACCGCCACCTGTCGTGTGTGTTTTAATGAATGTCTTCCCTTTCAATAGCGGCATAAGGACGCTGTTAAAGGAAATACCATCGCTAATGCCCAACATGCCTTTAGCTGCTCTCTCACCTTGGTTATTCGTTATCATTCCCATGCACATCCATCTACTCTGCCTTAATGTTTTCATTCCTCTCTCTGTTTACCAAGGTTTAGACTAGAATGCATATGTGACAGGCCCCGGCCACAGCGATGAACTTTCCCCCCCAGCCCTGTGTTGTTAATGTTGTCTTTGTCGAGCTCCCTTTGCTGTGGGTAGTCATGATGAAATCTCTGGTCAATCTTTTCTAGGTGCAACAACCGTACGCAGTGTGTGGTTGTCACTGGCTCTGATGTCTTTCCTGATCCATGCCCTGGCACCTACAAGTACTTAGAGGTCCAGTATGAGTGTGTTCCCTATAGTAAGTATCACCATCCTAATCACACTCTGAACTCTGACTGTCTGCTATTGAAGTGTCTGTAGAATAGACGGATATGTGCTATAACTGCCGCCTCTGCAAATACACTGTACTGTATGCCTGCTTTGTTTTACAGATGACGTTTCAACTCGTGGGAGTGTTTGGAAGGACACTGTAGCAATGTTAATTATACATTAAGTTGTAATATAAAGTTACATTTAAATCCATTCACCCAAATTATAAAGAAACAAGTTTTCTCAGTTACCTCGTGAGGAATCGAACCTTCCAGGGAGTTTTGATATTAATCTTAAAGATAAATGTCTTTAAAGGTCTGTTTTGCTTCCCGATTGGCAAAATACTTGGCTAACAAATCTTCTTTTACTTAATTAATGTTATTTCTCTAATGGCTGTCAGTGGGCTCTCTGCGAGCCGGTGGCTGTACTCTTAAGAATCTTAGAGAAAATAGGAGTGTGTTTTTTTTTTATGATTCAACAAAGACCAGATTTTACTCATTTAATCCACACTTTAAATTCAGTTAATAGTTCAATGATGGGATGAAGGGAAAATATGGTGTTGAAGAACATTGGTTCACCTGCTGTGACGATGGAATGATGCTCATTGAGTAAACATTTCATTTATTTTCTGGTTGTAGCTACAGGCCGTGAATGTTAATTAGGCTGGACCACTAAAAAGTGCAGAGTTGAGCTGATTGAGTCTTTGTTTCACACAACTTAAGACTCATTGATGGAATTTGATTCGAAAAACAGACCTGTTACTTGATTTGGACGAACAAGGCTGGGATGCCAGGTCTGCATCCCTTCCCCATCAATCTGAGATATGTGCCTCCACCTCATTACGGCGCTAGTTTGTGCATTTTTTGCTCGTGGTGCTAACAGCATGAGAAAATATGACATTTCGAAAAAACAACAGCAAAATCTGTCTCCAGAAACCGAGGTTGTGTTACTCCACAGACTCAGACCTCACTGTGAGCAGTTTCCTCTGGAACTAACTGAAGATACCATCCCTGTAAAAATATTTGTTTTCTCTGCTGTGAGCACCTCAAACAACATTCCTTCCACATCTATTGTATTTGCTTGGTGAAAGAAAGACAGAAGTCTCAGATATTTCTAAAAACCAAAACTATGTGCATGTGTAATGATGACCAGTGGTAACTGGGATAAAAGCATCAGTGTAGTTTGGTTGAATTTACTTTCTGAATGGTTTTAATTGCAATAACTACAGGTCTGTAGTGTTTTGCTGAGATAATAACGGAGATTATGAAGAAGGGAGTACTTAATTGGTCTCATATCAGTACAGCACATTTAGTAATATCGTGTGGAATCATATTACAGAGGATATTGGAGTTAAAATCCTTAAACTGGGAGATGATTCTGCATCTTTTTCTCAGATTAACCAAATCTCTGCAGATGGCCCTGGAGCGGCTCTCGTCTCCAGATGATTTAATTAGACGCACTGTAGAGTTGTTTAAAGCCGGCGTTAGTTTAAACTATGTCTCTGGAATCGGATTTGAGTTAGTCTACCTCAAAAGGGAATTCGAGAGTAGTGTATGAGTGCAAATCTAACCTTCATCCCCGCCTGTTGAAGCACTTAGTATTTAAATTGATGAATTGTAAACATGTTCTGAAATATTCATCTTTTCTTTTTCTTCTTTCAAACAGACCTCCCTTTCACCTCCTGCCTCCCCCCCTACTAACCTCTTTGCTCTCGTTTTTTTTACTTCCAATCTATCACAGATCCCCCCCCCCTCTCTCTGTCTCTCTCTCTCTCTCTCTCTCTCTCTCTCTCTCTCTCTCTCTCTCTCTCTCTCTCTCTCTCTCTCTCTCTCTCTCTCTCTCCCTCCACCCTGTGTATGCAGCTTCAACATGCCTCAAAAGAAAAAAGACTCCTATTAGTCCGACTGTTCATCAGTCATCTAATGTGCTGTTGCTGTCTTTGGCTCATTTAAGTCGAGTTTCTTTCGGTAATATTAACACCGTGTCATGTTTTTCGTGTGTGGGCGAGCGAGTTTGGAATCCAGTTTGGATTTGTGTTTATGGAGTTTGAACAAACTCCACCCTCAGTCAATACAAGCCAAAAATAACTTTAATCCATTGAAGTATGACCGGGACTCTCAGATATCTTCCCTCTCTCCCTCTCTCTCTCTCTCCCCCTCCACTTAGCAGATGCATTTTTTAGAGGGATTTATTCTGCTTTCGGGTGGTCACTGCGTTAGCCTGTCAGCAGTTAATGAGCGCAGGAGTGAAAGGTTTGAACGCGCTGAGGAGCATGGCACTTTGCTTTTCTCCAGTTATAACTTTCCTGTCTTTTGGTATCCTGTAGGACGAGAGGCCATTTCACTAACAAACACCGCTCTCTCTCTCCTCCAGCTCCTATTCTCTCGGCAGCACCGCAGTTCACCTCTCGCTCATTTCCTCCGACTAATTCTTCTCTTTGTACCTGGTAGTTGTCTCATGATAACCTTTCTCTCCCTTTTGCACTCTTTTTTTCGCTTTCTTTTCCAATGCCTGAAATAGAAGTGGAGCAAAAAGGTAAATGAGTGGTCTGGTCCCTCCCCCCCATCCCCTCCTTCAGCTCCTTGTTCTGTGATGTTGAGTAAAGGTCCCCCCCATGCCCCCCCACCCCCCCCACCCAAACCCATAGGAGGATTGTTTGCACCCATGGAGTCCAAATGAATTCCAAAACGGAATTTCAAATGACATCCACGGTCACTGAATGTAGTACCGCCTCCCCCCCGCCCCTCCAAAAGAAAACACCAACTGTTCGGTGTTGATTTGTTCCAGGGACTCCTGCTTAGCACTGTATTAACCCTTGAAGAATGACTAGTTGTGTTTTTATATTCTTAGTTAGCACAGTTTGTAGTTTGCTTGGCGCAATTTCTGCTGCACCCATATAGCACGTGATGTGAAATAGCAGTGATGGTTGAGTGAGATTGGCACAGACAAAACAAAACATAAAAAAAAAGTTTGAAAAGAAAGCAATTCCCCTGTGTTCCTTTCTTTTATCCAGAACCAATTATTTTAAAACCATCCAAATGGGAACCTTGCCATGGCCTCCCTCACCCATCAGTGGTTACTCTTGTTTATTTGCCACTGAAGTAGCGAAAATCCTTCAGCACTGTTCGATTCTATTCCCCAAACCTCCACTTTCATTTTACCTCTGCTTTGCTGCCACCACCACCATTTGACAACCTGTTGTTCACTCTTATCACAAGATGTGAAGTCTGTTCCCTTACCATTTTGGTTTATGACCTCAGTCATGTGATTATGCATGTGCTGTGTCTCCATATTCCCAGTTCCTCATGTGACAATATACGACAGGGACATGCTGGTATTAGAAAAAAAAAAAACTACCTGTGAACTCTTCTCCCATTTCCCATGTCTTTCATTTGCAGGATTTTTTTTTTTTCGATTGTCATTTTATTTTGTTTTTGTCCCTGTTAGGATGTAGCAGCAGACCCTTGAGATGCAAGTCTTCTTAACGTCACGTTAATCATTCTGAAATAATCACTATGACACATTCATTTGTTTTCTTTTTCCCAATTTGCATTAGCGGTAGTAAAACAAGCACTAGTTAAAGAATTCCTCCAAAATTCTCAGTCCCTGATCTTGAGTTGTACAGCAGCAAGAATGATGCGTTTAAAATGTGCAGTATTTGTTTAACTTTTGGCCTCATTGTATTTTGTTTCACTCTCTTTCTGCCACTAGTTTTCATTTGTCCCGGGACTCTGAAGGGCGTGGGCGACGCCACCTTCCTGTTCGAGGCAGAACAGCAGGCGGGGTCGTGGTGCAAAGACCCGCTGCAGGCTGGAGACAAAGTCTTCTTCATGCCCTGGACGCCGTATCGCACTGACACCCTAATCGAGTACGCCTCTTTGGAGGACTTCAAGAATGGTCGCCAGACGACCACGTATAAACTGCCCCACCGCGTAGACGGGACCGGCTTCGTAGCCTACGACGGCGCCATCTTCTTCAACAAGGAGCGCACCCGCAACATCGTCAAGTTCGACCTGCGCACACGCATCAAAAGTGGCGAGGCCATCGTGAACAACGCCAACTATCACGACACCTCACCCTACCGCTGGGGGGGCAAGACAGACATTGACCTGGCAGTAGACGAGAGGGGCCTATGGGTGATCTATGCCACCGAACAGAACAATGGGCGCATTGTGGTGAGCCAGCTCAACCCGTACACGCTCCGCTTCGAGGCCACGTGGGACACGGCGTACGACAAGCGCTCTGCGTCCAACGCCTTCATGGTGTGCGGCGTGCTGCACGTGGTGCGCTCGACCTACGAGGAGAACGAGAGCGAGGCGAGCAGGAGCCAAATCGACTACACGTACAACACCAAGCTGAGCCACGGCGAGTACACCGACATCCTCTTCCCCAACCAGTACCAGTACATCACCGCTGTGGATTACAACCCCAGGGACAACCAGCTGTACGTGTGGAATAACTTTTACACCCTGCGCTACGACCTTGACTTCAGCCTGCCGGATCCCGCCGAAGGTGAGAGCTGCTCCATTTCTCTATCAGCTCATTGTCTTTGTGTTATTCTCCGCTTGTTTGGCTGTAGCGTGGGACGTCACAGATGGCTGCCTTTTAATACTGGTCGCAATTCAGGTGTGATAAAGGAAAGAGGGTTGTGTTAGTCTTGGGGAAAGGGCTCATTTGCAGACAGTAAATTACAGATTCACCTTGGAATGAGGGATCGGTCCCAATGGCATTGCAGTGCTAGGAAAAAATCTGCTACTTTATTACCGTGAGGGAAGCAGAGGCACTCGCTCCAGCTGAATCTTGGACCCTATCAAATTCTTTAATCTCGGGCCTTATTCAAAAACCATTATGAACACTGCCCTCCCGAACTTCCCCCCAATGCCGGGAATACATTTGAGAAGTGTGATAGAGGTCATCCTCTCATGCTTACCATGGGATTTCGAGTTGCGTTGCCGTGGCTACCTCGGCAACCTCGCCGAAGCCATTTTTTTGAAATATATCTGGAGATAATCACCGTCCTATTCAGGTGCGATATTTTTATAAAACCTCCCGGCTAAAGAGTGGAAGACTTGTATGGCGCGTGGCGAGTTGGGGTAGAAGAATGGCAGGTAGGAGATCAATTACACTGAAGAAACTTGTCAGGCGTTCAGGGGGCTTAAATTAATCTGTGTAGTGCTGAGAGGTGACATACGTGTCATCAGACAGAGACCTTCCATCAGGCTGATAATGGGCCTAATTACCTGACTGCAGCCACCTTATCCCACAGAGCCGCGCTAAGTCTCCTTTACGAAGTGGGGAAACGAGGAGCGTGACCCGACTTGGCGTTATTTCAGAGGCTCGGGTTGCCCCCGAGCACTGCTCCGGATTAGGTTATGATTTTGAACCACCTAATATTCGGGAGGGGGTTTGCCAGGGGGGAAATCTGATTCTTGACCTGAGCTGTTGAGGGGGGGTGGGGGGTCGGTCTTGATGTCTCAATGGAATCAGTGTGCTCCTGAACTCTGGCCTCTTGTCAACACTTCTGTTTGTTTTCCCGCCGCTCACTGGAATCTCCCCACCATGATAACTCCTCACCCGAAGGGGGAGCTCAGAGTTTGTGTCTGTTTTACCGAACGGGCAAAGCCTCAATTAAGGGCGCGTTGGAATAGATATGAAAAATACTCCAAACTCTAATGAGTTCTCATTGCATGCAAACTGCCTGCTCAACTGTTCACACCCTGATGTATGGAAATGTAATTAACAGCGGAATTATCATAATTACCCTCATGTCTTAAAGGAGGCTCTGGGAGAAGTGGCCATCACAGAGCATTTTCAATGAAGGGTTTAATATGCTCTCTCTCAGCTACTGTAATGGCTCGGTAAACACAAATACCACATGGGCACAGTGTTGCTGCTGGAAAGGGAACAAGACCCAATATATAATAGTTGATGATTTTACTCTTTATTCTAAGTACCTGTTTCCTGCCCCTGTTTTGTTACTGGGATCCAATTTAGAAATAAATCTCTGCAGCGGAACTTGTCACCGAGGATCATTAACCGTGTTTTATTGGAACAGTTTCAAATGCTGGAAGTTCAAGAAGGAGAGAGAGAGAGGAGGCGTCTCGAGATGCTGCGACCAGCGGCAGCACCGCGCCGGCCTTCCTGTGAATGACACTTGAAAATAATTGGTTCTTCTTTATTAGCTTTTTTCAGACCTACACCTTTAACTTCTTTGCTGTGTAGCTATTAGGATTTATTGCTGCCCATGATATGGCGTTGAATTAAACAACCTATTCTGCAGGGTAATCTAATGGTGCTGAAATAATGTCTCCCTCTCTGAAACTGAGGGGCACTTGAGGCGTAAAGGAAATTAATTGTTCCCATTAAGATTCATCGACCGCAGAGTGAAGTTACCTCGAACACCAAACCCAGTATATTTCTCTGCTTTGTAGAACTAGTGTAACACGAGAAGTGTCGGTGTCCTTTTCTGTCAGAGGCATCAACCTTGGTTGTAATGCTCATCCCGGAGAGGCGCCGGGTGCCAGCAGGATTAGGAGTTTTATATTAAGAGAGTTTTTGCAAAGTGATCAAAGCAGAACATAATTGACCTTCGCAGCTTGTCGGGGTGATTCTCTTACCTCGCGTCGAGCGTTCGCCACACTGTGGGTTTTCTTTAATTCTGGCCATGCTTGAAGTGATTAGCTGAGAGCATTCCCCACATCGATCTGTCCGCTTATTGTTCCAGACAGTTCACACACGTTTAGAGAAAACATCTCAGCTCCGCTAATGCATTGTGAACACAAAACAGCAATGATCAATATTTAAAGAGTCCGCCTCCTCAGAGGTCTCTCCGAAAGAGGCGCATGCCGATACAAAGCACACCCAGGTGCTCACAATTGCAAAACGTGGAGGGACAAAGGTAATGTATTCTCGGTGATGTGCAGAGACATTAATGGATTCAGTCCAATGAATTCAGAAAAAGAAACAATCAGAAGAGTCGGTAATTGCCAAGAGCAATTCAACCTAACAGGGAGAGAAAGGAGAAAATTAATTTGCGTTTGAGGTGGAATTGATCTGAGACCATAAAGACGAGAGGCATAAAATTAATGGCTTTGTCCGAAAGGCTGAGCCACTTTCAGAAACCTGGTATCTAGAAGTGAGCACAAGTGGGCTCCACTCCCGAGTGAAATGTCAGGATAAAACGCTATGTCACATCCTGCATTCCGCACATACACTATCTATCATCACAAAGCTGATGGGTTCTTTTTTTTTTTCTGCTCAGCCATTTTGTGGCTAAACCCAGCAGTGCACCTCGCCCGGTTGGGTTTGCTTTTATATCCCCGAACGACACCTCCAGGTTAGCATTCAAAACGAGGGACATTTATAGATGTATCATTTACTAAGCCTGTGTTCCACCCTCTGAGGCGCGATGTGGAGCAACAGAAATAGAGGCTGAAGCAAAGCAGAAGATTCGGAGGAGCCCTAATTGGCCCTCTTGCTGAATTACGGCAGGAAGTTGTTTAAGCGGACTTTACAGGCGTGTGTGACAGGGAGTTTTGCTCTTTTTCGCTTATAGCGTGTTTCTGTCAGCACATATATCTTCCTGTCTTCATGCTTGTGTCTGTGTAGCTTTGCCTCCTCCCTCTGACTCCGACTAGTTGTGACTGCGCTACGTCGGCTGCTCCACAGGATTCAGTTACAGGTCTCATAAATTACCCCCCACCCCCCCCCACACACAGACACAGGATATGTCCGGCAGAGGGTTTTTTCTGTCTGAGCAACTGTCAGTAAAGCGGCGAGGCCTGCAAACAATTTCACATGAACTTGAGTTTTTCATTTAGCAGGAATAATAATCAAATAGTCCTCCGTGTTGGATTGGAAACTATTGTACAACCAAGAGACAAAAATCTTCTTGTGGACCTCTACCTTCCAGAGCTGCGTGCTCCCAATGAAGCAGATAAACAGCCTAATGTAAAATTCATGTCTTGTGGGATTTATTTCCCTGTCATTAATTACCAGCACTGGCTCTAGGTTAAGAGGCGAAAAGACCAACTGGAGCTCTCACTCACTTCTCCTCCTCGGAGACGGTCTTGTAAGTGAGTTAAACTCAATGAATAAAGACCCAATGAAGACACATGGGCACGGCACACAGCATAGGCCCTGTATATACAGCCTCATTAGCATTGCCTGTTAGTCTGATTAAAGGTTAGTGCTGTTTGTTAGATTTGCACGTCCACTGTGTAAAAAGGACAATTAACTTGCAGTAAAACCCCCCATTTGAAACTTTCAGGAAAAAAAGCATTATCATTAAAATGTACATTAACTGCCAACAAAAGTAAAAGTCCTTATTATCCTATGTTGAAACAAGTAGATTCAAATCAAATGTCAGATCTCCTATAACCAGCTGACTTCTTGTAACTTCTTTTATGAAAATAGAAAATTTATAGCTCAATATTAGACATGGGTTACTAAGAAAGATGGAGGTTTCTACATTGTGCAATAAAGTTAAAGTAACTCCAGCTGTGGGATAAATGCAGTTCAGAAAGTGCAGTACAAGTACATCAACACCTTCATGGCATAATACATATCGGTATTGTGATCATTTCAGGTTAGTATTAAGGTCTTTCTCTTTCTGAACAGAGCAGCTCGACACCTGTAACCTGGTGAAGACATTTTGTGGGGATGACAACAATTTACGGAATCCAAAATCAGATCCATTAAAACTTGTCAGTTGTTTGTAATGGAAAAGGTTATATCTTGTGGGGCCCTGAGCCAGACTTGTAGAGAGGATTTGTGTATTTTTCTCGCATTATTATTTTTTTTCATATTCAAGGAGATATTAAATTACTGTATTTTCCTCATTGGAGACAAAGGTTTTATTCATTGTTCAAAGACGGCTTGTGTTATGCGCTTCTCACTGTTTTCCTTCTTGCTCGGATCTTTCAGCCATGTGACCCACATAACCCACCATAAAACAGTAAATCATTGTTTTTACACTTAGGGATTAAGCAGGCGAACTTTAGTGGCATATTTCTGAACTTTTTGAAGTCTTTGTTTCTTCGTGTTTCCATTCTTTCTGCTCAGCACACCAGCTGCACGCCTTACACTTAGAGGACCATATGGTTTACTCACTCTTCTTGCATTTAGTAATTTTCCTCATTTCCTGCTTTCTAGCCGAGCGCTGCATATTTCCCTTGCAACTAAATATGACTATTTGTTATTGTACTGGGAGGATTAGCCTTGTAAGTGATTCATCTGCAAAATTTAAACCAATTAAAACAGCTTATATTTGGCTGCCAGCTGTCATTACGCCTCCTTAATATTAGGTATTAGGTGGCTTATGATCCATCCATCCTGGAGTTTGTGTTGACAGGTCGGGATGTGTAATGTGAGATTATTTTCAAAAAGTGCAGCTGTGTAATGTACAAAAACAAGGCCAAACAGCCTATCAAAGCTTGTTATCGTCTGATTATGGTTTAATATTTTTTGTCCTCGTCCTCGCCGCTATTTAAATGACTCCGGGGGGGCAATAAAGTGATAAAAGCTAATCCTGCTTCATCTTCGAGTCTTGATTGACGATCCTCCGTAATGGCTCCTCTTTAGCTCTGTTTTAATTTACGCGCCCTGTTTGGACTCTTGTGACAGCCGTTTGTCAAGTGTTCAATCTCTGACTCTTCCATTATTTACAAGGAGGTATTATTCAGCATATGGCGACAGTACGCCGTCGGTGTCAGATTGCCCATAAAGAGTGACTTCACCGCCTCTTGAGAGAAATGGCAGCTAATTGGTGCAGCCCTCTCACAGTGCTATCAGAGGACACACTCTCACTGGAGGGGGGAATTTTCTCTCCGCAATCAAAAGGAAATTGCGGCGCATGGTACAGAGACATCAAAATAAGCCCACAGATGCATCTGACAAGCACATTACTTGATGTAGCATTGAATAGATATGTCGTGTATTTGATGTTCTTGATGTTAGTCACAATCCCGCTCTGATGTGGAGCCCGAGACATGCTGACTACAAACACACAGAAAGATTGAATCTTGTCTTTGATTAGAGGGGGGGGGGGGGGGGAATCACTCAGTCGACATCTGAGTGTGTGTGTGTGTGTCTGCTCATTAACGCCGTATAATTCCACGATTCCGCCTGAAAGTGTGAACATGCGCGACACACTGACCAATTGTTCCACAGTGCGAAGTATCTCAGTGCTTTTTTCACAAACTAGAATTCAACGTGTTGTCTCCGTGTTTCTAAGCCCTTCTCTCCGTTGGGGGTTTGTGAGTGATCAAGGGAATTAGGGCAGCGAGCGTTGATTAATTTCCTTATCAATTGATCTCATTAATTAGCCCATGATAGGCGACATTTTCCGAGTAAGACTCAACCACTTCAAAAAAGCACAGAGGCAAAAACAAATGCTCTCTCATGTGAAACAATAACCACAACCCACAGTTTTGCAGGAAATTGAGTTTTCATTTTTTCATAAAAAGAAAACAAGTAAATACTCGACAAAAATCTAAAAAATCCCTGCTTTCAGTCTTCACTCTGGCTCAAAATGTATATTCAATTACATTTTTACCCTTTGAAATAGTGATTAAGATATAATCATTTAAGTCATCAGTTTTTTTTTATATATATACTTAACATTCAGTATAGAAAACTACAGAGAGCCCTTTTCAGCACCAAGGCCCAGTGGTTCCTTTCAATTCATTCAAACTTCACCAAATTTTACACACTCTCAGTCAATATCAGTCCCCTCAACATGAAAGATCTTTTTCCTATTTACATCCATGATGTATTCCATTGGAAATAAGAATTCACAATGTTAACGAAAAGTGATTTAAAAAATCAAACAAACTAATGATGACACATTCAAGTTCGTGGTGATCCATCCTAAACTTTTTGTATAATCTTTCTTACAAAAAAAACACATACACCCACACACACACATATATATGTAGATATAATATATTTAACCCCTTCTCTAAATTAGATAGAATAGAATGTCCAATTTAAATCAATTCAAATATGCCTCGATGGATAAAGAACCATGAAAGAAAAGCAAACATCCGAACTAAACTAAACTTTCATGATGAATTTGTGATAATTTATAAATTATGACAATTTGTGCTTGAAATGTGTTTAGGTGCTTGAGCTGGATTACTGTAATCTCAGGAGCAGGTTAATCAGGTGATGAAAGCACATCCGGTTCTTACATCAGCCGGTGGAAAAGCAGAAGTTAGCTCAGGGAGGTTTTTTAATCTGGAAACCAATTCCACCCACCCTCCTATTGCATTATATGCAAATATTGAATCAACTGAGTCAGCGTATGAATCATGTCACTTTCCCAGAGTCAATATAAAATCTTCACCTCTAATACATAATATATTTGCAGGAATATTTTTTAACCTTCTATTTGTAGTCGCAGCGTTGTACTGTTATTGTAGCCTGCAGGGTTATTTGTCTGTTTCTTTTCAATTGAATTGACTCTATATGTTCAAAGCCAAGTGAGAAGAGGAAGATGGTTATTAGACTGGGTGCTAACCGAGGCTTTCCGACGTCGCACGTGTCAGCTGTTACTTTCGCGGCCACGCTGTCCGAGCCAACCTGTGAAAATGTAGGTGAAAGAAACACAATGACAGAATAAGTAGAAGGTAATTAGCCGGGGCTTCCTGCCAGTGGAAAAAGGTCACTGAGTAAAATGTCACAATTCAGCTGCAGTGCAGGGTGTTTCTTCAGTGACCATCACAGGATCCTCGTCTCGTTCCCCCCCGCTGAGGCCCCCTGACCCCTTCACCACATATCAGCTTTGTGACAAACCCAGATGTTTCACTGCAATATGATAAAAAATATAAAAACACCCTCCTCAGTCATTCCCTGAATGACTGATGAGTGCGCGATGTGAAATGCGGACTTTGTCACCATTCTCTCTGAGGAAATGGAGATATGTGTTTGATGATGGAGTGTCAGATAGCATGATATTGCGCTTTCCCAGAAGCACCCGGGGAAGCTGAGGACAACACTGTTGTGCCTTTCATAAAGGCGGACCTCATTGTGGGAAGGTGCTTTTATCTCCAAATACAATCAGGTAGCTGTGGGTAAAAATGTAAGATCATTCACGCAGGAGACAAGTAGCCCCAGTATATCCATGTGGACATTTCATTTTATTCATATTGGCAATTCATACTGTATAAAACGTATAGATTTCCTATTTCTGCTTTCATTTCCTATTTCTATCCGGGCTCTCGAAGCATCCATCTGCACTCACAGCGATATGAGGCTTGAACACTCTTGAGCGATGAGGAAAAACACAAATGCACTTGATCATGAGCTTGTGGACATTCAAACATAGATTTGCATTGCCGGGTCGGAGCGGATTGAAAACAGTGGGGTTGTGTTATTGCTGATTTATGGTTTTTGGTCCGGGGCGATGCAGTTCTCCTTCTGCGCGGTGGCTTTATCAAAGGGAGAGACATGAACCAGGCAGAAAAAAAGTAAGATGCAAGCAGGCTTTGTCTTCGTTGTTGACATTTCATCAGCCCAAGGTGCTGGCTCTGTGCGGGAGAAGTCACTGCTCTGTCGAAGGATGCCCGAGCTCCACTGCTTTTCTGAAATAATCTAAGAATACAGGGAGACAGATGGAGACTTGCATTGGCAGGTTTGCCTTGGTTTGGTGCAGCTAAAGAGCTGAAAAGAGGTAAAATTGCAAGTTAAAGCAGCATGAAGCTTTTCCTTTCCAGGTATTATGACTAGCAGTTACTCTCGTAACAAATAGCAAGCCACGGGAGTCAAAGCAGTTGCAGTTTCCCCATATCGAAGAACAGAGCGCGAGTTCAAGACGAGGACAAGTGTGACTTTGAGCTCTAAAAGCCTCATTCTTCTCTCTCTCTCAAGGGCCGACCATTGAAGATTTCTCCCTCGCGTCATCGATGCCAACGACCAGCACGGTTTTCACCACCACCGCTGCCTCCACCGCTAAGGGCCATGGTGACACCACGGTGGCAGGGGCCGATCCAAGAGACGGGAGAGATCCGTTTGAGGACGGCCGTGGCTCAAGTACAGCTGAGCCGACTGTTCCAGAGCTGCCGCCAACACCCAGGCGCTCCTGCGAGGAGACCAGGAGGAGAGCCATCGACTGGCCCCAGACCCACACTGGGACCACTGTGGAGAGGCCCTGCCCCAAAGGGACCAGAGGTAGGCCACCATCTGGTTTGACTCGTATCAAAGAAATGTAAAAAATGAAATCTGTGTTTTTTTGAACTGTATGTTCATTTATGTGACTGAATGCAAAGCTAAACTAACCAGCTATTGGCTTTAGCTTTGGTTTTAGTTTGATACTTTAGCCGAAGAGACACTGGCTGTGTCCGAAATCTCTCACTAATCACAGTTCAGTGAGTTCCCCACCTTGTAGTGGTGTCCAAATGCTCATTAAAATGTTTTCATACATAGTGCACTAATTGTTTCCCATAATGCATCAAGTAAAATTATTTACAGCCGAAGGTCACTAACCAAGCCATATATACCATCATGCATTGCGTTTCCTGGTGGACAGATGGTCAGAGAAAGGGCAGCAGGAGAAGCCCGACCTGCCGTACACATGTAAATACGAGCAGAGGATCACAGCCCAAACTAAAACAAACAAGATTATATCTACATTTATATCAAAACCGTATTGATACTAAGTGTAAAATAAACATTTAAAATGTGTAGCGGGATTTTCAAACGGCTAAAGTAATTTATTGTCTGACAGTTACATCATTACGGAGGCAGAGAAAATGCTGCGTTTATTTTCTTCTCTTATTCTGATGAGCTCACTTTATAATGCTCTACACAGAAGACCCTATATAGTACAATAGGGGTTAGTGAATGAGTGGGTGATTTCGGGCACAGCCACTGTCTTCTCCAACGAGCTCCAGGAGGCATACACACAACAATGATGTGTGTTGAAAGGTGCACAACATATAGACATGTGTAGGCCCAAGATTGTGTGGTAAGTTCTGGGTCGAGGGTTTGAAAAATACGGTCCCCACATGGCCTGCAAGGAGTGGATAAAGAGATTTAAATAAAATAGCCCCAGGTCATGTGGTGATGCAATCCTATACAACACCACCACAAACTGTTTCCTCATATGTTTCCAAACAGTTGAATGAACTCTTTTGAACAATAACTAGAAATGTGAGATTTCCCAAAAGTTCTAAGGCTATAGTCTTCAATCTTATTAGCCTGGAGAAGTTGTTTTTTTACAGTTTTTGTGTCTAGCTATTTTTAACCATCTTGAATAATCTAGTGTACTCTGCAGGGAGTAAACAAGTTTAGTCTTCCAAACAAATCCACATCGTCAGCGTACAAATGATCCGAAACAAAGCTTCAAAGGTTCTGAACGTAGCTGCTGCTGTACTTTTTCTCATTTAGTTGTTTTAATGTGCTGATTGCTTATATGTGCGGTGACAGTTCAGCTAGGGGGCATGTCAAAATCAAAACGAGAATCTCTGTGGCCGTCATAATAGTATGATGAGAGCCTTTTGTGGAAACAGGTAATAATCATCTTTTTCTATATATTATGGCGCAGGGTAGCTTGTTCCTGTTGGTAATTTTGAAATCCATTTCCATCCTGCAAAACCTGCCTGCTTCTCCATAGCAGAGCACCAGAGGAGCTAATGAAAATGATTGACAGCATTTGAGAAGTTATAATAAAAATACCAGAAAATTACCCCCAAAGAATCCAGTGTCGTCGAATTGTCTTAATCGAATCCGGACAACGCAGTTCCTCCCCGCAGTGGAAACCCCTCGTGCAGGAGTACGGGAAGTCGATAGTGAGGGGAACATTGAGCTGATGGTCGTTATGACAGTTCAGTCGACAATGATACTCACACAGGAATCTCTCACAAGTTACCTTAACACCTCACATCACACGGACTGACAGCGCTGTCAAAACACAAAGCAGGGAGACTGCAGGATGAAAGCCAAGAAGAAGACAGGGTTTTCTCTGTGAGGGGTGAAAATAGGAAAGAGAAATTCAACCGTGCTGTGTACGTAAAGCCACTCATTAGGGGTTTCATTTGTTTATTTGAATACGGTAAGTGTGTGAAAATATGAGGTGTTTACAGTTGTGAATTATTTAATGACAATAACAAAGCAGAGTCGACTGTTTCCGTTTGAAACCTGGTCGTCCTTTTCTTTTTTTTTGGAGTTGGCTGCTTTAAACTTTAAGGCTTTTAAATTGTTTGTATATTATTGTTGCTGCCAAACAGTTGGTTTCCAGCGACAGAGTGTGTACGAATGACGACTCAGCAGGAGAAAGCTTTTTGTGAGTTTGACTTTGGCTTCCCTCCAACGGCTGTGTTTACTCTGTGCTACTGCAGGCATCGCCTCCTTCCTCTGCACCGTGGCAGGGACCTGGTGCTCCAAAGGGCCGGACCTCAGCAACTGCACTTCCCACTGGGTGACTCAAGTGGCACAAAAGGTGAGCGGGCAATGTGTCCTTTTACACAATAAAGCAGGGAACAAGCGAGTTATTTAGCCAAAACACAGCAAATCCAAATCACAGAGTTTTACCTGTTTCCTCTGTGTATTTGTACTATTCCAGTTGAGAAATGGTCAGTGGTACGAATCCTGAAATAAAGTGCTTGAGTTAGTTACCCTGACTCAATGAGCCAGTCTTTCTTCTGTGACTGTTCTGCTTAGGCCTCGGTAACCCAGGTCCAAATCGAATGTAGAGTTTCAGTGGGCGGCACAGACTGGAGCGTCATGCAGAACACTGGAAAAACACAGACTCAATGCAGCAGGTTCATGCAGAGTTCATGGCTGTTGTCAATAGGCATTTAGAGAAATGCAGAAATGATAAAAGGAGCCTAATTCCATGCAGCGCAGCTAATTCTAAGCCAGTTCTTTCATTATGTTTTCCGTGTTTGAAATGTGATAGAATTTCGTATGCCTTTAAAAAATGTCTGTATACAGGTCAAATCTGCTTAGTGTTTGATTTGTCTCTCCGAATCAGCAATGTGCAAAAAACACAGCAAAACCCAAACGTGTGTATTCAGTTTTTAGAAGAAACCCTTTCACGCTGTTCCCGTATCATATCGTGGTTTTTCCAGTTTAGTCTTGTTCAGGCATTACTCCAAGTTTCTTACACCCATTACAGTGATAAAATATTTGCTCATTAATAAGAGAAACCAGATAAAACTGTGTGTAATTAGCTTAGCTGATTGAATTAGTGTTGATATTGGATTTTGTGTTAATTTGGCTGCCGTCGGTTGCGGTTCTGGAGCCATTGTGCCCCGGGTTTGTTCGCACACGTCTTTGTGTTCCTTCTCGCCAAGGGGGAGATATTGTAACTGTGAGAAATTCCAGATATCTCCGTCTCTGAATTACACCTCGGAGGTCGAAATTGTACAAACATTGACTTCCCACTCAGCCACTCGTAATTATGATGTGTATGATATGACGTGAATGCCGGATCGGCTCGCTCTATGCAGAGTTTAATTGACAGTGGCATCCTGGAGTCGCATTGTGATTGTTGTCTGTGCATCTTCATTTCCTCAAAGTGAAGAACGGACGTGGACTCCTCGTACATTTACTGCGGGAGCATCGTACAGTGATGACTGGTATCTTATAAACTGTGTTAAATTAGCATGTGGTGTCAAATTGGGTCGCGGCTCTGCCGTGGCAGATTGGGGGTGAGTGGGTGCCGCCACAAATTAGAGCACTTTATCATCAGTGCTGGATTACACTGATCGCAGATGATAGTGCCGAGGCTGGCATCTTATCATTATTTCAGAGTCGTGCTTTTTTTATTTTATTTTCTTAAGCCTGGATCAAAATTTATTATGTTCCCTGCTAAACATGCAAAGCCCTCTTCTCACATTATTTCCGTACATAATGACTTTTTCACTCTGAACAAGCTGTGTTGCGGTGAATTATGACCGAGGTGTAGGTGGGATACTTTATTTCAGGTTCCCGTTACGGGGCCTTCATCTCAGGCCCGCTTCATTCACACCCAACCACCCCCCCATGTTTTCCTTGTTGCTGTTTTTAGATCCGAAGTGGGGAAAATGCTGCTAATTTGGCCAATGAGCTGGCACGCCACACACAGGGCCCAGTGTTTGCCGGAGATGTCAGCTCCGCGGTGCGCCTGATGGAGCAGCTCGTGGACATCCTGGACGCTCAGCTGCAGGAGCTCCGGCCCAGTGAGAAGGACTCGGCCGGACGCAGCTTCAACAAGGTACTGTGAAATTCCTGTCTGGCCTATTGTAACCTCTCATTAAACTTTGTCCCCCTTTTGGCCCGGCTCAGTGCCAGCATGACTCAGGACGTTCATTAGCGGGACACCTACCAATGCACACAAACATCAACCTGTGCCTGCACCAGCTTACGTGCGCACACACACACACACACACACACACACACACTGGTGGACACACACAGTCTCAGGTGAGGGGGCTAGAGAGGCAGGTCCTGCCCTGAGGGGAAGCTCATTCCTATGTCGCTCCCTTGTAATTACCCTGGCTTTGGAAACACAGGCTCACCTGGCAGTCCCACCTTAAAGGAGCTAATGGCCATGAGCCCCCCCCACCAATACAGAGAATAACGCTTCATTGCTGTCAAGTGGGGAACGGCCCTCTCCTGGAGCTGCTGCCACAGCTTGAAGAGGAAGGAGTAGGCCGGATGTGCCTGCCTCTCTCAGCTGCAGGCGGTCCCATGGAGAGATGAGTGACAGTTTGAAAAAAAAACCTGCATTGTTTTTCAGACTTTCCAGACTTTCTGTTTTCTCTGCAAACAAGTGCAGTTTTTGATCCTGATGTTCTTTACCTTCAAGTGATGTTACGCGTTTGAAGATAACGTTCTACCGCTCAATTAATGACTTCTGCATATTTCTGTGAGATGAGGAAATGTACTCGCAATCACTTGACCCCTTTTTCAACTCTGCATTCATTTTGGTCCAAGTTATAGAAGTGTAAAGGTCTGATCTGCTTTGCGGCGATGATCACAACTCTGACAAAAGTTAATGCAGACTTGACATTAGTGTTAAAATTCACAATTATTCAGTGAAATCAGCCTTAGGAGGGAATCAGGTGATATGATAACACACGCTGTAGTAACCTGTTTACTGTAACATACACAGGCACCAGGTCAGATTTCTCCCCCACCACTGATATTATTTTGAGTTCAGCTTTCTTTAGAGCTCGGATGTGTTAGTTGTTTAAACCTGTTCAGAGATGAAAGCTTGTTTATACTCATAAAGAGTAACTAAACACTGAAACAGTGACGTGACGTCCATACTACGTTTAGTTTTCAAACTAAAACAATATCTGTTCACGCAAGCATTTTGGCTCCGTACCAGTTTTAATCCCCGTACACACAAAAAAACCTGGAAACACAGGAAGGCCTGCCCATGCCACTGTACACAGGATTTACTCGATGAAGAGTCATCAGCGTCTCCAAACTGTTTAACGGCTCTTAAACCAGAAGTATGAATGCCGGGTGTATCTGTAGAAGATTGGAGTTTTCAAATGAAAACGTAGTAGTATGGATGTGGAAATCCGGTTTCTCTAATCGACTGCCCAACCTGCTGTAGCTTAATTCCCATGAAAAGTCGAGGATGGGTTAGACACCTCAAATTACTGTCATGCTATATGGAAAAAAAAGGAAAATCAATCGGGGGCCTGAGACACAGGGAAATTTACATTTTAAAACCTAAAGCCTCACATTTGAAAATAAACTGTAAAAATATACAGTAAACTATTTGTGATTTAGGAGCTAAAGAACACTGGTACGGTCGTTAAAGTTCCATGCAGCCGTTTCCCCCAAATCAACAAGTAAATTGAGGTGTCCATGGGATCTAGCCTGACTGGGTTAAAGAAACATTTTGGTTTCCTCTGTGTGTTTTCTTGAGGTATTTGTGAAGTGGAGGTTGTAACCTGGTTAAAAATAACATTTTATCTATTTGTTTTCCTACTCGGTGGGAGAGCTGCAGTATATGCTTTTCTCCAGTTTGACTCAATTAGGAGAATAAGGCGACTTCTTTAATACCAAGAGACCAACAGAGGCAGGTTTTAAAAAGGAGCTAGGACTCTATTATTCTCTTCATGCCATGCAATACAAATGACCTCATCTCACATTGTTTATCTTATCAACATATTCTAAAGCATCGCTAATGGGGAGCATCAGAAACGAGTCTCAGCATCTTTTCCCCCACTTAGGCTCTGCTGTGCATTTCTCCTCTCTTCTCTCTCTCTCTCTCTCTCTGTGTTGGGATTCACATTAGTTTCAAGACTTCAACTGTCGTTCCTCCCCAAAAGCATTAAGAGCTGTCGCATCATTTGAAGGTTGTAGTTCACAGACCTGCTGCTTTTCTTCTATTCCATTAAATCTGTAATTTGATGGTAAGTAGCATGATTTAACGCTCCCTGTTTTCTTACTGCCTCTCTGCAATCTGTCTCTTGTGCCTCGATCCTCTCTCGCCGTACGGAAAAAGCTTCAAAAGCGAGAGAAGACGTGCAGGGCGTACATGAAGGTACAACCACCAGGCTTTCCATGTTGCTTTCTGTTTTGCCCGATCCCTTAATGTCCGACCAGCAGCATGCAGCACCGTCCCCCTCAATGTCCCCGATTGTTTGGTTACAGTATGTGCCCCGGTGATCCCGCTCCTACAAGACATGGCTGCTTCTCCATCTGACTCGGCTCTCTGTCCTGCTGTCATTCTGTCCATCTGAGGGTGCCGCCGTCAATATCACTCCGTCTTCGTCCAATCCCTCCCCCCCTCCCTTCCTCTGTGCGCTATCACTTGTATATCTCTCCTTCATTTTTTCTCTCTCCTCCTTCCTTTCTTCCTCCCCCGGATTTTTTTCTCGCTCTCCTCGTCTCTCCTGTCAGCTCTTTATACGTTGTGTGAATAATTGCCTTCCCACGGTCGTAATTGCACCTCCCTGTCAGCCAGAAGTGTGATCAAAGTGGCAGTGTGCTCAATTTTCACTTGCTAACATTGTACAATTTTTAGTCTCCCTTGTCCCCATAGCAGGGAAAAAAGAATCTCCTCTTCCATCGCAGTTGTGTTTTATCTGAGGGATTAATTTCTCTGCCCGTTATTATATTTGTGGACCGTTTGAATTTTCCCGTTTCGCCCCTAGACATTTAGCCTTTCTCCTCAGACATCATTGGTTCTTCTGAAAGACGTGATGAAGGACACGATGGGAGGAGTCAGGAGGAGACGTCTCGCAGGCCATAGGACAGCTGATCAGATTTGGTATTTCTCAGTGGCTCATGGGGCAAAGTTCAGTTGGTGGTGGTCTTCATTTTACTGTTAGAAAAGGCGATGCATTTCCCTCTTCAGGGGTAAGGAGCAACGTAGGTCGTTTTGCCAATTGGTCTACCATTTGTATTCTCACTGAAATATCCCAACAGACATCAGATGGATTGCTGTGCACCTTGCTGCAGTCATTCATGTTTCCCAGAGGATGACTCCTAATGACTTTGTCTGTCCTCCGATCCCCCCCCCCCTCTTTGAGTGTTTGATGTCCCGTTCCCCGAGTAGCTTGCGCTGCACTAAACGTTGCCCTATATCTAAAGTGAGTCGCGGGTCCTCCTCTTGCAAGTGCCCCTGTGATTTGTGAAGTGACGTCCACCCAGCGAGCGTTAAAGAGGATTCATTGAGAACACAGATCCCCCCCCCCCCACCCCCACCCCCCTATGGATTTCATGGCTCCTGTGAGGATGGCTCACCAGGAGAGGAACACCATGTAGTGTCTGTGTGGTTATAATGACCCTGGTCGCCACCACTCTCTCCTGCACACACACACACACACAAACACACACACACACACACACACACACACACACACACACACACACACACACACACACACAAGACCCATCAGAGTCACAGCTTGCAAGCTTCCAGTTTGCCTCCAAGGTCAGGGGCGCAGAGATAGAGGTCTGTGCTCAGGCCGGAGATATGAAGACACACTGAGAGCCCTGTGTCATCATCGCCGGGGTTAACGCGAGCTCAGTGGTTAAATGTTGCGGTTAATCACATATTGGTGCCGACTTTTGTTGATCCCATTTCTTGTTTTCCTAAGCAAACGGATAATCCTGTCCGTGGTCAATTAGTGTTTGGGATAATCATAGCTGTGACTAATTGGTACAGTGAGCAGGGGCTTGTTGTGGTTAATTACCGTTATTGTGGCGGCCTCGCGGTGGTTAATGACACCTATGGTTAAATTGTCACTCTGATTTGTCACACCACCAAGGGGCAGCCCTGCATCTGTGTGCAGCTGTCTGCCTGTCGTGGGATTTTAGCAAAGTTCGTCGTGGCTTAATTGTGCCAAACGGTCATGAACCCACCCATGCCGGGGTCAAGGGGGAACTCTTGTTTTATCAACATGCGATACTTGTGTGGGTTTTCTGGAATGTTTGACTTGCTTACTTCTTATCTGAAAGCAGGAAATGAAAGGATTGCCTCTGAAAACAAACAGAAACCCCCTGTTCCCCCCGAATCTTGACTTCGACTACCACTCAGGACATAGATTTCATAATGATTCCCCCCTTTGCCTCCATGAGAATCGGATTCGGGACCATTAGGAGCAGATCCTGTTATGGAAATGAGACTGTTCTTCATGGAGATAATTGTTATTTTGGAAAATACCCGCTCAAATTGTGAATGCAGCATTGTAGACAGCCTTATTTGGTAAAGGGAAAAAGAAAAAACATTTGGTTTGTATTTTTTTTTTTCCCTCAAGCAGTTTGACATCAGTATTCAATAAAGAAAAATGGTCCAAGAGAGACTTCCTCAGATTAGACGTATTTTTCGTAAACAGAATATTCAAATGTCCATTCGGCATTTTTTATCATCATTATTAATTGAGTTACTCATGACGTGCTTGAACCCTCATATCATCATTGGCAGTGATCTCGATATTTCAGATTCAGTCGATGTCGCTGCCGTCACTGTCGGCCATGCATGCCCGTGCTATCATCTGCTGCCCAGTCCCCACTTTGTTATCCAGCTGAAGTTCTAATGGGAAGGAAGCGGCACACTGACATTTCACTTGTCTCCCTGGATACAGGCCATTGTGGACACCGTGGACAACCTCCTGAGGCCGGAAGCCCTGAAGTCCTGGAAAGACATGAACTCCACGGAACAGACGCACGCCGCCACAATGCTCCTGGACACCCTAGAGGAAGGGGCGTTCGTCCTGGCGGAAAACCTGATCGAGCCAGCGATCGTAAAAGTACCTGCAGAGAATATCAGTAAGTTCCTCTCAGATAGCTATAAAACAGATAAACACATCTGTCAGTCACAATTCATGATGTTGTTTTTCCTGGCCGGGGCCAACGAATCAGTAAAATTGTTTCAAACTGAGTGATACAAAAAATTGTTTCCCCAGATCTGGAAACCGGCTCCTGCAGAGGAATATCATTTAAAAAACGACCACATCTGTTCGACATCATAACAAAATATGCATCTTTAAAGAATCAAGCCAACGCGCCCTCACTGTGCAGTTTATCAGCAACACAATCTCTTTCATTTCGGGCAGCTTTGTGCAGTGAATTTTCCACATTTCTACCCACAACGCTTTGTTACCATGGTTATGGTCTCCCACTCACCCTTTTGTCTTATACCTCATTGATTTTTAATCTTTTCCTCGCATAGTAAAGTCACCTCATTGACAGTGCGCTGCAGTGATGAAGTGTCCGGCCCTTCTGGGGGAAAACAAAGAGCCCAACTGAATGGCATTGTTCCATTCACGCAGCACTCTGTTCCCTCACAGCCTTTCCCATTAAGTGGTAGTTAGCTAAGCTGATAAGTACTAGTTGCCCCGTCTCTACGAAAAAAAGCCCTGATTAATATATTGTGTAATATGCTGTATATTTGCTACTTAATCACTGCATTCAGGAAGACGCCTTTATGAGCTCTTGCTTATCTGCACAGTTGAGATAATTCTCTCCAGTGGAGCAACGTAAATGCAGTTATATGAAGTCACGTACTACCTGCCCTCCCTCCAAAATGCGAAAATGATTGTTGCTCCTAATTAGCAGTTTGTCATCGCCCAAATGGCGCCTCCGGGCGAGCATGGTTGGGGGAAGACGAGGGGGAAACGAGGGAGGAAGCGCTGAAAGGGGGAGAGCTGAAAACTCAGCAGAGATGGAGAGCAACCGGAGAACAATTCCACGTCTCCGTCTGTCAGAAGCCATCTATCTGAGGAAGTGGGGCTGTTTCTGGCGGGAGGGAGTGTGCTGATACGTGTGTCCTCCTGACCCCACCAGTAATTTCACACATCAAAGGGAGCACCACCCGGCAGCTGGCATACCGGGGAGAGTGGCTGCAGGAATTTGGAGGATTTTCAGAGATTTGCTTGTCGAGCCAAGAGTTATCTGAACCCAAGGGGGGAAGAAAAAGTATAAGTAAAAGCTCAATGATATTTTTGATCCTGCGAATATTTGACATTCATGCCGCAGTAAGCTTCGCGCTTGCCTTTGCTCATCCGGTATCGCAACCCTTATTATTTTCTCCTCTTTCTCTTGCCTTAAAGGCATCCACAATGGCAAGCTACCAGCATAACATGTTTTTTTTTAAAGTGAATGACACTTCACAGGGGCCAGTAATGCTGGATTCTGTTTCTGGTGCAGCAAACGTCGAATCCTAGCACACACTTCCCACCAAGCCGTAACTTTGGAGTTGTGTTAAACACCGTGTAGGGCTTTTGAAATGCTGCCTATGTGTAACATCTCTCTGTTTCTCCCTCCCTCCCTCCCTCCCTCTCTCCGCCTCACCTTCCACCTCTCAGTGCTGGAAGTGTACGTGTTGAGTACCGACGGTCAGGTGCAAGATTTCCGGTTTCCACAGACGAGCAAAGGTGGAGCGTCCCTTCAGATTTCCTCCAACACGGTCAAAGTCAACAGCAAAAATGGTGAGAAACACACAACCGCTGCAAAAACATGTAAAGAAAATGAAGTTTTGGTTGTTTTATTTTCTTTACCTTATTGGTTCGTTGCGGTTACTGACACTGATCATTTAAAATCACATTTTGGGGGATGTTGAGTTTACTAATTGTTTCTCCGTTCTTCCTTGGAGCTTTTTCATTAGAAGTTTTGATAAGAATAATATGACATTTTGTGAAATTCACTTTCCTGCTTTCTTGCTGAGAGACAGATGAGAAAATTGATTTCTAGCATTAAGTTTAGAGCTAAAGCAGGCGGTGATTAGCTTAGTTCAAAGGGCCCAACAGTCTCTGAAGTTTAGCAATTAATAAAATAAACATACAGTTAATAATCCTTTGTCTGATCTACAATACATTTAGAAAGTGTTCTTATCCCTTCACATTTATTTTGATGTGTCCTTCTGCTAAAATGGTTCAAATTCATTCTTACAGTCTCAATCTGCAGCCAAAGCCAGCATGACAAAGCAAAAACTGATTTTCTTTTTGCAGAGTTATTGAAAAGACATAAAATTGAAATATCCCGCTGACTGAAGTATTCAGAGCCTTTACCCAGTGCTCAGTTAAAGCACATTTGGCAGCAATTACAGCCTCCAGTCTTCTTCACTATGATGCGAGCAGCTTTGCACACCCGGATTTGGGGATTTTCTGCCATTCTTCTCTGCAGATCCTCTTGATCTGCGGGGTCGGATGGGGACGATCGTGGACAGCCATTTTCAGTTCTCCCCTGAGATGTTTGATTGGGTTCAAGTCGGGGCTCTGGCTGGGCCACGTCAGGACATTCACAGAGTCTTCCTAAGCCTCTGCGTTGTCTCGGCTGTGTGCTCAGGGTCATTGTCCTGTTTGAAGGTGAACTTTTACCCCAGTCTGAGGTCCTGAGGTTTTCATTAAGGATATCCCTGTTTGCTCTGTTCAGCTTTTCCTCAACACAAACCTCGTCTCCCACTCCCTTCCTCTGAAGAACACCCCCACAGCACCATGATGTGATGATGGGGCAGGTGATTAGCTCTGCCTAGTTTCCTGCAGACATGGCGCTAAGAATTGAGGACACAGTGCAGTCTTGGTTTCATCAGACCAGACAATCTTGTTTCTCACTGCCTGAGAGTCCTATAAATGCTTATTGCCAACTCCAAGCAGACTTTCATGTGTACCTCAGCGAGGAGAGGCTTCTGTCTGGCCACTTAAAGCCCAGATTGGTGGAGTGCTGCAGCCTATCAGGATCTCCGGAGCTGAGTCAGAGTGACCGGTTGGCTCCTGGTCACCTCTCATACGAAGACACGCTAGCTCTCAGAAAGGTCCTGTTTGTTCCAGACTTCCTCCGTTTAAGAATTATAGATCTCACTGTGTTCATAGGAACCTTCTTTGCAGCTGAACTTGAAGCCTTCCCCAGATCTGTACCTCGACACAATCCTGTTTCTGTGCGTGGCAGGAATATCCTTCAAACTCATGTTTTTTTTTTTTTTCTCAACGCTGCCCCCTGTGTTCATTGTGAGACACTTATTTCCTCCGCCATGGAGCGTTTGTTTGCCTGTTATTTAACAGCTTGACACTAAAACGACCAGACGGATTACCATGGGTCATGGGAGAAGCAAATAAATTCTGATGGTGATCAGGGGGCAGGTGTAGGAATGTTTTTCACTTTCTTTAACAAGGAGAAGGCATATAATATAATAATATATTTCACTGGTATCCCAGAGACTAATTCATGGATGTTAAAGAAAAAATAGAAGTTATATTTAGAGGATGTATATCTACGGTATGAGTGTGTGAAGTCTGGTGCAGCTTGACTGAATTTAATGTGACTATTTGTCCTTTAGGGGAGGTACGAGCGCCTTTAGCCAGTCTAGTTACAGCTGTGCTCTCAGATGCAGGGGCTGCAATTAGCCAATTATGTTTGTTACATTGTATAATACCGCTGAATGAACACTGAACCCTGTGGGTCTAATGACTTTATTGTTGCCGATTGCAGGTGTGGCCAAACTGGTATTTGTGCTGTACAAGCATCTGGGTCAATTCCTCAGCACGGAGAACGCCACGCTGAGGGGAATGGGGGACCAGAGCAGCCGCAACCTTTCCCTCACCGTCAACTCCCACATCCTTTCAGCCTCCATCACCAAGGAGTCCAGCCGTGTGTTCGTGGCCGACCCCGTGATCTTCACGCTGGAGCACCTGGACGTAAGCCCCCTCCTGAGACTCCCCCAGAGCAACACTGTCACAGATCCACAGAGCTTTTAATGTGTTATTGTTGTAGAGAAAACATCCATATTATCCATTTTTTACATGGGTTGAGATTAATACTAATGTAGAACTGGGAAAGTAAGCGGAGCCTCTTGTGTTCCGTGTTTCCTTTTGTGCTTTGAAATTACCACAGTAATCCTTCTCACAAATGAACATATTATGATTCCAATTTATTTTATGTTCTTCTGATCTCCTTCATCCCTATTCTCCTCGCAATCCATCGCGTCTGAGGAATTTCAATTGCACAGACACTGGTATTAAGTCTGCACAACACATATATTGACATACGGTGACTTACAGTTAGAGATATGAAATATACAAGGTGTGTTTGTGTACCGTCATGCATATTTCAGAGCACGTTCATGTATGATTAATGTTTGTTTTTTTTCTCTGTGTTTGTGTTTTGTAGAAGGTGCACTACTACAATCCCAACTGTTCCTTCTGGAATTACTCAGAGCGGAGCATGATGGGATACTGGTCCACGCAAGGCTGTAAGCTGCTGGAAACCAACAAGAGCCACACCACTTGCTCCTGCAGTCACTTGACCAACTTCGCCATCCTCATGGCCCATCGAGGGAACGTGGTGAGTGGCCCTCGCCTCTTGATTACTGGAGGGTGTTCTCCCCCCGCTTGTCTCAGTTAGTTGCTCTCCTTCCATCTCGCTGACAGATTTGTGCACACACGGCAGGAACAAGAATGGCATTTCAGTGGAGATAATTAGATTATTGCCGGAGGAGCAGGTGAGGGTGGGGGTAGGAGGGGGTGAGGTGGAGAAGCAGGCTGTCACTTTCAAAGAGCGAGATTGTGGATCAGGACAGGAAGCACCGTACCATCATCGGAGGTAATTATATTTTACCTGTGGTCCTTGTCTCATATCCCTCCATGCATATGTCCCCGAGAATCATGGGAAGCATCGCTGCAGAACCTCAGTTCTAACTTTTGTTTCCACCACTCTTGAAGTGGTGTAGGAACCATTTGGTCGTGAAACGCAATTATAATCCAATTACATGATAAATAGCATGTGGAGCATGGACCCAGCCAGTAATAAATGTGGAGGATAAGTTTGTGGTCTGTGTAATAATACCTCCCAACTCATGAACTCTGTCCCTGTCATCTGTTTTAACCTCAACCTTAACCACAGCTTGAAACCAGAGCCTTGAGGCCGGGCTTAATCTCACACCAATTCCCTGCACATCACCTCAAATGCAACTCCTGCCCTCTATAAAATTACAAATATCACAGGAAGAATTGCCTGACTTTTCGGGGCCACCATGTCGTTGAACGATATTTTTTATGGTCAAGTCTGCTTTTTTTTCCCTTCCACATTTGCCTGCTGCCCATCTTGAAACGTGCTCAGTTTTAGATCTTCTGCAGCACAGCGGGGGATTGACCTTAAAAGGCAGAACCCACATGTGGACGTCACTGATGTCACTTTCTGCAACATGGGCGTAGCGGTGTGATCCAAGCGTGTTGGTCGGGAGTGCCAGATGTCATCATGTACGAACAAGTGAAAGAACAGACGCACAATTTTTTGAACGTCTGTCTTAAATCAGCAGTCAGGTGCCTGGATGAAGATTAAAGCAGATTTTGCTCGCTCTAAGTATTAAGAAATCCCTTTCTCACGTGTTTTCGTTGTAAGTGATGAGGGAGAGAATCCAGCACTCTTGTCTGTGCGAAAAATCCACTATACGTTAAGACAAAGTTGTTGTCGAGGGATAAGACTTTGGAGCCAGAAGCCTTCTGCTAGCCGTTTGAAGGTTAGGCCAATCCTATTTGAGCAGGCTCGGGTTGCCCGCAGGTAAACAGTCCATGTGGAGAGCAAAAGAGTTGGAACACATTGACTGAAATCCATAATTCATCTGCATTCATATGCATGGGCTGTTTATAGAGAATAGCAAAAATGCTGTCTGGACTGAAAATGGCATTCAACTCAGACAACGGAAGCCCCAAAACATTGGCCTTAGCCCCCAGAGGCTAATCAACCATCAGGCGCTAGCCAATGGGCTCTGAGATCGAGCTGAAGCTAATACGAGGCCTCTGTAGTTTAGCCAGATGAAAATGTTGTCTTTCAAAGTGACAGGCTCCTTTGTTTAAAAATGTCTCTTCTCATTATTATCCCTTCACTTCAGGTAGAAACAGAGGGAATTTCATACTAAAAAGACTTTAACCTTAAAAATTTTGTTGCTTGATTTCACTTTTCAAAGTTACTCAGACTTAATATTAGCATCAGCTGCAATCGTGCTCAAAATGACTGTGGGCTTTTCCTTCCTGCTTCTCACACTAAAACAGCATGAGGCTTGTCATTGCACATAGTGTATTTACATATGATAATAAATTATGACCCCATTTTAACAGCTTTAATAATATTCTATGTCATTTCAACTGTGCATATCAGCGTTTCCATCTGGTCAGTGTTCAGTCCAGTTTTATTTATATAGGACCAAATCATAACACGCATAATCTCAAGGGCACAATACAGAGTAGAAGGTCGGGACCTGACGAGGTTGTAGAGGGAAACAGTTCCCACCATGAGCGACCACTTAGTTGGTGCGAGACAATGAGGAAGAAAAAAACTCCCTCTCAACAGGAAGAACCCTCTCAGCAGAGCTCGACTCAGGGTGGGCGGCCGTCTGACCCCACTGGTCGAGTTGAGAGGAGAGAAACTGGGGAAGAGGGGGAGAGGGGAGATAAAACGCAGGAGCTGTATTTATTGTTTTACTCCAGCAAGCACTCTCGTACACGTTGTTATAATGATAATGTTAACAGTAATACATATGTGTGTCATAAGCAATACTAGCAGAACCAATTTACACATCGGAAAATATATCTGCATATATCCATTATCTGCTGTGATGCCACTGATCGGTGTGGAGCTCACTCCCTGGATGTGTGTGTCCGTGCAGGGGGAGGGGAGCGTCCACGAGCTGCTCCTCACCGTCATCACGCGGATGGGCATCGCCGTGTCCCTCGTCTGCCTCGCCATCAGCCTCTTCACCTTCTGCTTCTTCCGCGGCCTCCAGAGTGACCGCAACACCATCCACAAGAACCTCTGCCTGAACCTCTTCATCGGCGAGCTTATCTTCCTCGTGGGCATCAACATGACGGAACCAAAGGTACCGTGGAAATCGCACCGCGGGGGGCTTTAAATGTCCTGCTGCCGTGATTAACCTTCTTTTAATGCTTGAATTTCTCCCTCAGTTGCCTTTAATGGCCTCATTAATCGCCAATCTTGTCTGTTTCAGCCTGTGCACACTTGACGATATATGACGATGATACCGAGTGAAATATTCAAACTCGGGTTGATGTTTTTTTCATGACTGCGCCATTTTATCAAATACAAATATTCTATGCATGATTTTGAGACCCACTTCTCCGACATCATTTGTTTCTTTGGAAACTTTGGGATCGTCACTAAAACGGAAAAATAGATTTCCAACCTAACTTGAGCTTTTTATAAGTGGAACCCAAAAGGGTATTGCTCACTGAAACTGGGTAAAAATGTAACTACTTTTTCGATTAATTTTATGGAATAGTTAGAGGATCAGAAACATTAAGGATATTCACACATAAAAGAATATGAATTTCACATTTCTGACTTATCAGAGACATTTTTTATGTGAAAAAAATCTGTTTTCAAAAAAACTATTTTCTGGCCATAATAAAATATACCAAAATGTTTTATCACCTTACATTGTTAATATGAATATCTAGTGTTTTTGCCAACTCACTGAATGTAAAACCCTTATCCATCCTTGTTTTATCTCATGTTTGTCTCTTAAGCTGCTAAATGATCCTCTTTTTACACAAGCTGGTCTTTCTTCTCTTTTGTCTTGACCAGGTTGTGAACAACCTGTTTAGCAAAGGTTTATTTATTTCTATAAAAACAGCAACCGGCTGTGTTCTAAAAACCGGATCAATAAAGTCGTCGGCCATTAAACCAAAATCCCGAGCTGAACGGTGCTCAGAATCTCAAACAGCCTGTTCATATTACAAGAGGTCACTTGATCCTTTGTTGATATTCAAATATTGATTGGAGCAGCTGTAAGCAGAGCCACTGCTTCATCACACAAATACTCTCATCTGACTTAGCTTGTGTCACTGGTCATTGAACATTTAAACCTTTAGTAAGCAGTAAATAAGTCATCCTTGGTAACTGGTAAAAGCTGATAAAAATGGAACTGCTTGTGTGTGTGTGTGTGTATTTGTGTGTGTAACCCTCTGTGTGTGTCCTTCTCAGCTGGTTTGCTCCATCATCGCTGGCGTCCTCCACTTCTGCTTCCTGGCTGCGTTCGCCTGGATGTGTCTGGAGGGCGTGCAGCTGTACCTCATGCTGGTCGAGGTGTTCGAGAGCGAGTTCTCCCGCAGGAAGTACTACTACGTCTCCGGGTACCTCATGCCGGCTGTGGTGGTGGGCATCTCAGCAGCCATCGACTACAGGAGCTACGGCACGCAGCGGGCGTAAGTGTAACATCTCTGCTAGGGGCGCTTCTATTGTGGGATGAAAAAAATAAATAATCAGGGGCCTCAGTCTTCCCCTCTCCCCATCGAGACACACCCACACAGCTTGCACGTGTGTTCTGATGATAGCAATATCACAAAGAGTAATCCACCTCTGCCTCTGGAAAGTTTACACACTGTCACTACTGAAATAAAAATAGTGGATATAAGCAAGGCTGCACCAATAATGAATATGCTGGCTAGATGCACTGGCCTGCTGGACTTTTATTCTTTCCAAGTGGATAATTGCTAGTTAAAAGTTTATGCACTTCTCCGCTGGTCTGCATCCAAGCAGCAAGCTTTATGATTTGTTAGACTGCAATCCTCTAATTTATGGGATTTAAGTAAACTGACTCTTTTGAGGGCCATTTTTTATTCCTATGGTCCTCACTTCTTTGCTGTTTCCTGGTGATTAACACAGACCGGGATGCAATTCATTCTAGAACTGTGTACAACACACTGTTTACAGTTCAGAGGTTTGCACAGTCAGACATCACACATTTGTAAGCATTTGCAGACTGTGAAGTCATGAGTCCAGCAGCCACTGCCTCTCCCGACTGCAGCTTCTCATGGCACGAGGCCAACGCTCCGTCGAGGTCGGCTTTTCTCCTCTGTGGTCGGACGAGTCTCTCTCCTGCTGCTGCACCTGATCGATGAGACACAAGTTTTTGTTTTGGCATTGAGATGATTTAATGAACTGAATCTCACCCTCTGCTCCCTGCAGATGCTGGTTGAGGGTTGATAACCATTTCATCTGGAGCTTCATTGGGCCCGTAACCTTCATAATTGTGGTAAGTTGTAATTTTGTGCACGAGTGTGATATATTTTTGTTCCTTTTTTCCCTTTCGATGAAAAGCTTTTGAAAACAGCTTATAGATTTTCTCTCTTTGTGCTGGCTGCCTCTTGGCTCTGATTTCTAAGATCAATTTGCATGAAAGGAAAGTGGTCCCATTACAGCTGACAGAAGGACATCAGTGTCCACTCAGCCATGAAATCCTCTGAAATCAGAATTGGTGAGCGGCAACAGCTTAAAGCTGTTGGGCCTTGCTGTACATCTCGATAATACTCCCCTCCTGCAATCAGGAGGAGAGATCGTCTCAGGCATGAAGGTCATTTGCTCACTGGGAATACAAGGGTGATGGTGGGGGGGGGGGACATGGAAGTAATGAGTGGGTGGGCCAGACAACCATTACCACAGCTCATAGCCCTGCTGAGGATCATGACACGTCCCCAGCCAATCGCAGCACACGGACATCTCCTTCTTCACCTTTTAATATTTCATGTGGTGCACTGGGTGTTCACAATGCACATTGACACATTGACACACACACACACACACACACACACACACACACACACAACACGTGCAAGAATGCATGCACACAGCCCTGAACAAACACGCTGCATATCCATACAGCTGCCTACAGTAACACACGTGTAAATCCGTCCATGGGCTGTAAACACAAGCAGAACCCGGAGAGGTGCTGCGTCAGCGCTGGCAGTTTTTTTTGCGTCGTATTTGGCAGCGGAGTGAGAGACCTGAATATTGTAGAGGACGGCCCCTTGGAGACCGGGCATGACGGGGGGGGGGGGGGGGGTCCATATGCGGTTTGCCTCTTGCTTTCTGCAGAGTGCCTCCCTGCCTCCTCGCCTCGCCGTCCGTCCCTCTGTCTGTCTCATCGGATCTGTGTCACCACTCGCAGCTGTGTTAAATGCATCTCCAGCCACTCGACTCATGCGGACGTAAATCGGCCCCAGTGGCTGAGAGACAAAACTCGGCATTACTCTAAGCTGTGATCTAAAAGCCTCTTTCTGTCTTCTTAGCCACTCCTTTTTCTTCCATCTCCCCCCCCCCCCCCCCCCTGCTGTCGTTGGTTTCCGTGCGCTTCCCTCTCACGCTCTTTGTTTCCATTCGGAGACGCTGCTCTGCTCACATCCGTCCACGTTGGGTAATAATGGGGGGATCCTTCTGCTTATTTGTTGAGGCGCATTTAAAATGGAGTGCTCGATAAAGTGAGGACACTGCGTTTAGATTATTATGCTTCGTCCGCTCGCCGAGTTAAACTTTTCATCTTTTATTTTCCTTCATGTGCTCGCAGATTAAAAGCAACTTACCAAATGCTCACTTGGAGCAGACACGGAATATATGTTTGTGAAAATCTGGATATACTTAATTCAGTGAATATTTACAGAGCCGCATTTGAAGAGGTTTAATGTGGTGCTGGACCGAACTGAAACACATCTCCTTCCTTTCCCTTGGTGGAGACGAACCCTGCCGTGCTTACAGCGAGACATCCTGAGAGCACGGAAACCTCTCTGGATGTATGGCTCCACTAAATGTTTTTCCTGGCCTCGGTAAAATTATTTTCTAAAATATGGCCCTCAGCTCCGCTCATTCCTCTGTATTTTTCTGGAGCCTTTTTTCGTCAAGCGACCTGCTTGGACGTGGAGAGATATACATTCTCATATTCGAGGGGAATTTGTACTTTTGGGCTGGAGCTTAATGTCAAAACAAGAGAGAGGGAAGAGAGAAGTTTCAGTGTGAAGGCCAGAGCTGTGTGAAGCAGACCACAGCAATAACCTCTCACTGTTGTTTTTCCTTTTTGGAAGTCAGCATGCTTTATGATCCGCACTGAGGCAATACATTTTCATATTCCTCTCAGTAAAGGTATGCTGGTGTTGAGGCCATAAAGAGCCAAAAC
The DNA here is from genome assembly GCF_949316205.1 of Platichthys flesus. Classification (NCBI taxonomy): domain Eukaryota; kingdom Metazoa; phylum Chordata; class Actinopteri; order Pleuronectiformes; family Pleuronectidae; genus Platichthys; species Platichthys flesus. The sequence continues at coordinate 16,056,875 of NC_084958.1, read as the reverse complement.
CACTGTGGATTAAGCAATACTCACATGTCACCGGGAAACATACCAACTGTTTGTTAGCGACCAGAGGGGAAAATACATTTTACACATGTTCAAATTCTAGGTACTTTCTCGTTTTCTTTTAAAGCACCAAACATGTCAGAGTGAACACGGCACTTCTCCCTCTTTTTGACGGCGGTTTTTAACTATACAAACTAGAATGACACTCGGTAGAGAGCATCAGCCTCAACAGGGTCCTTTTGAAGCCACATTTAAATTCACTAGATCCAGATTTTTATTTGGATCTGCACCAAATTGTGCTTTCCTTGAAATCAAGGTAAATGTTGGAAAGCGTTCAATCTCGCAATTTTATTGAAAGTGAAAAGATAGAAATCCTGAATCTGCCTCCTGAACTAAATACACTCCAAAATGTAACGAGCAACCAAGTGTCATGTTAATCCGTACAGAAGTCTTTGGGTAATTTAGTGTACAAACAAAGAAACGGAAAGAGGTGAACACAGAATCTGAATGAAGTAAATTAAGATTCTACTTTAAAAAAACACATGAAAAGGATGGAACATATGAAAGATTAACTACAAATAGAGATGAAACAATTTGTTTTCCAACAGCACAATGATTTGCAACCGTTTCATGCTAAAATAAACATCTTATGCTTCCGGCCTCTTCAAAGTAAATAATTG